>NW_027176251.1:7117196-7509696 GCF_023055335.1 Clinocottus analis | reverse complement strand
CACAAATCCTCATTCAAATTCTCACATTTTTCAGAATCGATGGCCTTTTCAAACAGATTTTCAGTGGTTGAAGAACCACACAAATACTTTTTCCCTTCAGTAAAAGTACCAGTAAAGCATTTTGAATATACTCCATTACAAGTAAAAATACGTAGCAAAGAAAATGTGCTTAAAGTGTGAAAGTAAAAGTACTGTTTCTGCAGAAAGATGGCACCTATTAGTGGTTTTTCATGATCTATGACATAATTATTACAAGATAAGATGAGAAGATAAACTGTAAAATTTTTAAAAAAAAAAACTCATTAGAAAATGTAATTGCCGACAGTATGAATGGTTGACTTTATATTCAATATTGCACATATGAAAAAGGAATAGAAAAATGTTATATTGCACAGAATATTGATATTGTGTTATATTGACAACTGATGCAATAGTGTGTAAGACTTTCTTACTGTTGTAGCTAGTAGAGGTGTAGCTATAGCAACTAACTATATGTTCCTCAAGGGTCGAGCCCTCCAAAAGGTCACAAGATAAAACACAAGAGGCCATGAGATGATTGATTAGAATGATAGTTCTTCTCCAGATAAAAAAAACTCACTTTGCTCTAATGTTTTTATTTTGTGAAATGATAGTTGTTGTTTTTTACATCTTCAGATCTTCAACAATTATTCAATATAAATACTTAGTATACACGGGAGATCTTTGTTCTCTCTTTTGTGGAACGTGATAGATGGAATGTGATAGATTGATAGATAGATAGATAGATAGATAGATAGATAGATAGATAGATAGATAGATAGATAGATAGATAGATACATAGATAGATAGATAGATAGATAGATAGATAGATAGATAGATAGATAGATAGACAGATAGATAGATAGATAGATGGATAGATAGATAGATACATAGATAGATAGACAGATAGATAGATAGATAGATGGATAGATACATAGATACATAGATAGATAGATAATTACTTTATTGATCCCTAGAAGGAAATTCAAGGTCCAAGTAGCTCGACACATCACACAACATAATATATACATACACACACTATTAAAAAAGATTGTCCAAAAGAAAAGAGAAAAAAAATGATGAGGGGCTTTTGTGAGAGACATACAATGTACCTTAAAACTGTATCAATGTATATCTAAGTAAATGTACTTACTTTCCACCAGTGTTATTGCGATGGAAACCAAGAAGAAGTTGATCGGACATCCAATCTTCAAAGCCGAGGCCTCGTCGCCCCCCACAGCGCTGCTGGAGGGACAACTGCCCGAGTTGTAAATCTGTGTTTGTGTGTGTGTGTGTGTGTGTGTGTGTGTGTGTGTGTGAGCAGAATAAGGATTTCTAGCACAACTTCGCACACTTCTCAGGGTCCAAACTCCAGGAACACTTGTCGAGTCAACAACAGCCCTGCAGGTTTGAAAGCTGATCTGTGATCGCAACAGAACTCGACTCTCATCAGTCGTGGGAACTAACTGAGCAACGCACTGTTCTTAATTGTGTTTTTATATTTTTTACACTAAATACTTCTGCTCCACAACATTTCAGAAGGGAATATTGTAGTTTTTACTCCACTACATTTATCAGTTGGCTAAAAACACATGTTGATCTTATTAGATGTATTGCTCTAGAATAAATCATTACCTCTAAACTTCTCAAATCCTTTCCTCTCCCATCAATCAACTCATGACCCCTCCGGTTTATCTTGTGGCCTTTGGGAAGGTTTCAACCCTCTGTTTGGGAACGACTAAACTGCCTGACTGTATATTAAGTAGTTTGAACTATTTCCACATCAACCGGCTGCAACAGTAAAATAGTGCTTATGCAATGGTTCCATTACTGTTAACAATCCAATAATGTAATATAATATATCAGTCACAGGGGACATTTTACTGCCAGATGAGCGCTTTTAGCTGATTGTTAAATTAGCTGATAACACGTTTTCTCTTCCACTGCTGACCCTGATGATAGTTTGTGACCCATCTTTTTTAATGGTGATGAAACCGAGCGTGGTTGTAAAACGTACTGCAAATTCACACCATTAACCCCACGAATGAGAAGCCAGTGTCCAATCATCTTGCTGCACCTGACTATTAACTGCACCAGAGACTCATATTAAAGTTGGTTTTGATAGCCCTCTAGTGACCACACAGGTGTAGCTGCCAGCTGACATTTAGAACTATAATTTACTGAAGTGAGACATACTGCACTTTGGCTGTCCGTATAAGGCCAGCTGGGACATTTTATCTCAGTTTTTTTGTCTTTAAAGGAAACACTCATACACTTGTGGCTATTGTTGTTCTTCCTCATGATAATTACTTTTTGCAAATTCCCACCAACTCTGTCTCTCTCTCTCTCTCTCTCTCTCTCTCTCTCTCTCTCTCTCTCTCTCTCTCTCTCTCTCTCTCTTTCTCTCTCTCTCTCTCTCTCTCTCTCTCTCTCTCTCTCTCTCTCTCGCCTGCATGTGTGTTCGTGCAGCGCCCAGGGGACCGAATAAAACCAGACTAATACATTTTCCAGCTCTGCTTATGCTCATGGTCTCATATGAAACAGATTCATTACCCCCAGTCTCACCCACATGCTGGCTAGGGGGGGTCACATAGGGAGCAAGAATGGGGCAAATAAAAGAGCGGGTGAAAGTTGGAGGACGAGAGTCCCCACAACAACCTGATGGCGTCATGAAAAAGCTTTCCAAGAAGAAAAAAAAAGATCATATTCAAACCACATGGGCATTTTTGGCGCAACCGATGGATGGCAGCTAAGACATTCAACACAGTAGAATTTAATTAACAGTTTTTAAATTGATGGTGTCATGCTCCAGTAAATCGGAGTTCTTTGTCTGGCTGTAATTACTGCCATACAGGTTTGAGGGCCACAACATAGAGCTCTAGCTGGGGAAATTAAGCAGCTCACAGCTTCGACTGCGAATCAGAAACAATTCCAGAAGATTCTTCTCTTCCCTCCTCTGAGTTTATCTATCAGTGAGTACCATACAAGTTGGCACTGAATCCAAATTATGTGAGATGAGGGGATCTCCACCCACTTCCATCCCGTAAATAATGATTGTGGCAGTCCTCAGTGGTGATTATGATCAAACCGCCTCACCCTGCTCATGAATGGTGCCCAGTGGGTCGCGATAAACATAATGAGATAATAGCTGCAGCCAGATTTACTCTGACAAGAGGATTGGATAGGCGTCAAGAGTGTGAATAATTGGACAAACACTGTCAGTAGTCATCCCATAATGACAACGACAGACAGTACTCAAAGGAGACACAAAGGCATTTTTCAACATGACTATGGAAATGTTTTCATTGGAACCTGGAAGAAGTGATAATTGTTTAACAGTTAAGACAAACAGAGGCACAGTGGACAATGCTCTTTCTCTGACACACATCATGTTTTATTAAATGTAGTCAAGACAGACGTGAAAATGAAAATCTGAAGCTCTTTGATGAACAATTATCATCTAAGCAAACACAGTATATCCCACTACAGCATCTTTTGAGGAGATTCTCTCCTTTGCTCCTCCTCATATGAGGGAAAATAAATCACATGCACTGTTTCAAACCTTGCTTATAACGCAACATGTGATCCTTATTGAAGAAGCATATCTGCTTTTATTTTGGAGAATGCATCCATCCATTTTCTACAAAGGATAGGTTGGAGACTATCCAGGATGCATTGGGCCAAAGGCAGGCAGTGCCTCCACATGCACAAACATTTAGCATAGCTTCAGTTTTATATGTAATTAAACAGTTACATTATAGCACGAGAGCCCATGCTTGTTAATTGATTAGATTATTCAATTAGGTCTGGTTCATTTCACTTGCTTGCAAGCGATCTGCTTAAGATATCTCCCATCTGGAAATTGACCAATTAAGTATAGTTTGGAAGGACTTTAATTAGATCAGAGTATTGTGCTGCAGTATCAGCGTGTTTTATCGTTGTAATTATCTGTCTTTGTTAAAATGAAGTCCTTTAACTAAATACAACATGACTTTTAATATATCGTACTAACATTTCCATGAGAATAAATGTAAAACTTTCCATTCGGCACATTCAGTCAGTGTAATTAGTTTGACAAAGCTTATCCAAACACGCCCAAGCTGTCCACTTTGATCACATAGCTCTAAAAAGTGATCACATTTCAACATTTTTTTACACATCATCTGTTCTCAGTTTAATTGTTCACATTTGAAATGACAAAGTGTAAAACAATGACGTTGAAAGAACTCACCCTGACATTAAATGAAATAATCACCGTGCATTATTTCAAACAGGTTACAAGCAAACACCTTAAAGCAATCTTGAAATGAAATACAACACATTAGTTTAATTATTTTCTTTTATTGCAGAAAGCCGTCAAGTCATCATTAGTACTAGGAATGAAATGAGGAATGCAGCAAATAGCCTGAAAACACCTCAATCTTTCACACTTCAGACAGTTTTAATATTTCCAACAAAATGTTTTTCCTATCGACACACCTAAAAGTCTGTTGTGCTCTTAATAGCATGGTAGGGAGTCTGCTTTGTATTGTACCAATGGTAGAAATGACTGCCGTGTGTTGTATTACACAGTAACACAGCACTGTGCTGCAGAGTTCCCTCAGTGAATACATGAATGAGGTACAACCAGAGCACACAATAATACAGCACTCAGGATTGCAGCAGGGCCGTCACACATAACGTGAGAGACAAGTCAAACGGCAAAAATGTCAAATGTATCGAGTTTCAAAAGAAAACGTGATGAAAACACGGCTTTGACGAACACGGAGAATTGTCTGCAGCATGTGTCTCAACGGCATTAAAAGATCTGACCTTGAAGTTGAGCCCTGTGCCAAAGTTATAGTGAATAGCGACACAGATGGAGTGTGTAATGTTATTTGTGATGAAGGGCAGATGAGAGCAAAGATACTAGTCCCTCTTTCTGTGTGGTGAAAGCGTATTCACTTTCATGCAGTCAGATGAGATGTATTTGACTTACATGTGCATGGTAAACATATAAGCACTTTCAAAACATGCTAATTAACACATTATATCTTGTTTATTAAAGAAATATAAAATCACACACTGAGGTTTTCCATGGGGTATGTACTGGACTGTTTCTTGGCATAAGATTGTAAATCTTAAAACCATGCGTAATCTTCACAATTTTTTGGTCCAGTTTGAACAAATAAGATCATAATGTGGTAGTTAGAGATCTTTAGAGGCCCTGGGAGGCGGGTTTTCTACCTTTGAACATCAATCTGTTTCCTCCTGTTTCCAGTCTTTGTGCTAAGCTAAGCTTAGTGGCATCAATCTTGTCATCTAACTCTGGGGAAGAAAGCAGATTACCCAAAAAGCCCAACTATTCCTGTCATTGATCGTTAAGCAGTCTCGGTTTGATTAAGTCCATGGTACTGCCATCAAGATATGATCTTGCTGAATGAATGTACCCAAAACCCTGTACTAAACATTGTAAATCTCCATCTGCATCTAAGGATAATATCTGTAGTAGTTAAAACACTACAAGTTAAGTTCCTGAAACAGCCTTGTTCAGCAATACAGGATTCAACAATCCTCCAGCTGACCGTGTTGAACCAAATAAAATATCACTCTCGAACACAGTATTATCCAAATCAAAACCAAGTTCAGATAAATAAACATCTAAGAGAGCTGCAATACTGATAACTGCAAAGATGTGTGGGTGTGTACAATGCTGGTTTCATTCATTACACGTTTATGAGCTAAAATGTCTCATGACCCATCCCCCAACTTTTAACCCAACTATGGTCTATAAAAGAAGATTTAGAGTCATGGTCCTAAATCTCCAGCTGCTCTGAGAGCCAAATAGCTAAACAAGTGAATGACATCATATTGACTGCATCTGATGTTTTCCATCATCCTTTCTTGAACTTTGGCATCTCAGCTGTTAAGTCACTTGTAAATAAAGAGATTGAAAACCAGTTGGTTGATTATTCCAGTGTGAGGGAAGTCACTTGGTTTGTTTGCTTCTGAGAGCTACATGCAAAAAAAATAAACCAAACCAAACCAATTCCTAGAAGCAACACTAAAGAAAAAGCTTCATGGATGAACAAGCAGAGCAGAGGCACGGCATGGATACATTAATAGGCTCTGAATATTATAGGAAGAGGGAAACATGGTGAATTCATTAGAATGTTAATGTACAGAGAAGGTAATGACATGAGGAGTGGAGATGCAAGAAAAATAAATGAGAAGAAATGCAGATTTAGGGACGGGGGGATGAATGATGTCTTCCTGCTCGTCATTCCTTCCGCTATCACTCGCACTCATTTTCACGAAGGACGTCATACATGTTGACAGTGAAACCAGACGGCTTATCTTCCTTCGGCCTTAGATATGCAAAGCCCTCGTCTTCATCATCTCCATCCTCATCATCGTCTGCGTCCCGGTCTCGCTCTTCCTCTGGCTCAGTGCTGGACTCTCCGTCATCATCATCATCGTCGTCCCGGTCTTCTGTTCCTTCTTCCTCTGTCGTCGTCCTCCCTTGCAGGGCGATGATCTCTGCCAAATCTGGGTGATTTTCCCAGTGCGCTGTAGGCCATATAAACCCCCCAAAAATTAATAAATTCCAGCTACCTGTTTTAACCTTTCAAATACATTTTAAGCAAAAAAGAAAAGTCATGGAAAAGCCTCTTTTACCCTTCAAGCAGCTGTAACCAGGTGGTCTTAGGCAGAGGCACAATCTGCCATCAATTGCCAACCGCAGGAGACTGTTAGCTGCCCGGTAAACATCGTTGCGAGCTGCTTTTGCCGTCTTGTAGCCTCGCCTCTCCGCCCATGCTAAAGAACGGAAAAACAGATGAAAGAGAGCGACATGACGGGTATTAGTGAATGTATTACTCAGTGTTTTAGTGTACTAGGGCAGTCATGAAGTGGCTGATTAACTGTGCACATACTGTATGATTCTTAAAGCTATACTTAAATCTAACAGACAGTGGCTGTTACTGAGAACAGACTTACCCTCACACACATCCCAGGCAGTCCAGTTGAGCCCTTCAGACTCCTCATTTCTCTGATGGGGCTTGATCTCCATTAAACGGGGATGTTTGAGTTTCAGCACAGAGAGGAAAGGGGTCCTTTCGCACAAATAACCAACTGAGCTGTACGGCTCCTGCAGCTGAGCAATGGGATAGATCCCTGCCAGAATCTAAGAAAATAAAACAAAGGTAATTTAAAAACATGTAAATAGACTAGAGGGAGAAAGAAAATGCCAAGAAGAAAAATCATTAAGAGAAGATTGCACTGTTTAAAACACATTTAAGTTTCTATTTAGCCTAAACATCTGCTCGCAAAAGTGAGGTTGTACCTGCAACTGTTTATTCACAAGGGAGGGGAAAATCAGTCCAGGGCAGTCACAGAGTTTGACCGTCGGGGTGAGGTAGTAGGTCTGGAAGTATTTGGTGTGGCCTGGGGTTCGGGACACGCTCACTACCTTCCGCGCCACTAGGCTGTTTAGAACAGATGACTTACCAACATTTGGAAAGCCTGCAGTGAAGAAAAAAAGTATGGGTGAAGGTTCAGTCTTTAATCTACAAATGATGTCGCTGTTTGCAGATGTGGTTTGCTAATGCAAACCACATCTGAAGTTGTCCAGCAGTTTGGAGAAAAAGGTGCTTAATGTTATGATGCAGTTATCTTCGTAAAGTAAAAGTCTGGAAAGATCTTGAATAAAATATCCCAATTGAGACATTTTAAAGAAACAATTTTTTATTACAAAATTTGGTTTTGGAATCATCTACAGGGTTCAATCGGATGCATACCTATGCAGCCCAGTGTGAGAACCCCATCTTTGTACATTTCCTGGGATGGGATGTCCATAGCCCTGTCAGTTTGATACTCCATCAGCACCGACTCGGCTCCTTCACCCAGCTGCTCCACATCCAGTCGCCCAGCAACAGCATCTCTCTTAATTTTTTGCTCCCAGCTGGATAGATCAACTTAAAAAACGAGAGGTAACACAAGTGTGAAAGAGGTAACACAAGTGTGAAAATGCAACGAGTCAAATTCACAGAGTGGACAACTAATACAATAAAACCTTAATAACTCCGGCATCTGATTATAAAGACAGACACCCACCTCTCCCTGCTGTGATGTCCCGACAGGCCTTCAGGATATCTATAGGACCTCCAGCGTGACTCCAGTCAGCCTTCTTTCTCATCCTCTTCTTCTGGAGCACTAGAAGCCAGCAGACAGACACGGTTATTCTAATCGCAACAAGAGCCACTTGGGTTATTCTGGTGATATCGCACTCAAATAAATTCACTGAGTGGCAGGTTTATTTCAGGTTTCCTTTCTGTAAATCACTCAGCCCTCTTCCCATCCCGCCTACTTTCTCCTCCATCTCCTCACCTGTGCTGTAGGGCTGTCCAGGGTGGGAGGTGAAGCTGACTATATGCAGGTGGGGGAACTGGGAGGTCAGGTAGTGTTTCCAGGCGATCACCAGTGGAGGAGGACACAGGTCGGCTTTGTTTAACACCAGGATCACGTTCTTCTGGAGTTCTCCTGTGATGTAGTGGTATAGGGTTGGAGGAAACTGCAGCACCTGGGTGAGTTAAATAAACACAAACACGTATTAAAATAGTAATGATGGTCTATTTGACAAATAAACAACTTGATCATAGATAGGAATAAGATGGGTTGTGCTGTTTTTAACGTTATATTAATACTGGAAACTCTTAATAGAGAAAGTGAATCCACTTCACATAAACTATATCTGGCTTGAAGTACAAGTATCAGATGGCATAATTTTCTCCTAAATTTTTCCTTTTCTTTGTTTTATTCGTTTCCAAAGATACTATCTTCAGTGATAAGTCTTTAAATGTCTTCATCTTGTCAATATTTTTTGTATTTTGTCTTGACAATTTTCAACATGCGTATTTGTCCTGTCAGTATTAAAATAAGGTCTGCTATGATGTGAAAAATTATTTTAAAAGACCAAATTAACAAACAAAGACAAATGAAAATGTGCGTGTCAACTAAATAAACTGATGAATAATTAAAAAAACGTATCCGATAGTCAGATGGACGTTGACAGTGTCTCCATCTAGTGGTCTGATCCATTCTGCAGGCGTCTGCTGACAAGGTAACCTACCGGGTGCCTTATGTCCACAATGATCAGAATGATATCTGACATCTCCAACACCCTCCATAGTTGCCTCCATGTCTAAAAGAATAAATGAAACAAAATTAGTGGGAAGTAAGATTAGGTTTAATATTGTAAATAAAAGAAAGTCAAATCTTGAATTCTTCTTTCCTGTTGTTATTTAATGTGGCCAATTTTTTAGGAAAGAATGGTAAATTAGGATTTTTTTTACTTTAAAAAGGACCAGTGTGTATGATTTATTGGCATCCAGTAGTGAGACTGTCATTTGCAACCAACTAAAATCTCTCTTTCCGAGTGTGTAGAGTACCTACGATTGACTTCATGTGACATAAAAACTTTACATAAGGCTCTTGCTACAGCCAGTGTTTTGATGGGGCTACTGTTGAAATGTGGAGGTAAAACCTGGCTCCTTATGTTGATATGAAGGACTTAATCAAAGATAACAAAAACACAAAACAATTCTCAGTTTCAGGTGATTTTATGCTAAGGGAAACATAGTTATGATAACAACTTTCCACATATTTCCCTTAAATCCTACACACTAGTCCTTTAAAATACTATTGATCATTGTGTTCAATTAAATGCTCTGTTTTAATGCTGTAGAAATGATATCCTCTCAAACAGGCTCATTTTAATCCTCCATTTAAAAGGCTGTCATCTGTAGATTACCAAGAGTCACTTATTATACCACGAGCTGCCATCATGTGCACACGCTTTGAAATTAAATGATCTGCGAGGTCTTTGATTTAGTAAAATAGTGTTACCATTTTCACAACCTGGGCAAAACTGAGCAATATCACAGCATATCAGGTATGATGGTACTTTGTTCCTAGTGGAAAATACCGTACAATACACAGGCACGTAGTACAATTCTTAAAGATCCTCACATGATCCAACTGTACCACAATTCAGGTCATGGTACATACTGGAATTATATGCTGGATAACAGCCGCAGTGACGAGTGACTAAGCAAGTCCGTTGGTTAATCATCGGTTTACAGGCAACTCTTAAATGAGCAGGAATACTTCATGCTGCTTTCTGTTGTTAAGGGGTTTAACAGGATTCATAAATAATAATTTTACACAGAAAAGGTTCTGTGGCAGCGTGCTAAACCTACCACTCTCCACTGAAGAAAACAATTACTACAGAGGGCAAAGAGGGTCAAATGCAAGCGACTAAACTAGAAAACGTAAATATATATAAACTAATGCTGGCTCGCCAGATAATTTTTAAGGTCTGACCTGTATTACTGGGTGATTTAACACAATAGAGTAAATGTGCACTTGCAAAATAAGTTGCGAGGACACATACTGGCAAATTCCACTGGGGCATTAAAAATTCACCAAATATCTTAATGTTTACCATTGTCTGAGTTAAGTGTTGCTTTACAAAACAAAACAAAGTTAAAACTAGTCAATTTAAAAATTAAGCTGGAGCAATAATCATGCATCTGATTTTCAAAACAAACTGAAAACAAATAAATAACAAAAATATGAATTTCTTGTCCAGCCCTGACATCGTTTGTAAAAAAGAAAAAAAAAAGAAAAAAAGAAATTTTCAAAACTGTATCCATTAAGTAATTTACCTCCAGATTGTGCTCAAAGTGGCTGAGAGTGCCAGTGGGGTTTTTGGTGTGTAGGTCGTCCAGGTATTCTCTGTACGACTTCTCCTCTTTCCTAAGCAGGTTCTCTCGTGTCATCTCATAACTCCAGGACGGTCGTTGTGGGAAACCAAGACCTGGCAGTGAATAATTAAGTTTAAGCGTGTCAAGCAGTGACCCACTCTATTAACCTACTCTGCTCATCTGTTCAACTTATTTTGAGACGGTCATGTGTGAAAGCATTAAAAAATAGGCAGACCTTTCTCTGAGGGGAAGATGTCATTGATGTTGATCTCATGTTCTTTTTCTGGGACTGGCCGCAGCACCTTCTCCCTGGCCATTTTCTTCCCCTTTTCCACGTCCTCTTTACTCTCTTTCTCAAAATGCAGTCGATACCTGGAGAGAAGAGGGGGGCGTCAGTAAGGCTTGCCTAGTATTGCTATATTTACAGATTGATGATTTAAATTATTTTCAGAATATGAATTATTTGATGATATAACCTTTGTAGATGTATCTACACACTGAAGAAACACATGTCTCCGTCGAAATTAGAGAACATTGGCAATACAAAGTATGATGTTTTCTACAGGCAAATTAGAGTACGAAAGAAAATTTAAAAAAAAATAAAGACACAGAAACACATTGAATTTATTTCTTATAATCCACATGATCTGATATATTGCTCCAATTAAGTATCATGGAATAGCCTCTTTATTATCAGTTCAATCATCCTACTGCTGCGCCAGGAAAAGCATTTTAGGTACCACTGACAGACACCTTATGCCCAATGTGCATGTATCTCAGCAAAATCTTTCACAATACCATTATTTAATAAAAGCAATGATAACAAAAACTCACCTGTTGGGGTCATATCTACCTTCTCTAGTGGAGGGCTGCTGATTTATTCTCCTGACATCAGTGGTCTCACTGTCGGAAGTGTCCGACTGCCTGTCTCCTCCTCGCTCCACACTGGCATTGCGGCTACTGGGCCCTGAACCCGTGTCACCTGGAAGTCGCAGGTAAATGTTAAGGGATAAAAGCTTATCAGAGGCAAACATCCAATACTAAGACCTACAATTCCCATTTACAATGGTATATTACAGATCACTTTATGCTTCTAAATAATCCTTATCCAGCAGGTGATGAAGTCCTCACAAGGCCAAATGCTGACAACTTACATGATGAGTGGCAAAATTACTTTATCATAGAAAATAAACAAATACACGTGTTTCAAATTGTTCCGACCATATCACTGGCTTTACAATAGCCTCCTGCACTAATGAAAATGAATATTGTATTTTAGGTTGATTGACCTACTTAAGCACATTAAAGAAGGATTTCATACTTAGTTATATGAAATTTTAGCTCTAAAAAAATTGGTGAGGAATTTGTGAGAAAACATCGTTTGACTGGCATTACTTGTTTGAGTGTTAACACTGAAAAAGACGGGCCTTGATTCGGAAATGAATAACTTTCTCACAAGTCATGGTTTGACTGAACTAACAAAGACCTACTGGCATTGTCAAAAGAGCCGGTATGATATAACACTGCGCTAGTCGTCATACAAACACATGTATTGGGAAATAAAACGATGTCCTGTGCTTGAAAATCTTCGAGCCAACGTGTGATGACTGTGAAGTGACGTTTAGATTTGTCTTTCTGGAGACAGCACACGACCCAATAGCCTCTTCTAATAGCACTACAACTCGCACAGTTAAGGGCTACAAAAAAAAACAAATGATGACGCAAGTTGTGACGCTTCTTTCCCAAAAGCCCAAGCATGTGCTGTTATTCTGTTGAACGTGACAGTCCAAAAGGCACGTTATGTCACATCGCATCCTATGAGACCTAACAGCGAACAGAATATAACACATACAAGGGTTTTATTGTCCAGACTGAACGAGTGGCCTGATGTTATAATAATGGACGCTGTGCTGCGGAACCACATTTAGCTGTGTAGCTAGAACCGTTAGCTCTCAGCTAAAGCTAGCATAGCAACGCTGATGGTAAAACGTGCTTAGCTACCTCTCTTTCTGTCCCGTTTGACTTGCAGCTGTTTCTTCTTCTGTTTGTTACTAAATGGCTTTTTCCTCGGCATAGTTATTCAGCGGGTGAATACGGCTACGTACTGCTGCGTATCGCTACCCGCAGCGTGTCACACAGCTTCGCTTCTTGACGTTGTTTACATGGATGAAGTTTCTCGACTCCTACACTTTTCAGTGACGCCAAATTCACTGCAGACCGCAGAGAATGGCGGACGAGACCATTTTTCGGTGTTCGCACACTGCCCCTGTTTTGATAGTTTTTACTTTATTTAGATTTAATTGAGAATTCATGTTATCTCGAATAAACTGATTTACTCAGAGGGCAATTATAAACATGTACTAAGAATATTCCGCCTTAACTGACATTAAACGCCCCTATTCTTTAATGGACCAGTCCACTTTTGTAAACACCTCATACATTTGCACATTCCAGTAGGGCAGAGATGCTTAAAACAATAAATATACCTGGATGCACAAAAGCATCATTGATTGAGACTTGTATGGATAATACAAGCAGCATGGTATTTGCCTCTTATTTTTACAGATGTTATACATCTCAAATATACTGTTAATACATCGTTTCTTGACAATTAAAAATACATTTGCATGAAATGAATGCTGAGCTGCAACAATTTGTCGATTAGTTTTTCAGACAATTACAACACATTTGGTCATTTGTTTATTTCTCTTAGCAAAATGGTAAAAATAAATAAATAAATACTTTTAAGCCTCTCAAATGTGGATATTGAACATTTAGGATTGGTCTGCAATCTAAAAGGTCAACTTGGGTTATGGTCATATATATACTTTCTAATGTTTTATAGACTAAATGATTGACTCAATTCAGAAAACAACAATATATTAGAAACATGAAGAAATGTGGCATTAAACTGAAACAGAAAATAACACCAATGAGAAACATATGAGAGGGTTTATTGTATTATAAGCCAAAAAGACAAATTTCAGATGTGTCAGTATGTCTATAAAGAAGTATTATAAACATTGTTATCGTGGAAGTATAATAGCAAGAGCACATTTGGATAACATTTCTTTTAGGACATACATACAAAGCAGTACAATAAGATTACATGAACCGTGAACTGGCTCATCACTTCCCCAAAGGTCAGGTGAAGGCCCGTGAATGGGTCTAAATAGGTTATATGGATTACCACATCCTTTAAACACACACTCATACATTATAAACTGGTAGTATATACAGTATATCTATATATACTTGATTGACATTTTTCTTTTCTTAAAAGGAATTACCTCTCTGTCCCTTTTAAGGTTAAAAAGAATTAATCGTGGACATATATTTTACAACATGGTAGCGCTGATAACACTGATGGAAAAACTGAAAGTCTCTGCATGAAAGTATAAAAAATTACCTTCACAGTCAACTATCAATTTCATCAACAGAGACCCTAAACAGCTATGGCCAACGCTGTATTTGTTGGAAAAAGCACAAGGAGATAAAACAATTAAGAGAAGCACTTTGAATCTCTTCCTATCATAAAACCATCACTGTGATGGACTGAAACATACTTTATTGCAGCCTATACATGCACGTTCTAATCAGACAGGACAGCTTAATAAAAAGGAAAACAAATCAAACAAGGCTGAAAAGGAGACAAACTGAAAAAAAAAGACAAAATATAGTCTTCGGTATACTGTGCCACCATATTGTTTGTCCCGTCTGCCTCAAACCACAGTTCAGGCACAGTCTTGTGTTCCTAAGTTCTTGTAACACCTTAGTATTGCTTTAGTTCTTTGACTCCCCATCCTTAACTTCTTGGATTTATTTTACCTTCCCCCACTCCCCAAATTTCCTTGTTTCGTTACCTCTAAGAGTTAAGGTGCTCCACTTGAATGGTGGATGCTGACACAGTGAGACAGAGGTCCTTGTGGGAAGTGATGTCAGCTACGCTGACAGGTTTGTACTGGATGTCACTAGCAGACACTGTCTTATACTGGTGCAGGTCAAATGGACAGGAGATGGTTTCTGTCTGGGCGTAGTTGCCCTGGCTCTGTCCCTGCTGGCCTACGCCCGCTCCTCCGTTCCCGGCACCCCCAGGTCGGCTTGAACCTCCATCTGCGCCGTCTAGCCGGCTCTGACCTGGGCCCTGGCTTTGGTTCTGCTGTGCTGCCTGTGCTGCTGATGCAGACAGCTGGTCTGGGTTGTGTTTCTCCATGTGTTTCACCAGATACGTTTCCTGAGATAAGGGGGGGATAGGTAGAGGGGAAACAGTGGACATGTAACTATATTACATAAAATAGCTGCCACGTGTTTGTTGCAAGTGAGGCGATACATAGTGTTTCATACAGCAATGCTCTTCAGCGATGGACATTTGTCTTACTGATGTATAAGTGCGGTTGCAGAGACCACATGAGTAGATCCTCGCGTGCTTGACTGTATGTGTGGTCATGTGCACCTCCAGGCTCGCTGCATCTATGTATCCTTTATTGCAGTTGGTGCATTTGTAGGGCTTGTCCTTGTTGTGTTGACGCCGGTGGGACTGTGAAATAAATGTTTGACAATGAAATAAAAACTGCTAAAGTATAGCGAAAGACTCAGTAATAAGCCAGACGTACATTGCATGATGAGTAAAATAAAATGATTTCACACCTGTAAATTTGAGAGTTGCGTGAAGGATTTTTCACAGCCTGGATGGATACACTTGTAGGGCCGATCTCCGGTGTGAATCCTGAATGGCAAACGCAAAAAACACATACATGAACATTTACTGTCATGGTAATCTAATCTGGCCGCAGAAAAACATGGAGGCAGAAGAGAAACCCAAGACCAGTGACTCACTTACCTATTGTGCTGCTGAAGATGACTGAGCTGTCTGAAGTGCTTTTGGCAGTAGGAGCAGGTGTAGGGTTTCACTCCGGTGTGGATGCGGACATGTTGGGCCAGGTAGCTGGAGTTGGCAAATGACTTGGTACAATGGGGACACTTATGAGGTTTGGACTCTGTGTGGTTCCTGGTGAAGGCAGACAGGAGGGTGAAAGAGAAAGGGGAACAGGATTGTAAAGGAAGATTGAGAAAAAAACAAACGTATGATGCTGTGCTTGACACATAAATAAAAGTGATTTCCTCAATACATCAAAACCTGTCAGGAAGGCCATGCCAGACAAGTAAAAAAGAGATTAGAATATTACAATATTTATAAACCATCAAGAAAGGCCAAAAAAGATTCAGTATAATTTTACACTTAACTTACACTTCAGTGTCAACTGTAATCACAGAATAACAAAGCAAAATAGGAAATAATTTGTCCTTTTTACATATATCCTTGTGCCCTGGAGGATTTTGATGTATAAACAAAGTGTAACAAAATATTATGTGTAATAATTATGATTTAAAGGTTTTACAAATGCATCCATTTATATTGGCATTCTTCCAGAAATGACATGTAAATTGATTTGATGACAGCCAAAAAGAACGAACAATAACAGATGACTACAAATTCAGCAGAGAGAAGGAAAGCAGAGCATGGCAGCAAGTCGTTTCTGTCGCACGCCCCAATTCAATGGAGGACAATGCAAGAAAAAAATATAATGGGAGGTATACCAAACAATAGCACAATGGGTTAGATGGGGAACCACAATGGAAGTAGTCTGCCTTTAAAGCTTCATTTCAACATGTTTTTCTAAATGTGCGCATTTCTGTTGAAGAAGCGCTGGCAGGGGAAATGACAGAACATGCAGACAAAAGAAAGAGTTGTGGGGAAAAGCAATGAAAGTGCAATCCATACAAGTATGGTGCACACACACACACACACACACACACACACACACACACACACACACACACACACACACACACACACACAAATAAAATAAATATTATCATTGTGTCAATTCATATAAAAGAGCTCCATGCATTTCAAATGGCCCTTCTGATATTGTATAAATTATGGAAAATCTTCTTATGGACAAAGCCCAAACTTTAAAAAAAAAAAAATAGCGAATTTGAATTTGAAGTTTTTGAAAAAGGTCACTTCTGGATGGAACTGGTAGCATGCGACCCAACATATACATGGCAGTGTAATATGCGTTTGCACACCACTCCAATCTCTTCCTCAAGAAGAAGAAGATGACAGGAGTCTGGGCTTCAAAATGGGAACTTGGCAGGACAAGTTAAGAGGACAGGGGAATATGGTACGTGGTCGGTAGCGGGGAGGAGGGGTCTGCAGTACCGTGTGTGCTGCTGTAAATGACTGAGCTGCCTGAAAGATTTCTGGCAGTAGGAGCAGGTGTAAGGCTTGGCCCCGCTGTGGATGCGGATGTGCTGAGCCAGGTAGCTGGAGTTGGCGAATGACTTGGCGCAGTGAGGACACTTGTGAGGTTTGGCCTCTGTGTGCGACTTGGAGTGGATCTGCATGTCAGACTTACTGAGGAAGGTCGCCGCACACATCCGGCACCTACAGGCGGAGAGACACAGAAATGGGAGGGCGGGATGGAAGAACAAGAAGGAAGAAGAGGGACACGAATACAGAAACATAGACACGAGAGAAGACGAAGGAAAATAAGGAGATGAAGGTGGAGACAGGGGAATGAAGCATTGACCCACAGAAATAAATAAGATTTGATAGAAAATGAAACTCACAATAAAAAGGAAAATGAATTATATAAGATAAATGAATGAAGACAGAAGGAGGGGAGGGAGTAAACACAAGGAAAGATGCCACGGGAGAAATCAGTGAAAACTGACAGGGAAAGGTACGTAGGTACTATAAAAAGTGAAAGAGCAGGACACAAGAGTGCTTGAGAGTTTACAACTCAAAGAGCATGCTATATAAAGACAAAGAGGAGAGTCGAGGGCAGGTAGTCCAATGTGTGCAGAGGTGGAGAGAGCGCCTATGAAGCACTGATGCATTTGTATCTCAAATACATTTAGAAAAGGAATCAACCATCGACTAGAAAGCAGGCATGTTCCGCTACAACATGCAGTGAAGTGTGTTCAGAAGAGGTGTGTGCGGCAGCGCCTAGTTTATCTATGAAAGCTGATCTCTATTTTGATTTTGACAGGACACAGAGAAACAGGTGTGTTTGCATTCCACAGCTAGAGCGGGGAGAAATGGGGAGGCACAGCAGGCGTTTGCTTTTGTATGCAGTACCTGTATGTCTTCGTGCTATCCTTCGGGCCGTGGTCTTCCTCTTCATTCGACAGATCATATGGGTCTCCAGTATGATGCTGCAAGGAGGCCAACTGTCAAAAACAATATTCAACGTTATTTGATCGTCTTTTTATTCTCCATTTTATTATTAGATTGCCGTTTCTACTTCTGTATTTTCTTACCTGGCCACCGGCTGTCAGATGAGCCAGTATTAGCGTTTCATTTCCTAGTCCACCCACAGCACCGACCCTGGACAGTGCCGTCTTCTTCTTTCTGCCGCGTTTGGAGGGCGCTGGCATCACGACCACATGGGGTCCTCCGTCCCCGTCTTTTCGGTCTACAACAGGATCACCAGCAGCCGGTTAATAGAAGGCAATACTCTCGAGCCCTTCCGTATATTAACCGTTGACTACGTGTACATCTGTGGTTATAGTGACACCGCATCAAGAATCTTAGAATGCCTTAAAAAGGTCTCATGTTTTTAACGGTGTTTTTGACATTTGAATGATTGTGGACATCATTGTGAAAAAAGTATGTTATTGTACTTTCAATTATTTGAAATGTTCATAAAAGATTTAAATTACAAAAAAGGTGAAACAAAGGTTACAGTGTCTTTAGCTGCTGCACTGCAATGCATTTCCAGTAATGTTACGAGAGGTATATAAATAAATACTGAGCATCTGATAAAAATGGAGGCGAGCTTAGACTGTGATGTGATACACACACCCCTTTGTTCAAAAAGTTGGAGCTTCATCAATAGATATACACTACCATTCAAAAGTTTGGGGTCACTTAGAAATGTCACTTTTTTTTTTAAAGAAAAGCATTGTTTTCTTCAGTGAAGATAACCTTAAATGAATCAGAAAAACACTTGATACATTGTTGTTGTGGTAAATGACTATTCTAGGTGGAAACGTCTGTTTTTTAAGGTGAATAGAGGCCCATTTCCAGCAAATATTACTCCAGTTTCCTAATGGTACATTGCGTTTGCGAATCGCCTCAAAAGACTAATGGATGAGTAGAAAACCCTTGAAAAACCTTGTGCAATGATGTTAGTGCAGCTGAAAACAGTTCTGCTGTTAAGAGAAGCTATAAAACAGTCATTCTTTTGAGCTAGTTGAGTACCTGGAGCATCACATTTGTGGGTTTGATTATACTCTCAAAATGGCCAGAAAAAAGAACTTTCATGTGAAACTCGCCAGACTACTCCTGTTCTTTGAAATGAAGGCTATTCCAGGTGATAAATTAAATAATAGTATTGCTTAAAATTGGTTGGTACTAGCTTAGGTAAGCACACTTCATATGTGTTTTACAGGAAGAATGTTGATTGGATTTTGATATTTAAAAATAAAGGAATGTATTTTTGTATAATTGTTTTGCATATTACACAAATAGGTTGAATAAATAGGTTCCCAATAGGACCGGGGATGTGATCTAACAGCGTTAAAAAGGCATTTTTCAATTAATCTCAATTTTAAATAAATAAAAAAAGCACATGAATTTCAATACTTTATAAACAATCTGTGACAGAACCTCCCGCATGTGGAAGATATTTTTTTATCGATTCCCTTAGGCGTAAAACCATAATTTTCTGGCACAGATAATAAATGAAATCATTAGCTGCTCATTTCTTGGTTTTATTGCTTTGTAACTACGGAGATCAGTCTTTGCTTTGAAGAGAAGTGCTCAATTGGGTTCATAACTCAGAGATATTATTAAGAGAAAACTGAATCAAATCTTCTCTTTATTTTCCGCTAACATAGCACAGTCAGTGAGAACGCTCACGAAAGCCAACAGGTCTGAGATCATGTTCCCAATCACTAAAACATTTAATATTGGAAGAATTTTATTTTAAAAAAATGTGGTGTGTCCTTCGTCTCGACTTCCAATACAATTAGTTTTTATTACTACTGATTGTTTTGGCCTCAAAAGGGTAGTCCAACATCAGTATTACATTACAAATATATGTACGCGCAAATCTTTAGTGTTGCAGGAATACTGTCTTTTTAGTTTACAATCTTATATGTAGTTGTGGCTGCACCCAATAAACATGTGATCATGTAATCTTACTTCATATTCCAACTATACATTGTAATATAAGTCTTAGTCACAAAAAATGTCATTTAGAGATTACATTTTGGATCCATAAGCAAGATATAGATCCCATGAGTGTGGTTTACCTGCAGAATGGAGCGCTGAAACAATCATGGTTGTTGCTTGATGACCAGAGACAAACGATTGAGAGCAGTTGGGAGAGACTAGTGTTCCCTGAGGAGTTGTGATGACCAGACCGGCTTCACAGAAAGGAAACAGAAAAGAAAATAGGCAATCATGACAAAAGGGGACTGCAGGCAGTACAACATTCAAGCATACACGTTGATCCGTGTGGGCAGTGTTCTTCCCATGATTACGGTCAATCCGAGACGTTCCCGGATTTCTCTTTAATTCCCTTGTATTCAGAAATATTACCGACCCGTTGTGTGGACCATATGCTAAACCTGGAAGTGTTCAGATGCTGCTACAAGAGTGAGACAGCACAGTGCTACTGATGCATTATGTGAGCGAAAAGCCTGAGGTTGTATTGTAAATGGAGACACGCAGGTGTTCGTGTACTCAAAGACGTCCTACTGGTAATGTGTGCTCTTGGCCCACAGTGCTGCTTGGAGGTAACTGGGATTTGTTCTTGCTTTCATTGACTAATAAATAGAAAGCTATTATTTTATGGTTTTCTAACTAAACTTAATCCATCCTAAACATTTGTTATTCTTCTGATTCTAGACTGTACTTTGATCATTAGATATTTATGTCTTGTATCATGGAATATACATGATTTGTCTCCAACAGAGAAAGATTCAGAGGCTTCTCCATGCAGCGACGGACTCACCTGCCGTCATGATGCCCGTGGACGGGACAGACAGCATGTTCTGCGCGCTGTGAGCAGGGTGGAGGTGGGCCACACTGCCGATCTGCCCTCCTCCATCTGTCTTTGTCCCAGGGGTGGGGATGGTGAGGAGAGCCGTTTGGTAGTGGGATGCAGGGGAAGAAGAGAAGGACGCATTCTTTTCCTGTTGCTCTTTCATTTTGTTCAGGAACATGGCATTCTCAATCTGCAAGAACAGAGATATGTCATCTGATTAACCAAAGTGAATTTCCTGAATCCTTTTCTTTTCGTCACAAAACACTCCTCAAAAAGGAGCTTCTTCTTCATGTCAATCCTGAGGAAACTACATATTCTTGATTTTTTTGTCCAGACTCACCTGTCCCGGTACAGTGGGGATGGGAGACCAGAAATACGATGAATTAAAATGAGAGTCTTCCATCATTTCTGCAACGACACAAATGTAACAACAATTAAATACAGTAACGACCCTATAAGTACTGCTACTGGTTACTTTGCAGTAAGAAATATGACAGTCTAACCAATGTGTCGGCAATAAAGTGTAATCTACTGGGGGCAGAACGAGCTCCTTCAGCTTCATGGTTGAAATATTGTGCATGCTGGCTCACGATCACCGTTTTCCTGCTATGACAAGTCAAATATCTTACCACACAAACTAATTGCCACACAGTGAAGCTGGGGGGGGTTAAGGGCCCTGTCGATGCAGGGCTCTTATTGCAGTGGCTCACTATGCTCGGTTGGTCATGCAGCCTCGCGAGTCCTGTAGGGTCCTAATGGCAGTACTCTAATAAAAAAACAACAACAAAAAACAGATAAACAAAGGAGATCGAGATCCTCTTTAGATCAATACAAGTGTCAAACGCACACATTTACATTACATTGTGAAATATTGTGCTACTGGAATGTTTATTACATCGATTGTCTGATATAATGTTCAACTTTCTCTACTGGGCTTCAACTGGGAGATGTGGATTGTTTTGGGCACCAAAATACATGAACTGACCTCGAGGCTATTTTCAGCAAATTCAACTTCTTAGCTCGAAGTTGGCTCAACAGACCCACATCCCGCGTGAGGAACTACGACAAACATACAGCTAACTTTTACCAAATGCCATCAAATCAGACATTGTTTACTATTAGCCGTAGCGCAACAGAAGGACTCCATTTCGGCTGCTTGCATCTTGTAGTTAATCAGGCCCGACGTGCTGATTAACATACAGTTAGCTCGCAGACAGCACACTGGGTCTGGAGTGCCCTCCTGCAGCTGCTTGGGGGAAAAAATAACAAGCAAAGCAGGAGAAAAAAAAAAAAAAAAAAAAAGCCAAAGGATAAAAAAAACTGAAGCGAAGGGAGAAAAAAACCAATAGACCATCCTCACAGACTTCCGGCTGTGGACGGGTGGAGAGGCGGCAGCAGAGTCATGCAAAATCTACCAAAAAATACGAGCGACTGCACGGAGAATACTGGCGTTTACCGGCAACGACGACTCGGTCTTCCTCCCGGAACTCCCGCAGCTCGGAACTATTTGGACTCGGTTTTCCTGAATCGGTCCAAATTCCAGCAACCTGGTGAAGTTTTTTTTTTTTTTTATCGCCTCTTCGTTTTTTTTTTTTTTTTTTTTTCGTAGATTTTTTTTCCCTCCGGTAAAGCAGCTGCCTCGTCGACAGCTTCACTTCCTCCGGATAAAGTCGTCAGACAAAAGGAGTATCTGTGTTGATGTCACTTCCTGTATCGTTAACTGAGTGGCAGTTTTTTTTTTTTTTTAAATAAAGTATCTACAATGTAACATGTACTCGGTCAGTTGTTTCGGCATCCTTACAGGGATTTCTCCACGGATTTTAAACGCATCCGTTCACGGTTGTTCGGGTCTACTTTCTGATATTTGAGTTCTGGGGGAAGCAGCCAGCAAGCTACGCTGCATTCACGTGCTGTCGGACGTCATAGTGTCAAAAGTGTCAGGGGCAAAGGACATTTTTTTATAGCCTACATCTTTCCGTCAAATATAATTTATAATTTTGCTGATTAATTCCTAACCTACATATTCCTCTTAACAAATTGCACAGCTAATACGCCTTCCCATCAGTTAAGTAAATTATACTCATTGATTTCTTTGGAGTAGATGACGTGCGCTCTGAAATGACTAATTTGATCAAGTTATCTACCATAATTCTGTAAATCCTTTTTATCCACACAACATTTCTGGATTACCTAAGAGCCAACACAGGCCTGTAGTCATAGGATTTTTTTGTTTGTTTTACATTTTAGGCCTTTGGGCCCTGAAGGTCTGGCGCCCCGGAGCAGTTGTCCCATACAGCCATGAGGGACCAGGGAGCATTAAGACAAAGCAAGCAAGACATGTTCAACCATTGTGGGTGATACTCTTGCCTTGATACGTGTGACTCAAGCTGCAACAATTACTCAATCGATTGAATAACAAAAATAACAAACATTAATTAACAGTAATCGATACAATAATGAATTCTGAAAAAATAATTTCATACATGTATCCAGTTACTCAAATGTGACAATTTGTTGCTTTCCCTCTTCATTAAAGTAAAAGGAATATATTTCCAAAGATCTCCAAATCTACCCAATAAAGTAGTATCAGATCATGTAATAGATTCAACTACATTCTACTGCACTATTTTTTTTAAAATAGCCAATCAAGTATCTATGCTGAATCTCATTATTCCTTGTCCATGGACAAATTAAATTAGTATGTGTATGGCCACATTTGTGTGTGCATGGCCACATGTTGTGATACTTTGTTGTCAAACATATGTACGTTTGTTTTATCTGATTAAACATTAAATTATGAATGCCTTTCCTATGATATATTTCCCCTATTTTTGCTGCTTAAGCTCCAAAATAAAACAACCGTTATTCCCTTTGTATGTATTCTTTTTTCATTTTTGATCTTATTTACAACGTGGAGTCTCGAAAATATGAGCTGATAGATTAGCGCTTGAATGCAACACAGTGTACTTCGTCCTCCGGTTGACACAGAAGGTCTTTGAGTCAGTGAGATTTGTTTTGTGAATAAACCCCAAGTAAACATATAACACCGGACACACCCGCGTCTACTAAAGGGAAATCAAGAGAACGTTATTTGTACTTTATTATTATATGTAATGGTTCCTGTTTGTCAATGCAACATGTCATCTGTCCACACAGTGTCGCTGTAAGGACAGTGAAACAGACCAACTGTATCGTCAACATCCGGCGACACGTCTCCCTAACACACTGCCTGTCTCATGCATCTTTGTTTATTTAAACAGATTCAGACTTCTCATTAAAGTCCAATGGTGCGTCTTTGACACTTTCTGACAACCTGCGAGTCAGCCAGGCAGTTTAAAGTGCAGTTAACCGGCAGCGTTTTGCCCCGAGCTTCAGATGGGGGAGGTGAGGAAGCTGCAGAAGAAGTTGAGACAGATTGGAAATCTGGAAATACAAATCAGTCTTTCCCCAGAAGAGAGATTCAAGGTACAAAAACTCCTCATCTGCCTGTGTGTGTGTGTGTGTGTGTGTGTGTGTGTGTGTGTGTGTGTGTGTGTGTGTGTGTGTGTGTGTGTGTGTGTGTGTGTGTGTGTGTGTGTGTGTGTGTGTGTGTGTGTGTGCGCGCGCGCGTGCGTGTGTGTGTGTCTTCTGTAAATCCTCAAAAGATTTCCCTCAAGTGCAACAACAGGTTATGACTCGAGGATTTTACTACAGCTCAGACACACATTCAGTCAAAATGTGAAATAAAAACATTATCCATCTTCACCAGCTGACACAGGTTGGAGAACATTCAGTTGAGTTGCGCTGCTGATACACACAACATTAAAGTATATCCGAAGTGGCATGTTGTAGCCCAGCTCACATGGTTGAATCAAGATGATGTTTTAATTTGGGATTTGTGAGGCTACGACGTTGTAAAGTAAGGTATCTTGAACTAGGAATAACACCATAAATAAGAAAAATATATGATTAACATGAATTTATGAAAGAGGTGGAATGAATAATTTGACAGCTTTAGCCCTAGGAAAGCTCTCCCGTTGAGCAGAGTGTATCAGAAAACATAAATATCAGAAACTTCAGGGGCCTCAGTCATTTTATAAATTATTGTCATGCCCTACAACTGTTTTTTCTTCTTTACTGCACTGCTGTTACATCTCCTAATTGGAAACAGGGAAATAAATGAGCACGCTACAGCTGAGGATCATTCCGTACCCATAATTAATTTCTGTGAAAAAGTTGCATTTCTTCTGTTTGAATTTATAGTGTGTTATCAAATGGGCCACAATTTATCAGAACATGTTAGTAAAAATGGAAAAAAAACACACACAAATAGATCCCCTAAAAAGTAGGATTACACTTAATTTAGAATAGAAATAAAGATCTCCTCGTAAATAAGAGACAGAAATTGTTTATGTATTTAGGCTTAACACAAAACTCGTACTGTCCTTATTTTTATTTTATGCTACTTCATGAAAGTACATTTTAGAGGTGAATCTTTTTACTTTTACGATCACTACATTTGTTACTTTTCAGACACAAGATGAGTTTATAAATAATGTTTTCACTGACAAAACTACCCAACAGTGTACACAATAGTACATATAATAAACTCAAACCAGAACACTCACAACATTGAAATGATGCAGACATTGTTTTACATTTAGAAACAATATGTATTCATATATGTCACCAGGGCTATTTAAATCCAGGACTTCTACTATCAAATGAGGATTTTTATCAAATAAATTTAAACTCTGTGCCCCCTATTTCTGTAAAACTAAAACTGGTGAAGTGCTCCTTTAACGCAGAAGACTGTCAAGTAGATCAAACTGACACGCCCGATTCACTCGTTCATGCATATTTCATAACTCAGAATCAGACAGGAGTACAGTTGCCAGTTGCAGTCTAATAAATCAAGACAGGCGGAGGATGTTGGTTGTGCATATAAACAACTAGTGGATTAGTGGCTTGGTTTACAACCAATCTCGTGCCTTCTTCCCTTTTAGATCTCCAGGAAGGCGGAGCTGCGTTCCAGATTGGCTGAGCTTCAGCTGCAGCTTTCTGGCCCGCAGCAAACTCTCGGGATTGTGGGAGACGGAAAAAAGGAGAAGATGAAAAGACAAGTGTAAGGAAGTGAGGGAGAGGTAGCAGCAAGAGGGGGCAGATGGAGAGAAACATAATTCTTCAAAAGCAACAACATTCACTTTGAAGCGTTTGATCTTTTTTTGCACTTCTATCTAAACACACTGGAGGTCAAATACTGCTCCGCTTTAATAAAATGGGAATTTTCTACTATGCATAATGTGTCATGTAAACATCATTCAGGGATGTCATTCTCCCAATTAAAGCCCCTCAGGGTTTTGTGCTGATCACCGCAATCAGCTTGTGTGGGTATTAACATCAAATTGAATCAAACACTCGTATTCTTTCGAGGACTAGGGGCTCATTAACAAGTACTGGTTTTGTTTTTGTGGGACTCGCAAATGCTCTACAGGTATCCCCGTCGCAAAAGTAAACCATGTGCCTATGCATCTTGATTATTCATTCAACCCTTACTATTCTGCTCTGGCACAGGGAGGATGCTCCCGAGGCCCTTCCATCACAAACGCCTCCAGCCTCCAAGATCCTGAAGGGAGAAGAGCAGTCCAAAGCTAAAGCAACGCCAGCTGCCAGGCAGACGGAAACAGGAAGAGAAGCAACGATAAGCGGGCAGCAGGACAGGAAGGAGCCGGCTAAGGTGTCGGATCACGACCGAGACGCGTCGGGAGGCTGCTCTGACTTTGACACGGAGCAGCAACTGCGACAGGAAGGTTGGATTCATTAAGATAATTATTATCGCAGGCAGTGAAAAGCACAATGCAGTGCCCCGACTTGTCATTTACATCTAAAATCAGATTAGACATGTGAGCCTTGAGGTGTCTTAATAAGCTCATGTGGCTGCCAGAATTAAAACCAAGAGGCTGCATTTGCTTCCCTGGAGGCAGGACCCACGTTTTGCATCCTAGGAGCTGAATTAGTCCGATGCTTCGCGGTGGCAGACTAATCCATATTGAAGAACTGTGTAGATTAACAAACTGGGACGCTGATGAGTCAACAGTGCTAATTGGACAAATCATTTCCTTGCAGAAGCTGAATTTGCATCCCTCAAATCGTCCTGGGAGAAGGCAAAGTTTCGCTTGAGGCTGTTGGAGGGTCACAATGACATAGTCACCTGTGTGGTTGCTGTTGACAACCTGGTGGTTTCTGGAAGGTAAAGCAGGAAAGAAGCCTCGATTTGCATAATGGATGTGCAAAGTGAATATTTTGCCTAATTTATCACTTGATGTGCTCCCGCTCTCTCTCCCCGCTGTCTGACATATTTGTTTTTCTTCTCCTGCCTCGATGCCACGGCACAAATCTCTGGCAATTTTTGTCGAACGGCTTTTCACTTTGCTTGTTTTCACCTTCTCTCACTCGCTCGATCTCCCTCCCTCCATACCTCCGTCCATCTCCCTCCTCCAAGCCGAGACACAACAGTGAAGGTGTGGCACGTTCCCACAGCAACGGAGCAGAAGAACCTGGGGGGTCACTCTGGTGGAGTCACCTGTCTGTCTGCGCCTCCACCTGAGTACTGCAAGAGGCTCGGTGAGGACACACACACACACACACACACACACACACACACACACACACACACACGACTACAGCTGAGTAACGCCTGTGTTCTGCAGTCTGGTAATTATAGGAGCAGTTCATCAGATCAACTCCAGTGAGAGATAACCTCAGTCGACACTTTGGAGAGTTCACTGTCTGTCTGAAGCAGGCAGCCTTCCATCACTTACACTCCAACGGCCTCTTCGGCTCTGCTCCCACACGCCCTCCCCACCTGCTTCCCTTTACTTAAAACACCAAGTTGAGAAGTGCACTGCCGAGATGATGCAGCTCAGTCGAACTAATAGTCACACTGTGTTCGAAGACTCATTATTGGTTGTTGTTTTTTTTAAATCAAGCCTCTTTCTTGCAATCTGTCCTCTTTTTGAACATCATCATTTATTTACAGCCTTCTCTCTGCTTAATCTTTTTGTCATCTTCTCTCTCTTTTTTCTGATCCCCATTCCTTCCTCCTCATCCTCCTTCTCCTCTTCCTCCTCCTCCTCCTCCTCCTCTTCTGTCTGTGTTTGCCCTCTTGCCAGCCCGGTCCCTGTCTTTGTCCGACAAGGAAAGGTTTATTTTAAGTGGCTCGGCAGACTGCTGTGTGAAGATCTGGGCCCTGAGCATTGGTATGCTTAACCACACAAACATAAAGACACACACACCAAACACACACGTGTGTGTGTTTATATATATATATATATATATATATATATATATATATATATATATATATATATATATATATATATATATATATATATATATATATATATATATATACACACACATATATACACACTGTATATATTGAGGTAGACTGAGCCTCGGGGCTCTGTCTGTGAAACGTGTCTGTGTCTGAGTGTGCCTCATAACCAATGAATGCCTGTGTGACTGGTGGTCTGTGTACTGTCAATGAAATTAGTATTTTCCTGTTACCTCCAGGGCAGTGTGTTAAGTCTCTCTACACGTTCAACGCTGTGACTGCACTCTGCTTTGCGGCGGAGGAAGACGGCTACATTATCACTGGATCAGGTGTGTTTTTGTGTGGAAATCAAAGAGATAGTGACACAGTGAACTGAATAATGGCAGTTCGACTAGTATTTGTATCTTAAAATCGACTTCTGTACCTGTCGGCATCATCTGCCGGCAGGGCTGAATGAGAGAGATGGGGGCACACAGATTAGGTCGTTGGGCTCAGGTGGGTTGACCGTGACCAACAATAATGACTGCCTGTCAGCACACGTTAACCTCACACTCTGTCACCCCTCAGACGGGGGGAAAGTTCAAGCCTGGAGCTGGCACACTTTCGAAAACTGCCAGTCAATCAACGCTCACCAGGAAGCAGTCACTTCCATCCAGGTGGGTGGGTCACTCGCCGACGTGCCACAATGTGCTGTCCACAGTAAGGCTGCTCACTCTGTTTTTATATTCAGCCTATTTTTAAAGACTGACACAAAAATTATACCAATGCTTCTTTTCCTGAAGAAGCTGTCGAAAGTGTTAAAACCTTTGTATTTTTTAATTTGTGAAAAAGCCCCTCCTCAGAAAATCAAACGGTTATATGTCTACACTCTTATCCTCACAGAAGCGTGCCTTGTTTATTGCTTTCAAATGGAAATCAAAGATATTTGTTGAGATGTAAGCCGTGGAGCTCAGCCAATTTTAGAAAGCATACTGTACATATTTTGAGCAAAAAGCCTTTCTTTTATTAATATTGAAATACAGAGCTGCATATGCACATTCCTTTTCTTAAATTTGTAATCATCAAAATATGCCTAAAGCATTAAAGCATCGCACATCATTGTCATCCTCTTTGTTGTTTATCATGCAAAGCGCACAATCCCTTCATAACCAACAAGGACTTGTACATTTTGAAACTGTTCACACACTTTTCCATTTTCACAAACATACATACATTCGCGCTCCCTTTTTTCTGTGTATCTCTCTCTCTCTCACACGATAGAGACACACACACACACACACACACACACACACACAGGGTAAAGACACGGATCACCATGACAACCGTGTGCCCTCTACAGACTCAGGGTCCACTGGTGTTCAGCGGCACGGCCGATGGAGGAGTATCAGTGTGGGAGAACCGGTGTTCGGATCGAGACCCCTTGAGGCTGCTGCACCACTGGGGCGGAGAGGTGACGGGCTGCGGAGGGGGGTCGGCCGGGCGGCTGACACTCAGCCCACGGGGAGACAGAGCGTTCCTGGCTCATGGTCAAGCCTGGCTTAAGATCCTGCACTGGAGGACCGGTGAGCTCTGGAATGGGCAGACTGTGTGTGTGTGTGTGTGTGTGTGTCAGGATGACTGAAAGAGGAAGGTAGATGAAGGACATTTGCATAATCCTTCCACCTAACATCTGTCCAATTATCACAGGAACCAGTTCCAGGCTGACCAATCACAACAGCATCACGGGGATAACAGATTGTGTTCACCAAACAGGAGGCCTCCTAATTGGCTCCTGCTATGATCTGGCGAATGGAGAGAGCTCTCTTAACTGTGAGTCGCAGAGTAAACCGCGTGCGACCAAAAGTAACCTGCTCCACTAAGAGAGCGTGAGAGAGCACATGAAGGATTTAAGAGAAAATCGAAAGCACTTTGTTTTCCTCTGTTGACCCCCATTTCCTTCACCTCGCACTCCTCCCTCTAGTGTTCTCTCTGCCTCAGTGTCGGTACCTCGCCTCTCTGACCTGGCCCGATGCTCCCAGAATCCTCTGCTTCGCGGCGTGGACAACTGGGAGCGGAGACCACCGGTGGGTCACAGGAGGTCGCGACCTCATCGTATGGGAGCAACTCCCAAGTTCTGGGAAGCAGAGGTGGGCACAGTTCACGTCAACACCACTCGGTTAAAACAATTTTAATCTAAACTGCCCAATTATATTTTGTATTTGCATATTTATTCCAAGGTCAACTGCTCTGCTAATTCTAAAACTGTACTGGGATTTATGAGGTGCTAATGAATGTAACAGATTTTGACACACCTCTATTGGTATTAGGTGTTTAATTATTGTGGGTGTGACTGTTTTAGGGGCGATGTCACAGCGAAGAGAGACAGTCGGTTGGAGTCGTGTTTGCTGGAGTCAGAGGGGGACACAGAGGATGACGAGGAGACTGACGGTACAAACACACACATCACAATTTCACACGTCCTCGTGTCTTCATTCACGGACTGGCACGCCTAATGAGTAACCACGAAATTGCAGATTTCACTTTCGTGTTCATTTTTAGATGATGCGCGTCGTGGCGAATCCTCATGACCTCCTTGTCAAATTTAGATTACGAGGATGACGACGACGACGACGAAGCAAAAAACCGCCGGTCTGACTGTGCAAAGGATGCCGAGTCCGGCTCGTGGTTTCGCTGCGTTCTCCAGTGAGTGCCGGTTTCTCCTGCTGAGGACACGGCGGCCTGCAGCCATGAAGAGGAAATGAGAGGGAGGGATCATGGTGACAGCGAAGGAGGGTGCAGGGGAGTGAAGTGTGACAGACCGAGTGTCGTTGTTGGAGGGGAGCGTATGGCTGCAGATTGTGAGTGTGTTAGTGTGAGTGATAGGCAGATTGTTTTCTATGTAAATATTATTTTCACACACAATAAAGCTGTCGCCTCGTGACTTTCACCTCCAAATGTGCCTCACTTGTCTCTTTTTTGTTCATTTAAATCTGACCCTGCGTCCTCTTCAAACACCAGTCCATCGCCCCGCTCTGCCAGCGCCACCTGTGTAAATGAATGTGATTCAAATTCTATTCTGCCTTTTATTCCCCCCGTTCCTTCCTCCTCTTCCTCTTCCTCCTCCTCCTTCTCCTCCGCTTTGCTGTCTGTATTTCTGTCTCTTGCTCTCTGGGGTGTCCTTGCCTGTTTTTGTAAACCTAATTGAAGAGTTTTCTTTAACCTCCTGCCTCTAAAATGAACTTACCAGTGTCATCCTCAGTATCATTTCTGTTTGCCTCGTCAAATTAATTTATTTTCTTCTGTGTCCATTTAATTGAACCAGTTTTTTTTTTTAAAACACATAATTAGCATTTAAATCTCTTTCCTACAGTCTCTTGCCCTCCCTACATCGCTCTCTCTCTCTCTCCCCTCTCTTACTCTAGCAGACTCTGCATGTCTCAGTCGCTAAGGCAACCGATGCTTTTTTTCCTCACTTGCTCTCTGTATCTCCCCTTTTCTCTCGGTCTCGCTCTCTCATTCCCTCTCTTCACTGCCAGAGGTAGGCATGATAACTGATATGTGTCGGAGTGCATGTGTGTTTGTGTCCGTCTCCGGTGTGCTCGTGTGTCTCCAAGTGGCATTTCTGTGGCGTTTAGGCAACAGTTCTGAAGAGGAAGTTGCCTTTCTCCACGCAAAGTGCCACATAGAGTATTGGCTCCGTGCATGATGCTTCTAACGATGATTAATGTACTGGGCTCAGGTGTGTGCACTGTAAATGTGTGTGAGAGAACAGAACGAACAATGTGTATGTACTTCTGGGTGTTTTTAAATGCAGATGTGGATTCTGTTCAAACATGTGGCGCATAATTGAGCGTAAAATTTAAAAGCCCAGGAGAGTCTGTTTGCTTCTCTTTGTTTTTTTTTGTTGTAAAAATGACAGAGTTGGCTCTCAGCCAATACTCCGGCTGGTGTCTACATGTTTTTTATCCGGTGACATAAAAGAAGAAGAAAAGCTGGACCCTCCTCTTTCTCTCCCTCGCTCTCTCCCTCTCTTGCCCCTCTGTCCTATCTTACAGAGAGAGATGATCGGAGGAGCAGAGTCTCAGTGAACAGAGCGAAGCGATGGAGAGATGGTAAGATGGATATTAACTGAGGTGAAGGAGGGATGTATGGGGGTGCTGATGCATAAAATGTCACTCTGAGTGATGACTGGCATAAGAATCAATTTCTGAGCTGATGAGGTTGTGTGGGACGCCTGTGGACAATACATTTCCTCAGATAACTTCTCTGTCCACCACCTCTCATTCTTTCTCCACTTTTCTTCCAGCTCCATCTCTCTTGTCGCACGACTGACTGCCCTCCGCTTCCTCGTCTCCATCCTCCTGGTTGCTCTGGTGACACAGCCCTCCACCTGTAATCGTGACAATAGTGAGGGCGAGGAGCAGGCGGACGCCCTGTCGGCCCAGCTGTCCGTCACATCCCAGGTCACTCCCACGCCTCTGTGGGCGGTGGTCTGGGGTCCCACGCAGCCTCTGGAGGATGAGACCTATCACTTCCTTTCCAGCCAGGAAACTGACCCCCTGCACCAGCATGGGCATCAGCCGGAGGCCAGCACCACCAAGTCCAACTGGCCAGCGAGCATGCAGCCCCGAGGGGAGGCACCGCTGGAGTCCAAGGACCTGGAGGGAGTGGAGGACGGAGGGACGAAGGCGGAGGAGACGGAGCCTGAGGAAGGTGGGCATCAGGAGATGCACATGAAGGATTTCTAAATAAAGATAGCCATGAGCCAAAGCCCACGTGAACACACACATGCCCGCAAGTCCTCCAGGGAATTAGCTGTCACCAGTGTGAAGGCTGTTGTGCGCTGCTGGCTGAGTCTGTGGCGGGGAATGCCTAATAAAGTTCTCATCACTCACGGGAGGAATTGGCCGCTGTCAAAATGCAAGATACAAGACGTCATTGGATTTGCGATAGAGTTGGAGGACGGCGTCTCGCACGTTCAATATGATGTTCCAGCTGGCTTTATTGATCTCTTCTTTTTGTTCTGGATACAATTATGCGTGGTCATCTGAGATTATGAGTATATGTGTGTGTGTGTTACAGTGGACCCTCAGTTCTACGTCACCCTGACCATCTCCTCGCTGCTCATCCTTACGGCAGTCGTCATTGCAGCCAAACTCTGGTAGGAATCTCCAAAATACTGTGTGCCTGCGTGCGTGTGGCCATATAAATATGAAGTGGGCATTGCTGAATAGGAGTGAATGTTTTGCAATCTTTCCCTGTATGAGACACACAGCAGCAGAGCAGCACTGGTTCTCCTGATTTTTTTTTCATGGAAAAGTGGTGTGTTGTTGGTTAGAAAATGTATTATTTTAATGCCACACACAGCGATGTGCAGTTCAGTGTGAGCTTCAACACAGGATGCCTCCCTTAACATTACGGCATTTTGTATTTCTAAATTGGGTAGTTTAAGACAGAGTTTGAGTTTGAATTCGATGCTGTGTCTGAAAGTATTTGTCGACCTTCTTGATTACATTTGCTCTGAGAAAGTAGTTTTTTTTTAAATTTAGGAATAGCGTAGTAATACAGAGATGTGTTAAGATCGATTGTAGATTCATTAAGAACAGAGGTTTCTCCCTAAAGGGTCATGAGATGATTTACAAAAGGGGAAAGCACAGGAAGCATTTTTCTGTGACACAAAATTGGGATTTTTTGTTTATAATTTCGTCAAATTTGATGCTTTTTATCTTCTTAATGGCGTGATAATTGTACTTCTTTAGTATTAAACGATCTTGGGGAGACTAATCTTTCGTTCTCTTGGTTATAATCCGTAGACATATCCAAACACTGAATAGGAGACGGAGGTAGAAATAGCTTAGTATTGAGTGGTGAAATGTTTTGTGAACAGCTGATTTGTAGATTAGTCGAGGCTGTGCATTACTGTTGAGAGATTGAAGTATCGTGTGTTTTGAAAACTGGAGCTTAAAGACAATTTGTTTGTTTATTTTGTTCTGTAAAATTGGAGACTTACCCCTTTCTGCCCACTGATGGGTCAAGAACATTGATGAATTGTGCCAGATGTGTAGGGATTTAGTGAAGATAAGACATTGAGAGTTGCAGATGTGTTTGCATGTGCATGTTTGATGGTCGGTCATGTCTAACCCAAAACCCACGATTACATAATGTGTCTACGTATTCCTCCCTAAACTGAGATCCGTATAGTAGCTTACTAACGACTTTAATAACAACACTTGTGTTCCCGAAAGTCGCAGTTGGCACAGATGTGTCATTTGGTTCCATTAGAGTTGCAATGATTAAACATTTACTATAACTATTAGGATGGAACTGGAAACAAAAACAGATCTGTTGCCTTACAGGCTTGAACAGTAACATGGCGTCACCCGCCATTAAGCCTCTCGCAGCATTGAAACACAAGGTGTGTGTGTGTGGGGGGGAGGATCGGGGGGGTCTGTGTACTTTACGTTGTCAGTTCTCGTAGGAAGTGCTTGTGGCACACATGGCCATTAACTATAAAGAGGGAGTCATCTATGTGATGCAGTGGAGCACTTCCACGCTTTGCTGATCAAACCAATAACACCAGTTTATTTGTCCACTGGGACTTCTCTCTCCATCTCTTCAGACATCTCACACTCTTTCTTTTGTCAATCCTTTCTCACCCTTTTATACTTTCACTCTGCTCCTTACTGTAATTCTGGTGTCTGCTCATTTTACCTACACATCTATTGTATCCTTTTCATTTTATTGCAGGGATCTGTGACATTTGTTCTCCTTCACATTTATGTTTTCGTGCTTTCTCTTAAAAAGGTAAAGTTTGCATTTTATCAGCAGTAGAGATGTCTGACTTCTCACTATGATCAAAATATATCTCAATATAGCGACAATTTAATACATTTGAAAAACTCAACCGCAACGTCTCTCCCCGGGATTCGTGACGCAGTCACTCAAGATAATCCACTGCTCTTCTTGTGAGCTGTTTCAAGTAAGACTATTGTATTCACAATGTCAACTGATAAATAAGTAAGCGGAATGAATTGTGCCTTTAAAATCTGTTTTGCTCCCACACTCCTCCATTATCTCCACTCGCTCTCTTTCTAACCCTCACTCCCTCCTCCCACTTGGGCCTTTTTCCCATCATCCCTCAGGGTTTTTTTTTTTCTGTCTCTGAATACCTGTGTTTCCCTTCTTTCTTCATGTTCTTTACTTACTTCCAGTTATCACCATTGCCTTGCTCTAATGCTGCCGGTCTTTGCACAGCTGGTACTCCTCTTATCTCCGTCACCAGTCTCCTATCTCTTCCAGCACCGCCAGTCCTACTGCTGATCCACAGATAATCCTCCAGCTTGCTGTGAGCTGATACACGATAAACCCCCTTTTCTCTCTGTTCCCGAGACTTGCCTTCGCTGTTGTTTCGATAACTTACTCAAGCGGCCCCCGCCATGGGGGAAAACCTCACATAGCTGGTGGATCCAAAGTGGCCCTACAAACGTGAGAATTGCCGAGATTCAAGGCTGGAGACATGGCAGCAGCCCCTCTCTATAGACTGGCTCGTGCTTCAGTGTCATAAATGTGTAAATAACGCCATGTGTTAGATGGAGAGAGTGCTGCGACATGATCGGGATAGGGGGTACAGATGGACTGAAATGATAGCCTATAGTGGAAATTGGCCAGCATCCAGTTCATTATGATTATAGAAGAGCGGCATATGTGCTCAGTGATTTTCCTAGCCCTAAAATCGTGAGTGTGGCTAATGTTATCAAGCGTGACAATGTTTATGTGTGTGTGTGTGTGTGTGTGTGTGTGTGTGTGTGTGTGTGTGTGTGTGTGTGTGTGTGTGTGTGTGTGTGTGCAGAGAGAGGAGTCAGCCAGAACAGGTGTTACTGAGGGAACATGAGGGTGCAGGATGGCTTTTATGGCTACAAGAACAGCTTTTGTGTGCGCCTAAGTATTCTTAAGAGCGTGAACTTGTGGCTCTCCGTCTTCACCTTCCTCACTGAAATAATGACGCGTCACCCTTCTGTCCATTCCTTAACCTTGTTGCATCCTCCCTCACCCCTCCTGACACCCTCCCTCCTCCCTGTCTCGGTCACCCCTCCCCACCTCCCTCAGCTGACAGCGTTTTAATGAGTCCGATGAGTGCACTAATTCTCTCACACAGTGGCAGAGTAATGTGTTCGCTGATGCTAAATGGCTCGCCTGTTCTTGATGGTCTCTGACGCTGTTTCTCTGTCTCTCCCCCTCTGTCTTTTCTCCTTATTCTGCTGTTTTTATCTGTGCTTCTGTCTGTCTCCCTTAATTCCACGCTTCTCCATCATTTCCTGCTCCCTGTCTCTCCCTCTCTAACCTTCTTTTACTGTAATCTGTCTCTCTAAACCTCCAACTTCCTTTGAGTCATTTCATCTTGGCTTCTGTTCCTGTCCTTCTTTTTGCTCTCTCTTTTTTTTCTTTCCAACATTGTCTTTTCCCATCGCTCTGTCTAATTTTTCACCAACTCCCCTTTCCCCATCCATCCCTATTCCATGAGTCCCCTCCAATTTATTGCCTCCCTCCGTCCTCTCTCCCCATCTTCCCCATCTGTGTCATCTTTCTCTCCCAGTTATGATCACAGCTGTTCCCAGCATCCAGCCCCTCTTTCTCGTGGCGTGGCCCCCCCACTCTCGCTCGCGCTCCCTCGCTCCCTCGCTTCGGAGGACAGCCGGCAGACGTTGCACAGCACCTCCTCCTCCTTCACCGACAGGGAGAGGTAATGAGTCGCCTCACCAGCCCTGCGCAGTCTTAAATGTGTGTGTGTCTAAGGCTAAGAGTCTGATGTGCATGTTTGAGTTTCTCTACATCAAAAGTTTGCTTCTATGTGTATGTGTGTGGGAAGCAGCGTTATTACTTCCGTTGTGTTATAAGAATGTACGTGGAGTATAAATGGGCGGTAGTGGTACTCTCTGAGGAGTATTCAGGCCTGGAGTGTTGGTACTGCTGTAAGATGTATCAGTGTATTAAACTCCCTCTACGGATGAGTCATACTGGGCCCCAGTCCCCAACCATGATGCTTTTTATTTGAGGGTATTCAAAGTTAATCTCAATCAGGATAATTATAGTGCTGTACTCCAGTGCTCCCGCTCGCTTCCTCCCCCCCCCCTCCACCCATCAGCTTTTCCTCCACCGTCCTCCTCTTCCGTCTTTTCTCCTCACCACCCTCTCAGTCCCCTGCGATGCAGCTTTCCGTTTGGGTGTACACCAATTTTCCAGCTTCAGGCCTCCCTGCTCCTCTCCTCCGCTCCCTCTGCTCCCATCCTCAAAGTTCCCAAAAGCTTCCCACAACCTCCTTTTTGTCTCTTTTGTTTTCGCTCACTCTTCTTCTCTGTGTCTCTTGCCATGTCAGGATCCCAGTTGTGAACCTCTGAGGTGACTGTTTTTCCATATGGTAAACATTTCCTCCGGGCCTGAAGAGGAACATCAACACGACCAGGGGGTGTGCCCGCGGCACCGTTTATTTTCTCTAAAACTGTGAATTGAATCAAGGGGTCCCAGGTATCCAGCCATCACAAAACACCTGGGCTTCCCTGAGGTCAAACAACCCAAACACATCTCCCTGCCTCCCATCGCCCTCCTCCTTTCCTTCCTTCCTTCCTTCCTCGGTGCTTGGTATAAATGTCTTTCATGTAGCTCATGCGTCGCTGTAACCTGCTCTCTGTTTTCCACCCCCTGTATGGCCCCGAGCTCATTCAAACCAACCAACTGCTCTGCGCATCGACCCGCCATGACTACTTCACAAACAAGCAGTTTACCAGACATGCAACATCCCATGTCATCTGTAATGCATTACCTGTGCCTCCACAACTGTTTCCAGTGATATGGCTGCACATGTGAAGATGATCAGTATTCATTCTAATCCAGCGGACTGTTCTTTCAAGAAATTACACTCAAATTCAGTTCAGCAGGCTTGTATCTGGTTCACAAATGGTTAAAAAGCCATTCTCAGCATCTCCAAACACTGAACGGGGTATTTCACAAAGCTGTTTGGCACGGCTGTAGCCAACAGGCAATGTGTTTAACATGTCACGCTCCAAAAACTGCTGTTTATTCCCCGCTTTGGGCGCCTGGAATGCAAATAGTGTGTTTTTTTCCTCTGCAATGTGTAGAGGAGTCTGTTTTGTTTTAGTTTTTCCTCATGATTTGTTTTCTTAATTATCTGGCTGACGTTCACCTCTTTGTCGAGCCTTTGTGAGCACCCTCTGTTCCTGCTGGACTGTGTTAGAGGTGTATAAAGCATATAGTACTTCCAGAGGCGGAGACAAAATATTCAGAGCGGGAATGGATAGAGGCATTAGTGTTGAAAATCAATGACTCCCAAAAGGTTTTGGATTGTGCACAACAAAGACAGATTTATGTTGTCATGGAAATGAGCATCTGTGAACTGCACGCGTGATCAAAGGACTGATGTTACCATGAAAAGGATTTTTTTTTTTCCACTCGACAGCCAAGTATCTTAATCTGGAAGACAAAACCACCATAATGTCTCTTCATAGCACTTCTCAAGTCACTGTATATCAACTGTTTTGGGTGCACCAAAGGAAAGCAGTAGCTCAAGAAGCATCATCTCTGTCTCCCCCAATGAATCTGCATGTACACAGTGAAAAAAACCTGTGAGAGTAGCTTCACATCTGTTATTCATAAATGTATATTTCATCTATCAGTGAGTGATGTCTTATCGAACCTTTCAAAGCCAAATGTCAGTTTGTTTGCCAACTTTTCTAAGCAGCTTTGACACATGAACCCCCCACTTACACATATTTCCACTACAGACAGTGCCGGTAGCATCATGTGTGGCTCATGCTATCCTCCAGATATCTGGTCTTGTGATTTTTAGTAGCATTCCTGTAGAAATGTGGTCTTTCTGTACCATGGAAGTTCAATAAAGACTCAACACTGGCGTTTTAGCTCTGCGTCTATCTGTTTATTTCTATGCGTGATGAATGAAGTCGCCTGGGAGCTGTGCGTTCTGCGGTGCTTTATGGAGAAGGATAAAGCTTACAATGTGCTTTTTAATAGCTACTGCTGTATCCTAATCTTTTTCTCCCTGAAGTGAACATTTAGTCCACATGCTTGCATTGATTTTAAAAGCATGGGCTTGGAATCAGAAAGTACTGTATGTGCCAATCATGTTTTTACCAGTGAGGAGCAGCTGAAAAGGGGGAGAAGAACAAGGCGACTGCTTGCGTCTGAAGCGTTTCCTTATCTCCTCACCTCTTATGGATTCCTCTCGCTTCAGAAAGATTAACAGCATGCCAAGCAAGAATTCCCTCTGTGTACAGTTTTTCAGACAAATGTCAATAAATGTATTGCAGGCTCCAGAGGAGAAGTGCCACTTGTGTCCATTGAGATTATCCCCTCCAGTCTGCTGCACAGCTACTGTTTCCATCTCCTCTGGGCATTTGATCTGATCAATCAAACTAATTGATTGCCTTTGTTCCACTCAGAAATTTTAATGACCGTCTAGTTATGATACGCATACCAGCAGACGCTGCAGAACTCTGTGAACCGTAGCGGACAAACAACAAACACTAATGCAGAAGTTAGATGTGAACTCACGTATGCAGAGTCATCGCTCACATTCTTTAAAACAAACACAGGACTCACCTGCTGCTTTCTCTCAACATTACACATGGGCCAGCTCACCCTCTGTCACTAACAAACACTTGAGAGGTGAACAGCTGTTAGAAATCACAGCTTCAATCTGGTGAAAAAAACCCACTGTGAACCAATGAAACTCAATCACACTGCCTGGAATTAACACCCCTATTTATAGAGGTGGGACGGATTTCGTAGAGAAATATGCAGGGTTAAATGAAACAGGACCATAATTTCCCTGTCGTCTACTTCCCTCTCACTGCTGCTGGTCAGATAATTGCCACCATTAATGTCACGCAAGATGAAGAGCGAAGAATTAGACAGAAAACAGAATCAAAAGAGTGAGAGAAGGGTGGGGCCGGCACGATGAAGGCAATTCTGACTGCGTGATGGAGGTACAAGGGTGGCTGGCAATTCCAACAGGCAATTTTGACATTGAAATAGAAGCTCTGGGCAAAACATACGCATGAAATATGAATGCGCTTGGTGTGTGTGTGTGTAGACATGCTGGTTGCGCACAGGGGAAGCCTCAGCTCTATAATACATTAGTCTCTTTAGGGACATGCCCTAATTAATGACTTGACCTCCTAACGGGTAGCCCCCTTCTGCGAGTTAACATTTAGCTGTGCACCCTCCAGAGATGCACTTTGAAGTGCATTTAATAAAAGAAGTTGACAGTGACATTAATGAGAGAGTCAGGGTAAGTAAGTACAGGGCTTCGTTTTATTTCTCGGCAATTTATATTCTGATTTTATACATGTCTCAACTCAGCAGAGAGAAAAAAATACAAAGCAAAATAGAATCAATCTAAACCAAAAGAACAAAAGTTTTTAAATCAACAATGATACACACATACACATCAATACACTGATCCTGCTTCTGATCAAAGGCAACTGACTCCTGCTGCAGACGGTTCTGTCTTCATGTTCTGTATAACAAGTGACGTGTGTGTTTGTGTGTGTTTGTATACACTGGCAGTCCGCTATCAACAACTACAAGAGTGGATGTCACACCTGTCATTTTCCATCAGCCGGTGTGTTTCTGATCCATCAAGGTGAGATTTGGTGACAAGAAAAGTTCCCATGAAGCTTCCTGGTTTTACTGTGAATATTGTGTGACAAGGGTGTGCATGAACATCCGTTTGTCCATCATGTCCATGTGTCCGTTAATCAGTGATAGTGTCCATCAGTGCCTTGTCTCCACATCTCAGTCTCTGGTTTTCAGTTGGACTTGGACCAGATCTTTCCACTGCCACGCAGCCTGAAGGGGGGAAAATAGAATGAAACTGTACATAGGCACCTGGGGATTTATCGAAATAGTCATGATTTACACGTCTACTTTCTACCAAACCAGCATGTTAATGATGCAACCTGGATTCAACAGTATCTTTGTGATAACTAATGTCAGTGTTTTGCATTGGAATTGATCTCAGTGGATTTTCTATTTTCACAAATTAAAAATAAATTTAGTAAATAACCTATTTCTAATAATAAGCGCTGCACTATCAGTCCTTTAAATAGCTTTATAAAGAAATGGTGTCAAAACTCATTTTTAATTCGAGGATTGAGGTTAAGCTATCATTAATTTGGATTTCAAGTGGATCTTCATTTGAATGAAGTGCAGTGCTGAGTGATGAAAATTATAGAGCTCTATGCTTCATCAAAATATGACAGGCAGCCAGAATATAATCACTGCTTTCTGTTCCACCGCAACAACATAAACAGCAGACGAGCAAAGCATCTCTTTTGATCACCGGAGGGGGGAACGGTTCTTTCAGGAGGAGAGCACGTGGGGCATTTGTATATCCAGTGACATTTTACAATCCAGGACAGATGTGAAATTAGCCATCGGTAATTGGGCCGGATGGAAGCAGAACAGGAAGCGAGTCCCTGAAAGCTGGGTTAGAATACTGCTGCACAACACTGATGTGATAATAAAGCTACTTCATGCAGACACACGTTCACACACACAGACAAACCACTTACAACGGCAGCTGGCTTTTTAATGTTTATTGAAAAAATAAAAAACATAGCGGTTCTGTGTTAAATGAACTTCCTCTCTCGACAAGAACACTGGACTAATGGCTTAAATTAAGCATTTGAAGTAGTCTTTGCACGGCTTTGTTTATACCTAGCTAAATTTGTATTTATAAAGCACTTTTCAAAAACCACAGTGACAAAGTGTTTCACAAAACAGCAGCAATAAAAGAAACGTAAAGGAAAAAAAACTCCACCTGCAGCTTTTTTGTTCAATTGTGTGACTTGCAGGGATAAATATCATTTCTTGCTGGAAAAAAACAAAACATGATTTACCAGCGCACCAACAATTCTGAATAAAACAATTTCAGTAAATTATTATACATGGCCGAACATATTTGATGTGTTCCATTCTTGGGATGTTTGGCTATGCTTTATGGAGGCAATCTCTATGCAAACTCTTTTTGTTCAAAAGGCCATTACATCCAAGAACATCAGTCAAGCATTTTGTGTTGCTTTGCACTTCCACACCAATTCAAAAGGTTGCACCACAGTACTCACCCTTTCACCTTTGAACTTTTTTTGCCTGGTTGTCGTGGTTCCTGAGAGGACGCGGGGTCTCGTGGCTCTGCAGGCTGATCTGCGTCCTGATTGGAGGCAGCTCCAGCAGGGGCGGGGCCTGACGATGGAGAGGCCGCGCTGGCCTTTAATGTTTTCTGTAGGTTTGAGACCTGAGGCGTAAGTGAAGATGGATTCAAAATTAAAAAGTGATTGTGAGTAATAACTGCAATATAACTACAGATTTGGAAATTGTAATCTCTTACAAATTACTCATTACTGGGGAATGTAATCATATTACAGTAACACTGGTTGTATAAGACTAGTCAGGTTTGTGGATAAATTCATACAGCATCATGTGTTTATGAACTTACCCTCAAACAAAATGTAGAAAAAAAAGAATAAAATATGCAGCCAGTAAGAAAACTAAAAGACCACAAGAGGCTGGAAGCATACAAAGATGCTGAGGAGGAAAGAGTCACATTTACTGGATTTTCTTGGGGAAAATACTTAATGAACTGTAGGCTTAAGAGATGAAGAACTAACTTCTGTTTCCACTTGGACTTTGACCTTTAACTGGCTCTCTCTGTATTGGTTTGCCCTCGAGACCTGCTCTTCAATACCACACAGCACCGCCTCACAACCTGTGCACCTGAGAGAGGAGAAAGACATGGAGGGAGTTAGAAAGCCGATAACTGAGACATAAATAAGTGTGTGCACAGGCACATGGAGGGGATACTGACCACTCCTGCAGCGTATTGACTATGTTTGGCAGCTCGTTGGGGCCGAGGTCACGACCCACGCTGCAGTCTACCTCCACCTGCTGGTTCCTCTGGTCCAGTTTGCCCTGAATGATATCACAGTACACGGCGTCTATCAGCAGGTCCTCCAGCTCCCTCACGTTCTTCAGCTCGAGCTGCTGCAGAAGCAGCGAGTACGGCAGGCACTGGGGGGAAAAAAGACATGAAGAGACTTTACATATCATCTTCTTTTTTAACTAAGGTATACAGACAGATAATTTGATTCCCCTTTGACAGTTTCATGGGAAATGATAACAAATGTTACAAGTAAAATTGCCTATTTGTCTAAATGTCACTGCCAGAGAAAGGTGAAAGGAGAGTTTTAAATTTAGCAATCCTTCACTGAGCAATTAGAGAGTTCACTCCTACATGCGGGGGAAAGCAGTGACATATTCAGGAGTGAAAACAGGGGCAGGAGTGAAAAGAGCAATGGTAGTAGAAAGTGAGATTAAGTTTATAAAAAAAAAGGGCACAGAGCTGGTGAGGATAATGAATCAATTATTTATCAGGAGCAGAGAAAGAAAAGGGCAGGAGATGAGATAGCAGAATGGTTGGCAGGTGCAAGTGAGAGATGCCTTAATAAAAGAACATTAAATACTTTATCATGCACATGGAGGGAGGGGTAAAAAGTCTAAAATGACATGCGCAGAAACCAAAAGGCCTTTCGGTCTCAAGCTTCTCTAGAAAGAGCAGTACTTGGAAAAACCGTGCACAGAAATTCAGTTTAAATAATTTTGAGTCTCAAGCTTGAGACCGAAAGGCCTTTTGGTTTCTGCCATTTTAATTTAGACGATATAAAATGCAAGAAAAACACATAATTGTGAAAGAAATATTTGGAAGAACAATCTTGAAAAAGATAGTATTTATTAAACATATTTCAGAGCTTGAAATGGGGGCCACCAGCACTTCTATATTTTACTCTTTTACGCCTTGACTTTTTCCTTACACAGCAGCACTTCTCACAAGCTGCTGGTACTTTGTTCTGCCCTCTCCCCATCATCTTCTCCGGGCAATTTATAATGAATTGTTGTTGTTGTTTAGAACTCATGAAATTGTGCCGCACCAGAGTTTTTGCGCGGTGCCACATAAACGGTATAAACACAATGTGGCGAGTATCTGAAGGATGCTATGTTTTCCACGACAACTCATCAGCTGTAACTGTATGAGAGCAGTGCGGCGGCCCCGAGATAGTCTGTGGGCCCCGCTAACACGAGACCCGCTCAGCTATGACAATAAAGGACAATCCCTGATAACACACAGAGAGGGAGCGATAGTTGATTTACTGCTCAGGTGGACATTACTCCACTGTATCTTCACACCGCAAATAGTTGCTATAAAAACTGATAAACTGGGTTTTCGTATTTCACAGTTATATGCATGTGAACACTGAAAAGTCAGGTTTTCATGATATGTCTTTGTAAATTCACAGCAAACATTTGGAAAAATGTGGATTATGTGGCCATATTTGAAAGCAGAATTATTAACATATCAATAACATCTTGCTTTGCAAAGCCTCCAGCAATAAGGTGGCTGTAGAAATTATAGATGTTTTCTAGTTTTGAGGCAAGCGCAACATTACGCAACTAATCTGCACTTTGCTGTGAAAACTGCAAAGTGAAAAGAATGAACCAGTACCTTGAGGTTGGATGCCAGGCTGATGATGGACAGATGGCGAAGTTTATTTCTCTGAGCGGGGGTCAACTCTGGAAGGGATGCAGCTCTCTCTACAGCAACACACAAAAACATGAAATAGTAAAAAAGAGACTGAATAAGGAACATTGTACCAAAGTAGTGTATAAGTGTCACTTGATAAGGGTCAAACAGTCACACATAATCGAGCCACTACTTATTACTCTGAAGTGTAATGTTATACAGGGACACGGCGGTAAGTGTGGGGCTCTTTAAGCAGCCTGAGAACATAGTCGGGAGGAAGTCGGGAGGAAGTCGGTCCCCAGCGACAATGTCTCCTGCTGCTATGCTCCCCTGGTGACAGGACTCACACCCTCCGAGAAAGCAGCTCTGACAGCTCCTCTAAGGGCTTCACTACACAGCTCTATGAAAGTAAATGTACTTCCTGTCGGCGTGACTCCAAAAGGGAACGGAACAATAAAGTAGGCTAAAAAAATGTTCCAGGCTATTGGTTGATGTTCAGCATAAAATTAGACATAATTAACATTCCACTTCTTGTTGAAGCTTCCCGACGCATTACACAGATGGCAAATTAAGTCACAAAAGATTAGTTTACTGCCATTTGTGCCAGCACTACTGCAACACAGACAATCATCAGCCAATCAGAACACTTAAAGAAAAGTTTCCTAAACGGATAAAAGCACACCAGTAATTGTGTCTGTAATAACCTGCCTGCAGTGTCTCAGGTGAGGGTGTTTAGAGCATGTGTCAGGGTACCTGCTTCGCAACAAAGAAAATACAGCTAATAATAAAGAGTTGCAGAGACGCCCTATTACTTATTTACACAGTGCTGCCACTGCATTACCTTTGTAGTCGCAGTAGGTTCCATAGGCAAAGAGGTTGAGGAGCTGGTACATCGGTGCATGAGGGCCATTCTCCATCTGTAGTGGAGGAGGAAGATGAGGAAGAAGAAATAATTAAATGGCAGAACACAGAAGTAATGAGACCCTACATAAAAACTGTGCAACTGCAATTTGGATTTTAAATTGGTGCACAAGGCACAACTGGGTGACTACATTGGGTTTTGGTCATCCATGCTGCTATTAACCCAGTGGGAGTCTTTTGGTCTGATGTCTCCAGGGAACAGAGGAATAATTTTTTATAGAGTTTTCTTTTGGCTGACTGGAAGCCAGCAGCTGATGCCTGTCCTTTATCTGGCAAGACTCTTGACTATAATGTATTTTTTCTACTATTCTTTAAAAAAAACAATCCAAATCATTTACCGTTAACACCAGTGGGGTATCTGCAAAATTGACAAAACATTACCTCCAGGGGTGCAACATTTAACTGCAATTTTGTATTTAAAAAAAAAAAAACAACTTTTGGAAATACATCATGCACCAAGAGGAACACTGTATATGAAGATATATTATAAATAGTCAATGGTATCAGCTCGACTACAGATTAGTAATAGAATGAGATAAAAATAAATGTGGGGGATTTTTTTTACTTTAAAAATCCTCTGACGAAACACATAGCTAAACACATATTGAAGCCAGAAACCACTGAGGAAAACCTAGAGGTCAAGCTTTGTGTTGAAGTTATGTTGCCGTATACATTCTACAGCAATGCTGCTTTGTCTTCCCTTTCACCAGCACAAAATCTTGGTACAGTCCTTTGGAAAAGAAACACAAAAAAATGCAATTTAACTGTTCAATCCTTTGGAAATATCCCCTCAGGTCCCGCTTTTTTTCCATCCTTTTTCAGCCCTTTCTTGAAGAAAGGAGCAATGGCGCAGCACAATCTCACTCTACCTTTAGCAGCAGCAATTCACTCCCAAAATAGGGTGTTAACTGTGTATTTTCATGCAAATGTCTCATACAACATACGTAATATGTTGGTGACGTACTTTTTAGAACTGATAGTCACATTCGGGAACTCCATTTATAGATGTGTTGATTGGGAGGGCGGTCATGATTTTGATCATTGACGCACAAATGTATACACACGTCCACATGCATAGGTGATAAATGTGCTCTAATGTGGTTAATACTTAGTCTTGTATTGATGCTGCACTAACAATGTGGTCACATGCATAACCTGTCTGAATGTGATTTGGTTGATCAGATTCTCAATGTGTCCTGGCTAAATTAACACTTGTGAGATCAACTGTCTAGTTGTGATTAAGATGGCTTATTTTCCTGCCAGGTCTGAAAAGGTCCCTAAAGACACAAAGGGTGAGGAAGATGAAGTGCGATTGTGCGTTTACCTCTCTGACATTAGGAAGCTCCAGGATGTCAGAGAAGACGTAGAGGCCCGGGGTCTCCAGCAGAGAGCTGATAGCCTGGACCAGAGCTGGGCCTGACAGAGACAGGAGCTGCTCCACCTCCATCTGGTGCCAGGGGACATAGGAGACAAAGAGGTTAGCAGGTTAGACTAAAGTACTACAGAGAGACACATCAGAGCAGCAGCGCTGTGAAGAATGTCCAGATAAAAATCAAGGAAATTACATTTCTGTTACCGCCTTGGCTCTGCCATCTGAAAAATGGCACCGAGGGACAGCATATCACAATCTGCCATAAACACTATTGCAAAGCTCTATCAATGAACACTAGGACTCCACAGGACGTAGGTATCTTTGTCATGCACAGCAGCCAAGTACTCTTGACCAAAGCACACTTAACCCTCAAATAACCTGAAGAGCTACTCAGACAGTGGAGTAGCTGCACAGGGGAGCACCAATGCAGGCAACAAGGATAATGAATGCAAAAAACAGACCATCTTTATTCATCAAAACCAATTTCTTGCATACACAATGCCGATACACTTCAAACAACACCAGAATAATGACCTAAAAGGAATCTGTCTGTGTCTCGAGCAGATATTTAGGCAACATTCACACTACACTTGCACCAACACAACCGGTTTATGTGAATAATCATGCGATAGTTGTTTTCAGGTGTGCTAGTTCGGACGAAAATCACGATGCTGCAACACCCGTGCAGATGTAGATTGTTTTTGTTTTAAAACTCCAGTATTGAAATATATATTAGTGTGGATGTGGCCTAGAAAGTGAACCCAGAAAAAAAAAGAAAAATAAAAACAGAACCATTTCCTGATGCTGTACTTTGGCCTGGCTCTACCTTTGTAATCCACAAGTTTTACAGTGTAGATGACTGGCATTTTAAAAAGAAATAGCATGGGCAAGATGTCTGAATCTATTTGTGCGTTCCTTCCAATACAGAAGTGCCTTAACTGACAAATATCACAATCTAAGAAGCTGTCCTGTTGACTTTGATAGGATATTTTAAGATATCTTAATCCCAGCAGACACATCTTGGGACACAGAAGAAGATTAGTTTTACATATGCATGATACAATTATTGCAACGTCATCAGACAGTTTTTATTACCTAAGGCTATTCCTTAAAAAAAATGCAACAGAGAGTCTGGATACCAACTGCTGAGTTATACCAACCTCTGAGCTGTTTTATTTATCATAGTCAGTGCAAAGGATGCGAATAAATATATTGTATCATCCTAAATCTGATGCATTTAGATGCACATCTAAAGAGCATATACTCAAGGAAGCTGAACAGATGAGAAGTTGTGTTGCAGCCAACATTACTACATTAACTAAGGAACTATATATTAGTGTCATAATTCCAAAGATCCGAAGGCACAAAAGGGACACATAATAACTCATTGTGATAAATTGTTTTGCTTTGTAGTAAAGACTTTAGATAATGACTTCACTCTTCTCAATTAATTTGGCCTGTTATTGTCATCAATGTAAAATTGCAAATCATGCCAACAAAAATAAAAATTGTACAATAAAACACCGGCTGTTCTCTTTGTATGGTACAACATGCACCACAAACACCATTCAAAATGTTCAGAATTTGTTTTGCTATAATTTTTGTTGCCAAAAATGATCAAGTGCAAATAATAGTTCGTTGCAACCCTATCCTCTTCAACTAAAGTGGACCTTAAATGGCTCTAAAAATAACTAAAAAACACTTTTAATGAAGTGCAACTTGGTGAAATGAACTGAACTGTTTCAAAAGATAAATTGACAGATCTGTGCTGTTTTGCTAATGAGATAAAGATATTCACAAAGCGTCTTAGTGCTCAACTGAGCTCATGAGGTGAAAAACTGGAAGGAGGACTTCTGAGAGCCGAAGAGTTTCTTAAGCAGAGGAGAAATGGTGGCAAAACAAAAAAAAGAAGAAATAGTCACCAAACACTGAATGACTACATATTACATTGTGCCGTGATTTTTGTCTGAGTTTTCTTGTATGTTTTTTGTCCTAGTTTGATTGTATGTATAGTTGGTTGATATGAGTTAATGTGTAACCTGTATAATCTGAAAATAAAATGATTTAAAGAAAGATTGTCATCCTGGGATGAAGTTTCATTAACGATACGTTCACATTTCGCAATAACACCAGAAATCAATACACTTAAAGCTCTGGCAACTGGAAAAATTCCTCAGTGTATGCTGGTTCATAGATTTACATGCCGACCAATGCTACTACTTAAATAGAATGGCAAACACTTGCTCTCATTTTCGCCCGTTAATGTCAAATAGATTAGGTACTGAAATTACCAGCGTGGTATATAAATGTAAACAAATACATAAAAATATCAGTATGTGAAAAGGCTACTGCACAATTATCTTGTGTTTTCAAATATTGTATTGGCTATTATTAAAAAAAGCCTGTGGTTTAGACTTTGATCAACAGGTTTTTCATTACATAAAATGGTATTTATAATAACACCATGTCTAAATATAAATTGAACTATGCTTATACTAATTGTCTTGCTGTTCATTATATAACCATTATCACAAAGAGTGCAATTAAAGTTTTTTTTTTTCTCTTTAAAATAATGTGTCATACCTAGCAACAGGGTCAACCACAATTAAAGTTTCAGTCCCTTTCTAGTCAAAGTTGCTCTGAGAACTTTCCCAACACATCAAGCAGTGGATGGATAACAGTAACACTATATAATAATTGCACGTTATAAAGCATTATACTCTTAACTAATGCTTCCCAACGTGCAATTATTATAAAGTGTTACAGAAAATTCCTCCAGGTGTTTCTAAGACAGTGTTCACGAGAATGGGACTGAGAAGGTAGACAGAGGGACAACCTGAAAACAGTACACCTTTTGCCACAGTTGTTGACAGCGCTGAGGTATAATATAATAAAAGCCTAAAATAAAATATTTGCTAGAAAAGTATAAAACAATGTCACAATTCTCCAGAGGTCAAGGTGATGTCTTCAAGTTGGTTGTTTAGCTTAATCCAATCAACAAAACTCAAATTAATAGTATTTAAAATTCAGTGTATCCAAGAAAAGATGCAATCCCTCAGATAATCAGGGAATATTTGTCAGTGTTTGTTAATCAACTGTTCAATTAATCCACTTATAACTTAATGGATATGAAGACATTATTTCTTTTCTAAACAATGAATGTGACCGTTAATGTGGTAAAGTAAATTCGATCAAAGTTAGAGTTAAACATTCACAAAAACAACAAATACACGTACGTGAACACGTGTTTACAAATACTGCATCGAAGCAAGTGTGACTGTGATGACATTAATATTTCTGAAGTCTCAGACAGTATTATACTTTCACGAGAGCATCTAAAACGACATTTTACATTTAAAACGAAACCTAAAGTGGTGTTTAAAGTTAATTCACTCCTTGTTTTGACGGTCGTTTAATGCCGGTTACTGGTAAAGCTAACGAACCACCGCGTCAAAAGTTATTCACGCAAATGACAGACGAAGCGTTAAATTTACAAAACGTTTGCATCGTTTCAAGGTAAGAGTTAGTTTATATGGCATTAATTCTCATTCAAATGTATGTCAGCTAATATTTGGACTCGATGTGTCACGCTAGCTTGTTGCTAACGGCTAACCATTCGAAGGCTTCGCGTATCCGCTGACGTTAGGCCTCAGCTTACTTTTAGCCTTACTAGTCGTTTAAATCACACCACAGTACTGCAGAAGTAACTTGAAAGTAAAACACGCAAATAAGTGCTCCCGCAAAGTGTTAAATGTGTGTCCAAATGTACCTTGTTGTGTTGGTTTCTAGCAGATTGCCTCTCTCTCGAGTGTTCAGTTCCGCTGTTAGGACACGTACGACAACAAAGCAACGTAAGCGTTGATTGGACAGATAAAGTGAAGTAGGCGGGACAAGTGCTGCTGTTAATCAGCGACTGTATGAGCGGACCCGAGAGAATAGCGACACCTAGTGGTGAACCGATTCACACTGGGAACCAGTCGAGACCAATATGTTCTCAGCGGTGGTAAACAAACTGGAGGTTAGGTGTACGGAGATAAATCTGAGGGTTTCAAAAAACGATTTATGACAGGGCATTTGTCTTCTGTATTGTCTCTTGTGTATGAAGTGAAATACTTTCAAATCCTCGCTCTCACAACTCATGTCTACACTCAGAACCCGTCATGTGACAAAAGGTCGAGACAAGTAGACTTCATTTTTAAGTTGTCACAAGCTTAATAAGTTGTGATCATACATTCTGTGGTTGTGAGCCTTTTTTCAATACAGTAGGAGGGTACAGTACATCAATGACAAGACTTAAACTGGTTATCCTGTTTGGGAGATGTGTGGAAATGTGAATGTCACAGATTATTAAAAAATAGACAATTTGATTGACATACATTTAATTCCAAAAGTCCAACATAGGAAAGCATTTAAGCATTAACATAGCGACAAACAAGGTAAATTTAGCAAATATAGTTGTTAACCAAGCTTCTCCTTGCTTTTTTAATGTGTGTCCAGTGTTATCTAATGTGGGATATATCTGAGTTATATATTATAACAATCAATGTTTTAAGTTTTAGTGAGAAATTACAGCGATTTTAATGAGCTGTGAGAAGCTCATTTTCAGTCAGTATGACCAAGAAACAAAAATTAACATGTTTGCTGTGGTTTAGTGCAGTTAAGACTGTTTATTATGATCCACTGGCTTAATACCTCACCATGTTAAGAGCCGTTAAGCGGCAATCTAAAATGCTTTCACTCTCTTGTTATGAACTTTTAAATAGTAAACAACCTTAAAACTAAATATTAAATGATATTTCTGAAATAATTTGCAGCTCAGTTTTGAGTTGAGAATTTCCACAAATGTTTTCCAAAGATTGCAGCAGAATCCCAAATTCTAGGACACAATGACAGTATTAGTGGCATCCAGCTTAGCAACATGAAGAATGTTTTATAATGTTGACCTGGATGACCTGACATTCAAAGCTGTATTTAATAATAGGCACATTCTTTATTTTTGTCACACTCCAAAAATGTTGCGCTAGTTGATATCATTGTCAAATGTTATGTTTCAAAAATATATATTGGCATCCTTCTCAATCGAAAGTGTGTGCAATACACTTTCAATACACTAAATTATATATTATCCTTAAATTCCCCCCAACATGTTTGATCTCAATTCAATATATTTTCAGCAACTATATCTTCAGTAAAAAACAAAAAAACAAAAGAAATATCCTGTGCACATATGTTGTACGTCACAAGAACGACCTTTTGGTCTGAGTTATGTTTTCTGTAATCTTGTAACTATTACTTTTTTTTCTTTCACAACCCGGTGTAGTTCCCAGTTCTGCAGTATTTTCAGTAGTATTTGGATTCAGTTGAGCTGAATGGCATCCATCTGGCAGATCCTTTTATAAATGTTTTCACAAGGAACATCAAACCAAGTCTTTGCATGGCTGTCTAAGGTGGCACAGTCCTCTCCATGTTTCCCTCCTGACTGATGGTTATTTGGCTCTGAGCTCCACTGATCCCAGTATCTGTGACAGAAGGCGAGAGGAGGACACATGGATTGATAGGGTAAGCTGGAAATAACAACTGTGGACATTTCTGACAAATGTGAAAAACAAACTCAAGCCACCCACCCAACCCAACCCTGTGATTCATTCATGAGATTTTTGAACTCTCTTGTCTGAGGTTTTAATACAAGAAAGGACATGATGCGTGTATTTCTGTATATTGTATCTATCGGTCAGGTAAAACAAGCAGATTATGTTGCTTTGGATGGTTTAGGTTATTTCTGAACAGTTTACGCAATGTCATCGAACATTATAATTGAATTCAGCAATTTTAAAAGAAAACATAAACAAATAAATAATGTACTGCATTAAATTTGAAATCAGATTGTACTTGTGTTGCAAAGTGGTGTTGTCGACCCATTTCCAGTCTCCTTCCTTCTCTATGTCAGACAGGCCAATCCAGAAGTGGTAATCAAGTCCGCCAATTCTCTTGGCTTCTTCAGCCAGAGCGTCCTGAAATTAAACAAACACAAACACACACATCATTGACATAATGCCTTTGTTAGTTCCAAACCCTAAATCCTTAACCTGTACCCCTTTTGTATTATCTTAACTGTAAGAGTATGTCTTAACACTTTGACAGTCCTATACTTGGAAGGGAAGACCAAACAAAATGTCTTAATTTCCCAATAGTGCTAAAACACAAATTCAAACACTCACTTTCTTATTATATATTATTGTATTTGGAAGATCTTTACTTCCAGTGACCTAAACACACATCTCTAACTCTTTAAAGAACCAGTGTGTCATTGTTTAAACATCTACAATGAAGGCATATTTACATACTCGACCTCTTCCACGGCTGACATTTGACTAGTCATAGTAAGAAAAGGGCTACTTATAACATAAATAATGTGTCCTAGTAAGAGATGATGACAGTGTAACAGTGAGCTAATACCAGGACCCTGAAACTAAAGCAGCTAATCATCAATTTTCTTATCAACAATGGTTCTTTTCCTAAGATAAAAGGTCAACAGGTTTGCTGTAAACATTTGCATTTGCATTTGGTCAATGAACTCAGTGTATACAAGGGTTGATAAAGGTGTACTTTGCCCCATCCCAAAATAAGGTGTTGCAAAGCAAAAAGGGGAGTCACTCTGGTGTCATAAGCACACACATATTCCTTAGTAGAGGTTTAATCATTTTATACAATCTTTGATTTAATCAGACAAATAAAGTGGAAATCACCATTGTGGATGGACCATTTGTGAGCTGAGACTTTTGTGTTTGATTATGTACTTCATTGTTTGCTTGTCACAGTAGGAAAAGCACAAGTGTAAATGATAAAATGAAGGCTTTTCAGCTTCAGGATCCTGGTACGGTGCATGCTGGTTCACTGTCACACTGTCATGGCTTAATGAGATACTTGAATATAACAAAGCTCTTGTCAAAATGTCTGCTGTGAAAAAGGCATATTCAGTTTGTAACTTAAATCTAACTTACTGGCTTAAACTATGCCTTTGCAAAAGTAAAGACTATGTGACCTTGCCTTGCAAAGATGTCTTTGGGTTTCCTGTCCTTACACACACAAACACACATTTACACACACGCGCACAAGCACGCTCCCACAGACAGCATACAGTAAACAACACAGTAACTGACCCAATTAAGGGGAACGAGAAACACCTGTGCCGGTCAGCAGATGTTCGTTTTTGTCTATAAGTTTGCTGATATAGTGCGAAGTGCTCAGTGCACACCTGCACACATGCAGACGCAGCCACAGTCACACACACACACACACACACACACACACACACACACACACACACACACACACACACACACACACACACACACACACACACACACTCACATGCTGTTCCATGGTGTGCAGTATGGTAAGATGGCTGCCCATAGCTGCACAGCTATCTCTGCTCTTTCGCCAGTCCAGCTTGTTATCGCTGAATTGGTAACACTGATCCCCGACATGAAGCCAGCCTTCTGGACACTCCCTGCACGGCTTAACTAGAGATGAGATAAAAAAGGCCAAAATATATATATATATTTTAAATATGAGTGTTAACAATAAATCAAGGACAGCTGGAAATTAAGATTGTCTGCATGTTTGATCTACATCCCGCCACCTGTCTTTGAACAGCTCCGTCCCAGAGTGGCGTAGTCCTCACACAGCTGGATGTAACGTCTCTGTGCCGAGTTCAGTTTTAAACCCAGAGATGAGGAGTCCAGGGGGGCACCTGGCACCGGCCGGCCAATCACTGATAAGGAAGAAAGATGATAGATCGTTGGATGTTAGATAGATAGATGGATGGATGGATGGATGGATGGATGGATGGATGGATAGATAGATAGATAGATAGATAGATAGATAGATAGATAGATAGATAGATAGATAGATAGATAGATAGATAGATAGATAGATAGATAGATAGATAGATAGATAGATAGATAGATAGATAGATAGACAGACAAAAAAACATATGCATTTCTCAAACTGTTTTGTTTTCACCAATCACTGACTTCTCCCTCTACAAACATGAATCCCCTCTATACAGTCTGTGAATATCTGATTTTACTGTTGCTCTTTCTGGAGATAATTGAGTTTATATGAGCTCCCTTGCGGCTGAAATCATCTACAATCATTTCAATATGAACTTTCTCTGGTTTCATTGCCAGATATTTTTCCACATTTGTATTTCCTCTGTTTATGCTGCCACTTTCCCTTTGCCTACTAAAAGACAGATTCATCTGATGTTTTCAAAGGAGAGTAACTTAAATGTAATATTTAACTGCAAGGGATATTGGCTCATTTGTCATGAAACATGATGTGTGCTTCTATGCCATACTCATAAGGTAGAATTAAATCATTTTTCTGACAATATATATTGTAATAGAAAGTATTAGATGTTATTTTTTTTTATCTTCTCTTGTTGCAAGTCATCATTTTCAGATACTAAAATTGTATTCAATAGTTTCTGTGTGTCTGAATAAGTGTGTGTGATGTGTGTGTGTGTGTGTGTGTGTATGTGTGTGTGTGTGTGTGTGTGTGTGTGTGTGTGTGTGTGTGTGTGTGTGTGTGTGTGTGTGTGTGTGTGTGTGTGTGTGTATGTGTGTGTGGTGGTAATAGATCAAGCGCATACATCCCCAGTGGTGTTTGTTTTAAATGAGTGTGTCCTCACAAGCACATTATCAGGCTGAGCTGCCAGAGCCTGCTGGCCCTGCAGGAGAAATATTTCACAATTATGGACTTTTGTGTCTTTTCTATTATATGACCCTCACCGGACTGAGAGGAGCGCTTTATCTTTGTTATTGCCAATTATAGGTGTCCAAAAGTGCACTGAGCTGATACAAAGAGAAAATAATCATTGAGAGAGAGACAGACAGGCAGATATACATACTCAGACTGGAGGGCATGTTGTTTATACTTACAGAGCACAGTGAGTATGATGTTGGCACAGATGGAGGCCAAAAAGCCAATAAGCATCAGGAGAGCAGGCCGACTCCTCAAACATTCAATTCTCCGCTTCAGTCCCTGGGAGCCTGATTAGACACGAAACACGGAAGCTGTCAATTTACCATTTTTAATCATGTGGTGATGCCCAGAGTTCAGCCTTTGAGTAAAAAGATTGTAGAGCAGAAGCGTTTCACTAGAATTTAGTTTAATGGGCCGTACGATTCCCAAAAGATAATACATACATCTGCTTAAAGTTAGGTCAAGTGGGTACTCTGTTTATTTATCTTTTGCTGCTACAAATGCACACAAACACAAAAATACATCCGCATTGACAGATTCAGCAGTAGCAAAATATTCAGATCTTTTACTAAGTAAAAGTAGCAATGCCACTCTTAAAATACTTTAATTACAAGTCAAAGTCCTGCATTCAAAATCTTACCAAGTACAGAAATATAATCAGCAAAATGCGCTTTAACCATGAACTGAAAAAGTACTCAGCATCTTATTGTCATGTATGCTATTGTTCAGGTTGATCTTGTTTTGTTTTACAACAATGCAGCATATTAATGAAAACATGTTTTGTTTGTATAACCATAATCTGTAAAGTAATTAGTTGCTAAAAATGTCAGATAAATGTAGTGAAGTAGAATTTCCAATATTCCACACTTAACTGTGGTGGAGTTAAAGTATAAAGTTAAAGTTAAAATAGAAATACTAAAGTAAAGTAAAATATAGTTAAGTGAATGTACCAGATTAAATACAGTAGATTAACACAACAGAGTTAGGACAACTACCTATTAAAATGCTGCTCACATACTCATGGATTAGTAATCCCAATTCAGTAGTTTAATATATGATATTGTATCAGCGATAAAGCCCATAGTGCCTGCTTAGTGAGAACTTTTATAAAAGTACTTTTATACTTTGTATAAAAGTACTTTTATACTTTCAGAACATTTAGCTGATACATTTCCTGATGTATCAATTGAATGAAAGACTTTTAATTTAAATTTGGTATTTTACATATATACACAGGTATTGCTATTTTTACTTTAGTAAATATTCTAAATAGTTCTGTCACCACTGTTATTGAGTACAATAAGTATACCATTTCCCTATGAAATGTAGCCAAGTGACAGACTTTACACTACAAAGAATTTAAGTAAAGTACAAGTATTTAAGAATGTATTGGTACTTATGTGTGCATGACATTTCACCAATGGCTTTTACACACATGAAATCTCTTAATATTGTTTTCACATGAACACACAATACCGTTGTTATGTTGGATAATGAGCCTGTTCCCTCCAGGGGTCGGCTCCTCTGTGAACTCCTGCAGGTTCCTGTAGTTTTCTCTCTCCTCCATGGCTTTGATGCTGTTGTTAACACTCTGTCTCTCTTTGTACTGCTCCTCCTCTGGTCCCTAAAGGCTTTGGTATCTCCTCTCCAAAGCAGCAATATTTCTCCTTGAAATTAAATTTGTCGCTGGTGGTTGATTTATCGAGGCACGTCCCCCTGCCCGCAGCACTGCTGCAATGCTATAACAAATGTGCTCAGTTAAACTGTCCTGTACCTACAACTAAATAATATCCACTCTTTCTGGAAAAGAGAAGACAACAGACAATCCAAAGTTGGGGAGGCTTTCTTCACGCTGTTGGCTCTCTGTGTGGTGTATGTTTCTTGTTGCTGTGGTGTTTTACTGTCAACTTGCCCTGTGTTGCGAAATCTAGAAGTTTCCTCACTCACGTGCTCTGTAATGAGAGAAGAACTGATTCTGGATCTGCCAGATGTGTGATTACACATTATGTGATTGTGAATCACACAATGGTCAAAAAAACATTGAGTACCTTCAACCTCCAGACATTCATTAAAAAAAAAATTGGAACTGCGACAAGGTTTTGATGGAAAAGTAGCTGGGAGCTATGTGTGTGTGTGTGTGTGTGTGTGTGTGTGTGTGTGTGTGTGTGTGTTGTAACAAAAATAAGGCTGAACTCTGAATCAAGTAGAAAGTCCACAGATTCACAAGAATGTGTGGTGATGGTGCAATCACACATATTTTAGCACAGTGCAGTCGTCACTGAAACAAACACGGACATGAATAACACTAAACAGTCCTCCTCTGCTTTAATTAGTCTGGTTTAAAAAACAAGAACTCATGAAGAAGAATAGCTGACAATGGCTGGAGGAATTAGGTGCCAAGGAAAAAAGAAAAAAGATATACCAACAAAAAATTTTTTTTTGACAGTCTGTTGAAGCAACAGAGTGGGCATCTGGTATGTGTGTGTGTGTGTGTGTGTGTGTGTGTGTGTGTGTGTGTGTGTGTGTGTGTGTGTGTGTGTGTGTGGTATAGAGGTGATATTGTTGCAGCTGCTCTACTAACGAAGAGAATACAAATAACTCTCAAAACAGAAACACACGGACACACACAGCGCTGATAAATGCTGAGTCATACTTTTTGTTACTCCATCTTTGCCAATTCTTAAAAAACAGATTTGTCTTTTCTCACGTAATGGAAAATGCATGCCAGAGCTTCATCATGAAATGTTTCTTTAATCCCCTCCAATATGGCAGGTCATTAATAGAAGATATTGCACCATCTAAGTTGACACATTCTGGTGATGAACTCTGGGATCTGTCTGCTAGATTTGTCCAGTCTGTACCTCCGTCCCCTGCTCTATAGCAGAGCTGAGCGAGGAAGCCAAAGTTTGTGATCTTCTATGAGCCGACAGGCATGATGACCTTCATCAAAAAGAACGGTAAGTGCCTTAAACAATGTCCACCAGTGGCTTAAGGTAGTTATGCCAGGCCCCAGTGCAAAGTAAGAAAGGAATTCAGTTTAGGGAGCTTTGCTGCTGTATCCCCCGTTTTTCATTTCTCCTACTTACATCCTGGAAGTTTTTTTTTTTTTTTAATATTCTTTCTTTCCCGTGTTCCATTATCAACCAAAAAAACAGTAACGCATATATTGCTATATGAATATTAACTAGTCCCACGAGTGTTTTCTGTATATTATACCTTTTGAAATGATTTAAATAGGGGGAGATAATCTGGATTTAGTATGGCTATGCAAACCATTCGTAATTTTTGAGAAAACACAGCTCCTGTTGAAAAGGTTTCAAGTATGAAGTACAGCTGAGACATTTCAAGTTCACTTTCTGAGAGAAGGTCTAATGGATATTTGGTTGTGGTTGTGAGTTATTGAAGTTAATTAAATTGTTTTCAAGGAACATCATCATTAGCCGAGTCAGGATATCCAAAAATCATTCACACAGACACGTCATGCTTTACAGCAGTTGGTACGCCTGCAAAACCAGATAATAAACATGTCCATAAAGAAATTTTTTTAAAAAAATCCTTTTTTTATTTAGGACAAAGAAATAATCTGACTTCACTTGTTTGCTCTTTCTGTGTAGATTTTGGGACGTGTTGAAATCCAAGCCAAACAACGACCTGTCCAGTGGTCTGGATGGAGAGGGCTGTGCACAGTTCTCTCCATCCATGCACAGCTTCACTCGGATCTGCAGCGACGTTCCCTGTCCTTTCACGTATCCTTGAATCTGTCAGACGGACGCTCCTCCCACCTCCTCCTCTTCAGTGAGCCCCAGCACAGCACTGCAGGACCACCACTCTACCCAATGTAGTTTCTCTTTGCAATTTGATCTACAAATAAACGATTATCTGACACAATAACTTGTTGTGAGTGAAGTAATACATGCTCATTTGAATACAGTATGTATAAAAGAAAGTAACCAAGCCTATCAGTGCATTATTATAATAAAGTTCATAAAATGTCATTACAAATCTAGAAAAAAATGTGGATAAAAGATAACACAATATAAACATTTATCAACAGCAATAATCAAAAACAATAATGTTAAAATGATGATTAAAAGAGAGTCATAAGATTACATATTACATTACAAATATAAAAACAATCAAATAATGGCTGATATGTACAAGTGTGAGATCCGTTTTTGTGATAATCCATTCTTTGAACTGGACTTTGTTTTAAACTTCCAGACCCTCACTAACACACCCAACAGAGTTTCACAGTTTAGTGGCTGTGACAGAAAGATCCATCTTATCTGGACAGAAATTCAATAGGTTGTGATGTCCTCTTGAAAATGTCTCTGTGGGAGATATTATGTTCTGTAGAAGCCTTTAGGTTTGGGGCTGAAACAAAACAAGTCACAGGTTTCTTTTTGAGTCATTGAAAGAGACACAGAGGTACAAAAGCAAAGTAAAGATGTTGACTGTATTAATTTCTTTATAAAACTTGTGGCTAAATGGTTCGGTGCTAATGACTGTGAATGTGTGTCTTGAGTAATTTTACATGTCCAGGAAATGGTTGATACGTACGTTTTGCATTGGCAGAGGCGACGCCTGAGGTGTGTCATCTTCTGCTCATGTCATCAGAGAGAGAGAGAGACATAACTCTTAATGTCACATTGATAAACCAGTGCGATCGAACAGAAAGGAATAGGAATGGTTTAATTGTACTTGTCTGCGTCGGTAGAGGATGAATACCAGGATGAGCAGGAGGATCACGATGACTGTGACACTACATATGACCACCAGCATCCACAAACTCATTTTGGGTTCTGTGTACAGTAGAAACAGATAGGCATCAAACAGTATACACAGAGCACATCATATACATCTTTCTGTTGTGAAAGAGATTGTGGCCATGAGGTCATACTTCCTGCTCTCTTCTCACTTCCTGCACTCACCGATCTTCAGCATTATCTCAGCCGACGTCAGCCGTGTGTTTTTCTGCCACAGCTCACATCTCCACTTTCCGCCAGCTCCTGTCCCCACTTCCGGGATGGTGAGGTGGGCGGGGTGACGGTCAGATGTCAGAGACGTCAGGGACAATTGTCCAGGCGGAAACCATTTCAGTTGTAGGTCAGAGGGCAGCGGATGGCCGAGGCTGCAAGTCAGGTTGAGCTGCTGGCCAGAAATTAACTCCGTTCCTGGAGAGGAGATGACTGAATAAACAGAAAGAGAGAATGAGAAGACCTGGCAGGCTTGAAAAAGCATGTGCTCTCCTTTCCTCTACATTAACTATCTGAATCTGACTGAGCATCTGTTGCTGCAGTGTGCCAGCCGAACCTGCCAAACTTTGACAGGAGAACACTAGTTTAAAAAAACTAAGAACAGAAATAGCCGAACATGACAACATCAATGTGAACAGCGCCCAAACATTCAGTTGCAGAAACATATTTAATAGACAAAAGTAAATTAAATGTTGTTTGGTAGACGGTGGTCGTGATTCCAGGGGTTCCACGTTGGAGAAAACCACAGAAGTAGCAGCGGGACTCTCGAGAAATTTAGTCAAGCTTGGAGGTCATAGAGAAAATCCGGGGAGCCATATTTGCAGGATAGTCCCTGTTCTTGAAGTCAGATTGGTGGACTTGTTTCAATGTTTCTGGTTAAATATTTACTCAGATAAAAATGAGCAATGTTTGTTTTAAATCATAAATACTCAGAACAGTCCAATTAAAATGAATTGTGTTATCACACTCTAATGGTGGAGGGAAAGTGTGCTATACTCCATAAAAACAAGTGGAGCTAGACAAGTGTATTAGCCACTGAATTAAAAATGTCACACCAGGGACACTTCCAGAATAAACTGCAGCAGAGAGATGAAAACACGTGCGCGGTACAACAGAGCAGAAGCAGCGAGGAGACAAAGAAACAACTGTCTCCAACTTCTGAGTGACAATTAAGAAGGAAAAAAAGAAACTGGGCATTAAGAAGATAAATAAGAACACTGCGATAACAAAAGCACAAGCAAAAAATAAATCAAATAAATCACATGACGGATGTGAGTGCATCACAGAGCTGGGCTTGTACAAAGCAATTTATTTTTGACTTACTTTGCAGCACCTTTACGTGTACAGTCCTCTTCAGAGTCACCCCATTTTTAAATTCTACGGTGCACACGTAATCTCCTTTGTCTTCTTCTCTCCCTTGATTTCTAGTCAAAGACAGATTTCCTTTTTTAGGGTCTGGTACAGGGCGCAGTCCTTTGTCTTGGTCGGCCACCCAGGTCAATCGATCCTCCAGAGAGAGTGAGAAGAGCCTCTGTGGACTCAAGCCCAGTTCAGGGACAAAGTGCCATTGAACTTTTTGGATGTCCTTGGCTTTGATTTGTTCCCAGGAGATGTGAGCAGGAAAGGAACAGGGCACGGTGAGAGGCCAGGATGTAGACGTATATTGGGGATGTAAAGAAGCCGGGGAGAGGTCTACAGAGGAAAACAAGAGAGATGGCGAAGTTATCTTCAGGCTGAGGGTACATTACTGTTAAACAAATGCTTACAGTGCATGCGCATGAACAGTAACCCACCCAAAACCGTAACAGAAACTTTAGCTGTGGTCTCTTTCTTATCATTTGTGACAACACAAGTCCACTGGCCGCTGTCTTGGCTTGTGGCTTTCACAATGTGGGGCCCTCGACTGTGTGGAATTTTCACTCCCGAGGGACTCAGCCACTGTATCTCTGGGTCCTTGTGACCCTGAAGACGTTGTGCGTCGCAGGACAAAGACAGCAAGTCCCCCAACAGCACAGGGGCGGATGGATCAACACTTACTAGGAAACAGAATAGAAATTATGAACATTACTATAGGTTTGACTCTTTCTTAAAGTGGTAGGTAATTTCATATTTTGACTTATATGTGGAGGTACATTTGCATCAAGTAAACAAAGAACAGAAATACAGCAGCAGTTGGGTAAAAACCTGCTAAAATGTTCTCAAGTAAAAGAACGGCCTTGTTGTTTAACTTGACGGCCATGTTTATAGGTTTTCCTTTAAAAAGACAAACGATTGTAGAGCTTTACAAGTTCAACCCACGGCATGAAAACAGGACACACATTAAAATTACGCGCTATTTTGAATAACACAGTTTATACAAACAAACACTAGATTTGATCAAAATATATCTGCCTATAGATTATGTCAACAACTACATGAATTACTTATGTAAAAAAGTTATTTCAAATGAAAACGTAGCAGGGCGACTGAACTGATCATCTCATTCTAACTCTTACCGTTGAGTTTGAGAAGTTTGTACGTCGTTATGAAAGTGTCAGCACGTTTAAAGAGAAACGTCCCAAAGTCTTCTTGTTGGATGTCTTTGATGATCAGTGAGTTGTCAGACAAAGACAGCCGGTCTTTCCAGCGTTCATCTGCCAGGGAGGATTTAAATGGTTGTTACTGTCAAATGGACCTTTAGTTGTGTCACTATATCTGCAAATAGCTCAATGCACTGTTCACCTGAAGAGGTCTTTTTTCCGCCTAAGGGATTGCACCAGGCAAGAGTAGGGCCATCCTCTCTATCAAATATCCAGTACACATAAGACTTTTGTAAATTTATCCCCCCTGTAGGCTGAAGGGTCACCGTTTCTCCCACTCGAGCATATATCACCTCTGCTGCCCCTAAGAGAGCGAGAAGGGTGTTATTTGTTGCTGCACAAAACCAAACAATCCTCAAGTCAAAAATAAATAAATCATCTGCAGTCAGGGTGTCTCACCTGTTTGTGACATGAGCGCAGCCAGGAGGAGGACAACGGAGTGAATCGCATTCATCATTTCAGTCACACGTCTGAAAAAAAGTTTGTTTTAAAAAATACAGATATTTATATACTTTCTGTACGATGATAATAATAATAATACATTTGATTTGATCTGAGAACTTTCTCACGTTTAAGTCAAACAACAAAACAACAACCTATATCTATATATATATAGAATAGAGCATGTACAGTGGGAAAAGAAGTGGACCAAGTATGGAGCCCTGTGGAACACATGTTATTATCACTAAGTAAGCTTTTTAACTGTTTAAAATATACCTTGACAGTTTAAACCAGGATTGTTATTTAGTTGACACTGTCAGCACAACTACTGCGTCTATAACTGCAGCATAGAGTTTAACTTTCCTTATTATAAACAAATAACTTGTTTCAAGGTTACATTTATGGACAGAAAATAAATAAAATAAGCATCAGAGCTCTCAGTGTGAATTAAGTTATTGACATACTTGGAATGAAATACTTGAAAAGTAAATGGATCTTGGAGAGACATACAGTCCTTTATTACCACCTTACTATGTTTTATTATTTATGTTTCAACTTTTGCTGCAAAGAGAAATCAGAATTCAGCAGGAAGCAAAGTTTGGTTTGAGGTGGTCTCAGATTTTAAGAGATTTGAGAAGATAAAAGAAACAGAGTTGAGAGAGTTGAGAGTAGGCGGCCTGTGGTGGGTTTTTGAATGAGAAGGAACCGGCAAACATCGGAGTGAAGAGAGACAGAGCGTACACTGGGTTGTGGTGGGCCTTGATTTAGTTAAGGTGCAGATTCTTATCCCAATCCTCCCTCTCTGCCTCTCACACCCCCTCTCTTCCTCCCCTGTTCCACGAAAGACGGATCTCTTCACACTTAAAAAGAGAGAAGAAATGAGACCACAGCAGCAGAAGCACACCTACAGTGGTTTAAAGGTACATGTTCCTCCCTTATCTCCCTCTCTTTCTCTTTCTCCCCTTCACTTTTTTATCTCTATGGTTTGTACAGTACGTGATATGCAAAAAACATATTTTCAACGACTTTTATTGTTGCTTTTATATTGATTTGACCCTTTGAAATAAAACATATAATTTAAGAGAAAAGAAAGAAAAACAATCAAAATCATAAATAAATGCCTACATTTGATTGGACTGTGAATCTAGCAAATTAAATAAAATCTCACATCCAAATCAATGCAGATTAGAACACTACTTATTAATGTTTATTAGGTGTTTTGTTTCAAGTTTAAATACATCATATTGTATAAATAGTAGACACAACGCGTGGCTTCTAATTTGCACTTGGTAATCAAAAAATACAATGTAATAAGATTGAGAAAATGATGGTCTCGAGTCCAACATAAGTTGCTTGTGCTTATTTGCATACTGGTAGACTTCCATTGACGTCTTTGTTATCTCTTGATGCATTGCAACACTTTTCAACAATGCATTTCCTCAGAGGTTACAGGATGTATTTGGTGTTGAAAAATATTTTCATGGTATAAAACATTAAAGTTTGGTGTCGGGGTCAAGGGGTCAAGGGGTCAAGGCACCAGCCATGAAAGCAATGTTCCAAGTGTGTGTCCGGCCAGAGACCTTTGTTGTATGTCATTCCTCCTCCCATTGTTTCCTGTCATTTCTCTTCTGTTCGCGATTCAATAGACGCATTTAATGCCCAAAAAATCTCTTCTAAAGTCTCTTTGTCTTACAATTAGAAGCAAACCTCTTTACAAACGATCTTTAAAATCCTGTGAAAAGAAGTTCTAGCCTTCTACATAAAAGAATCAGGATAAATATTTTAATTTATAAAGGTCACATTTTACTGTACTCATACCAACACAGACAGTGATAAAAGTCTGTTTATGGCTTTAAAATGTTATGATTGGCCGTCTGAGGCCTAGCACTTAAAATCAGTCAGTTACCTCAAGAAAGGCAACATTTAACAATCTGAGGGGATGTGTGTCCAGGAGACATGACACAAAACGGTTTACATGTGTTTCATATGTATCTGAGGATCAAGGACTGCAAACATGTGAAGAGAGATCATAAATAATGTTGCATTATATATTACAACTGAGATCAGGTTTGCAAAGGGAAGACCGGAGACAGAGTGATATTGACGACAGACAGATGCTGAAACCCAGAAAGGAAGATGGCCCTAACTGTAGTCAGGAAGTAGCTTCCACGAGAAGCAGAGATGAAGGGCGTTCCAACACAGAGGGAGGTGAATGGGGGGAAGAGAGCAAGCAGAAGAAAAGGAAAAGGACAAAGACAGGTCATTTTGGATTAAAGTGCATCTGCTGTTCACCACACAGAATTTAACATATTTTAAAAATACGTCTTAATGAATCATACACAAAAAAATATATATTTAAATGTCGGACCAAAAAATCTGTTGTCCATAATTTGCCGTTAATGGCATCCTAACATTTTTAGTTCAGATTGTCAGATGGTCAGGAAGGTCCAAATAAGATAAAAGCAAATTGTGTGATAGCGGTATAGCGATTGTGTGATTGTGTGATTGTGTAAATTGTGTGATAGCGGTATTTAATTTTGTGCTGTCCAGTGGTTGATTGTTTTTTGAATTTCAACAAAAAATAATTTGAGCTGTACTGATAACGTTATAATCTGTTTTTATGACGTTATTTAATTTCATTCATGATATATACTATATTGTAATATTTTTTTTATAGTTCTACTTCTTCTGTGTGCGTTTGAAAAACTTATCTTGTTTTTGCTGCTGTAATCAGATGAATATATAAAACTCTTTCTGCTCTTTCGACCCCGCTGGGCATTTTCAGATACAACAGGTTCATAATTAATAATTAGTACCAGGTAACAGAAAAAAAGGTTATACGATTATAAGAGTATACAGCAGTAAATTATTTTACATGTGAAAGTAAATTCATACTGTGCAAAACTTTTTTTTCAAAAAGTATACTCACATGTGTTGTTGAGTGCTCAGTGTCCCGCTCTGTTCTGTGATCTGGAGTCGGCTAGAAATGTTGAATATTTATCAGACAAACTGTTTTTCAACACGGTTGCACCTCCCTCGTCACCGATTGGTCTGGAAACAAAACACAAAGTCATCAACGAAAGCCGAAATCAGAATAATGATCTTTGATTGGTTGTTCCAGAGGAAGAGGGCAAGATCTCCTCTGACAGTATTCAGCCAAATCAATCACTTAATGTGTTAAAAATGTATGCTTGGTATTATAGCCTATCATATATTGTAGTCATGGTGCCATATATTAATCAGTACATTATGATGTATTCATGATACATTCATGATGTTCCTTTTTTACTTTTTATTCAGTCCAACAGAAAATCAAACAACTTATCTTATTTGGCTGCGTTTTGTTATTTGAGTTGCTGCCTGATAACTCCAGGGACTCATTATCTATCTTTAGCATGTTCTAAATAGCACATGGCAGCTTACGGCCTATTTTTTTTATAATTGCTCAGTTGATTTTCTCCATGTCATATAATTGTACTGATTTAGATACATAATTAGTGTATCCGAATTTAAGCCATGGAGCGCTGAACCAATCTTCACAAAAGCAGTTGAAAAAAAAAAGAATAAAAATGAAACAGAACGTGCTGTGAGGGGAAAATATAGTTGGAGGGAAACGTAAGAAATGTGATCATGTGCATTTAATATATACATATAAAACACAATAAATATTTTAGAAGAGTTCAAATCCTGAAAACATTTCATCTTCTCTTCTGGAGGATCAACTGTGTTCTCTTTGTTATTTCTTACACTTTGACCCACAAAACTTATTTTTCATTAAAATGTTCTTTATTGAATAACTTTAACATTAATAACATCATTGGATATTTATTTTTTTTTAATAAAAAATGGGAACATGATGTTGTGTAAAAACTGGAAGCATTGCTTTTCTTCAAATATACAAGATAAATGGATGCAAAAGTTGTATAGATTCTAGCGGGTGATCCGTTTTGCCGCCCGACAAACAAAAAGACTTTGCTCGCCATGGAACATCATGTCTCTTGTCAAAATAGTCAAACTGCTCTTACGTATGTGAAAACATTTATTGGAAAAATGCCGAAACAGAACCTGAACATTCTGGAACACGGACGATGGAAATTATGGAACACAGACAATCAAGAACGTGGAAATTCTGGAACCCAGAACACAAATATTCCGGGACGCAGTCGTTCCGATCCAACCAAAGCGATCTATATTTCCATCCCTGTTCGATAACTTGACATAAAAGCTGTATTCTCTTGTAACAGCGCTAAACATTCAAATTCAAAACACAGTTTTTTTTTGTAGCACCACACTTTGTGTGCATCATTTTAGACACATTTCCTTGTGTCATGTTTGAATGTTTTAAAACATAATTTGACTAGAATATAAATAAAGGTTTGAACAAGATCCCGCCAAACGGTCCGCACGGCTGGAAGGGATTAACAGTTCTGACTAAATGTTTTCATGTAATCAAATTCTTGCTTTCTGTTCCGATGAATTGGTATTTAATGATAATATACAAGCCAATCAGAATTAAAAAAGCAAATAAGAGCAGTCGGGGTTTTAATAAACAAACCCGTAAATACAAAGTGCAGCTTTCAGCTCCGTGATAACCAATATTTGTCCCTAAATAAAATATAGTCCTGTACTCATTGACAATTGTATTTTTTCTTTGTTCATGCGTTTTCCAAACAGAATAAGTAAAGTTCATTTTCAAGTAGACGTGCCTACAGTCTTGATCAAAATCAGTGTTTTACTTCACATTTCATTAAATAACATTATGTATTTTCGTGACATGGAAGAAAAGTGATTGTCAGTCATCCAGTGTGAAGTCAAGGTTACACTATGCATGACAAGTAGTTCTTGTCATTCTTTTTGGGTGAACGTACACCTGTGCGGGAGCCAAACATCTGCTCGTTCTTATCTCCACTTCTAACCTCCTGTAGAGTCTCGTCTGCACTCAATACGGCAGAAATACAACATCTGTGGCTCTCTGTTTGTTGTCTTCGTTTGTCTCAAACAGCCTATTGGGGACCTTACTGAAGTAAAGCACACAACTGCAACGATTGTCACTGTTACAATATCGCTTTACAACTGTACTGACAGGAGTGGAATCCTGAGAAGAGAAAAATCCTCATTTATACATTTCAAACCGATTGCAAGGTTTTAAAAAATGACTAAACGTCAATTAAACTGCAATGGCCCTAACAGTCGGCATTAGCTTATTTAAGTTTCTTTCTTTCATGCTAATCTTGATAACCATTAATACAGATGTGTATGAATACATACAATCAAAAAAGAAAGTTTGCCGAATGATATTGTTGTAGAAGTAAGAAAACACTACAATACAGATATTTCGAAGGCGTCAAGGTACAAGATTCATTTCAGCATCATATTTTCTTGTACCACATTGACACACACATTTTTAGGCATCCTAACAAATATAAATTTGTCCTGGAGCTGCAGAAAAACAGTGCTGAGGTGGTTTAGAAGCATGAACCACAACAAGGACAAAGCAACATCTCACACACGTCTCATGTGTCTCTCTGAGGTTTGTCTGCCTGCCTCTGTACTGCCTCCATGAAGGGCTCACACCTGCTTCTGTTGCCTCTGAGCTTGAAATGAAACCTTTTGTTTGCTCCTTAGAGTGAAACCCTTCAAGTCATGGCTGCTATACAGAGACATCTACCTACTTCTCGGGCCCAGCATACTTACTTCGGGAGCATCTGGACATAAATGTGTCGTAAAGAAGAGGTTCAAATTTGATGCTTTCTCAGTGGATACGTATGTGATTTAGATGGAAAACACCTGAAAGTGAGGACTCCCTCATTAGTCACTCAGCTAACGAGGGCGTACGGCCCACATCGTTTCATTACTGAAAGGTAAAAAGACAAAAAGTATAGGCCACAAGCAAGAAGGAAGGGGTGATTCACTTATTTCATATGTATCTCTGTGTTTTCTCATCCTCCATTCACTCCCTCTGAGGATTTCCCTCACCATGCAATCTCTATTTTCTGTGTCTGACTTGTTTTGTGTGTGTTTTAAAACCATTTCGAGTCAGACGAACGGCTTGCGATTCAACCGAGGCACGTAACCAAAACACTGGAGGATGTCTGAAGCCCTGCGTGTACGGGAAGGCACCGAGTTTGTGCTGCGTGTGTCTGTTCTGATGTTTCAGAAATAAACAAAATGTCAGTGGAAAAGACGTTGAGAATCAGAAACAAGTGACATTCTGTTCAATGGCTGAAAACATGTTTCACCATGTGGGGAAACTTCATTCAAGCTTCTTTGAAACTTCAGATTCGTGAAACAATAGCTGTGTCTCCCACGCACCACTTCGCCTCCATCATTCATACACATCAAGCTTATTTATGTTTGTTACTGTATCGTTTGTGGGCAGCTGCGTCGTTTGATTAGAATGGAAAAATACTATTTTTGTGAAAACAAAAGGCTGTCATGTTGTTGTCAAGTCATGTTTGAAATAATTGAAACTGCATTATCGGAAGATTGCATCATATTTCCCAAGAGCAAACAGTTTCTGTAAAGTTGTTGATCACATAAAGCTGATTTTCTGAAGTTAAATGATGACGTTTGGTTATTCCGTGAACCTGCTCTCTGCTAACGTTAACGCAGCAATAACTGTTTCTAAGTTGAAGTCACTACATCCGGTAAATAATCAGTCTGACCATGTTATTCATTTAATTACTGTCAGAATTAGACATCTCTAACAGGAGAGCTGTGCATGGAAGGTAGGAGTCATAGATACAAAGCACAGATTAAAAAGTAAACCCTATTGGAAGATATCTTTCAATAAAATACTTGCCTGCATGCAAACGCCCAATTTCCAATATCAAAGCGTCTCTGAACCTTTATTCACTGACGCACCAAAGTACATTCAGGTTTTATAAATGTATTATAATATTATCCTGTATAGTAAGTAAAGAAATGTTCAGCAGCAAAACTCTAAAATGAACTAAATGCAAAGTTTTTGATAATAAAATGCGTTTGCTCGAGCGCTCCAATAAGGCAACGGTTAAGACGCATCAAATAACCCTCACGTCTTGCTTCAATCAAAGCCGGTGATTTTTTTTTTTCACATATCATCTCTCCACTGACAACCATCAAATGAAGACAAAAATAACCTCTAATGTATTTTCACTGAGTAGTATTTGTATTACTTTATGTTAGATACTGTGATAGAGGACAATAGTTGTCTGCATGGAAGCTGCTGTGCTACAATGCAGTCGCCTTAATATAGATTAGAAATTTGATTATTGTTATATCTCTCTGAAATATAATTTATATTCCAAGCGCATGAATTACAAAAATAACTAATTATTATTCACAAGGCAATAATGTGCCAACACAGACAGTTTCAGTGTATTTCATCTAACTGCTAAACGCGCAGTGTCCGACATACACAGGTGCACACATCTACCTCACAGTGAAGCCTCTAGAACAGTTTAACCATCAGGTTTCATTTCCTGGTTCAATGCACTTTATTGTTGGCCTTCTGGGAAACATCGTCTCGCCTGGCAGTTTAACATTAAAGTTGCACACAAGTTTACCCACATGTGCGACGCTCAAGAGGCATCGCTCAACTTGTGAAATAACAAACTAGAAAATGTGTTAATTCAATCAGCGGCCGATCGGAGGTCCATCCAATGAACCGGTTACCAGAAGCTGTGTTGACGTCTGAAACCTGCGTACAAGCCAAGCTTAACGTGAGGGGGGTTGATAGAATGGTAAATAACATAGCAGGTGATCGTTTTCAATGTAAGGTTTGTGGATTATCTCAAAATCAAGCGTGCAGTTCGCACCTGCAGGTGCTGCCCAGGTGACTGTTTGTTCGCTGTCTCTTGGTGCTCCTTGGTGCTGATTTGCGAGAATCAAATGCTGCTGACTGGCATTTAACATAATCTGACACAAACTTGTGCCAAGTGTTAACATGGCTTCGTTTAACTAATAGGTACACTTTATATACTGTTTATCACGATGCTTTCAGGTACTGCACACATGCGCCTGATGGAATCAATGGAAATACAAGAGGGAGGGACACACACTGGTTCAGAAATATCAGTTTCGATTTGAATGATTGTGTGTGTGTGTGTGTGTGTGTGTGTGTGTGTGTGTGTGTGTGTGTGTGTGTGTGTGTGTGTGTGTGTGTGTGTGTGTGTGTGTGTGTGTGTGTGTGTGTGTGTGTGTGTGTTCATTTATGTAAGACAGACGATGAGAAAGAGGACTGAGTAATAGCCATGAAAAGGGAATCCTGTTGTCTCATATGTCGCACCCCAGGGTGAGAAAGATGTTATATTTTCATAACAGAGTCAGGGACACACAGCTTAGTAATGGCCGACAGAAGAGACACTGAAATACACACTGAGTAGCTCAATATGTATGTTTACATGCTCCTTGCCGCTCTGAGAGGGAGAAAAGAGGACGTTGCTTGTTTCTGTTGATGCAGTCCATCACACCGTTTCATTATGTTGTCTCTTTGCCAGAACACAGATAAAACAATGACTTTGAGCCTCGTCTGTGTTTGGAGACGTTATCGGACCAACTGTGTTTGTTTTACACAGTGCCCTGAATTTTGAGAAAGTGGAGCAAAACAATGGTCTTAAAGAAATAGTTTCTGATGACCAAACTTGGTTGTTTTATTGATCGACGCATCTGGTCACAGGAAACCAAGCTGATCATAAAAGGCCCCAAAAACAAGCAAAGGCATGAGGATCTCTGCATTATAGGTCTGTCAGAACTACAACAGGTAAAATACCTGCTGACATCTGCCGGTCACAGGCTTCAATCATTAACTGCAAACCTGCAACCAAATATTTAACATCCAAACTTAATACTAGTTGTTGTCTTTTTAAATTAATACTGAAATACAAAAAAATGCATAAACGTGTAATACACTTTTTCATTGCAGTAAACACTCCCAAATTAAATGTGTATTGTATTTGTTAATTGGAAAACAGATGTACGGGAAGAGTGCATCAACAAACTGAAATGTGCAAACAAAACAAATGAACCACAAGCATGTCTTCCACATGGACGGCATAGAATATTACATAAATATACATAATGTGGGCCGCGATGGGGGACTTCTGTTCACCTGACTCAATAGTTTTAGTGGTGGTGAAGAGAGAATGGCCGAACACAGAAGCGGTGAGCGGGTCTCTCTTGTGGCTACAATGCTGTAACACAGTTAGCATTAATGCACGCGGGTAAAAAGTAAAAAGCTTATTAGCTTTAATTATATTTAGTTCAATACAATTAAAAATACTTAATTTGTCCCTCAACACAAATAATTCATCGGCACACATGAAAACAATCCCAAAACTTGAAAAATGTGAGGAAAAAAGTTGAAATACAAAGAGTTAACAGCCAATCCGTCGCTGGCCAACACCACAAAGGAACGTTATAGAAAAATGTGCAAAATGTGCAAAAAGTAAAAGTGCATTTAAAAATGTATATCTCTGTGCCGAGCCTGTTCAAGTCTTACAGCTGCTGGCTAGTAGAAGTATAATATGTATTTCTAAAATCATGTTAAATCTTCCATTTTATTATGTCCTGAAAAATGAAACACAAAACATTTGCTGTGTTCACGGCCATAAAATAAGAAACAAATCATGTGATTCATATGTTTATAATATACAGACCGTCGTCTTTGAGATACCTTCACCAAACATTTTGGCTTTTCAAGCTTTGAAATACCTTCAGGACTGAACAACAGTAATAGTGTTTGTAAAATATATTTCAAAATGCATAACCATTTATTGGTTTTATTTCAGATTACTTGAAGTAACTCATTTGGAAAAATATTACGGTAAACAAACATAGACTCTAAAGTTTTATGGATATTGTCTTTCTTCAGTCAGATTGGATGAAACTTTTGTTTTAAGTTAAAAACATCTGCACCAAGCTCACATTGTTTACAATTTGATTATTGAGCGTCTTGTTGTGTTTTTTGAGTCACATTTATATTTGTCGTATACCACATTAATACGTCGACTATGACAAGCACATAGGTGTCAACAGTATACACCACATTTCTTAGGGAATTATCAAAAGCACATTGAAAGCTATTTTTTAAATCAGACCACAGTGTCATTCTCCCAATTATAAAGACTCAGTAAGTCAGGAAGAGCTTCTGACATATTTCTTCTGAACTATTTCAAATATCTCGTCAAATGAGAAAAGCTTCAAAAGCTTTAAAGCTACAACAATCGTCGTTCCTGTTTGACAGTTTGAAGGCCTCAAGGTTTCGCTCCAATAGCTGACGCCAACAGTTAACAGGAACAATATGTAGATTCAACACTCACTATCGCCTTGTTCAACACTTTTTATATTTCCAGTGAATTAGTTTGATTTCCACTCGAGTACAGAAACCCATGGTTTGCTAAATCAACAAAATGTCACTCCCGTTGTTGCATAAGTTCTGAACTTTACACTTCAAGAAACTGAACAACAAAGAATTCTATTTTGAGCGTTTCTGACTTGAGATTTTGAAATCCTTCCTGAGGAACATTACAACACAAAGAGGATCAGGTGCAATAAACACATCGAGGCTGACACATTAAAACAATGATTTAAGGCTAGTGATCAAACAAGCAAATCATGCGGCAGCGCTTCACTCGATCCAAGTCATCTGTGCTTCTATCAGATTAATATCATGAGGCATTCAGCCAGAACTGTGGAGATATTCTGGCTTCTTGTCCAATTGTAATTGTATGAGATCATTTGTGCCACAGATTACAAACACGATAGAAGAAACCAAACCAAGGCCAAGACAACACAGGGCAGTGTAATGAATGAAAGACAAAGCGTTTTAAACATGTGGCCCGAGGCGAGACCAGGTCAAGTGGTACAGCTTTGACCCTCAGTGCTCTTTGCTTCTGTCGAGGAGAGCGCAGCTCAGGTAGCGCTGGTCAGTATTTGGAGAAACATTTCTTCCCTCATCGACAAACATGTTGCTATGCTGACTCATGTATCTTCTCCCAGCAACAATATCCCTTAAATCAGCTTTTAAAACAAGTAGAACACTGACTGTATATGTACAGTATGTTTAGTACTCACATGTGATGTTCTCTGAGCAGCGATGCGTGGAGATCTGACATTTGGTAGACTGCATGCACTGCAGCAGGTTGCTCTTTCACACACACACACACACACACACACACACACGCACACACACGCACACACACACACACACACACACACACACACACACACAAACTCACACAGGAAGTAAGACACCACTACGATCCCATCCTTGTTATGTGGATTACAAAGATTTGGGTTTACATGGTCTCACACACACACACACACACACACACACACACACACACACACACACACACACACACACACACACACACAGCAATGTAGAGGTTTTTGAAAAGGTTTATTTTACAGAATTCCTTAACTCATAAAATGCATCATGTATTTATGTATGTATTATGTATGTGTGCATCTATGTATGTATGTTGGTATGTATGAATGTCGTTGGTGGTCTTGTGTTACTGTGTGTAACAGGTGTTTACTGTGTGTTTAATTACTTGTAGCACTGCACTGGTGTCAACATCTGCTTTGTTTCTGCACCAGTTGTGGGGAATTCAGGGCTTCTGAACCAATGCAGGCGCAGTTTAAAAGCTGTTTGATATTATGTTGAACAAGGTCAAAGTTATAATCTTAAACCTTTATTTTTTTTCGGCGCTCCCTCCACTGTTTTGAAATTATGCAAACACACAGGAAATAATGCACATTTAACTTTTTGTGATGTTATCTCATGGATAGAAGCCTCCCTGCTCCTTTATGTGGATTAACTGTTTTTTCTCCCAAATTTGCTTTTGGGCCTTATACTTTAACAATACGCTCTAATCTTGAAGTTACAACCCACTGTAAAAAACTAAGTATACAAAGACATCTGCCAAAAACACAGACACACAAGTAAGAAAGTATCTCAAAATCAGTTGCATTTATTTTTCAACAGAAAGCACATTCCAAGTTGACAATTCTGTATTCAAAGATATTCTAAACGCGTTAACATGGAGCATAAACGACAGAAACAAGCACAGACTGTTGTGCGCTCCCTTGCAGTGGAGAAGCCGATTTGCATTCAGTTCACTGGTTATATTTGGTGAAAAAGCTCAAAGTGCCCACATCATTACATTTGATTTTTATTAACATCTTGAGCATTCAAAAGCCAATTTACATTCATAACGCATTCACACTGACGTTCTCTTTCATTCGCTCTCTCTTTATCTTTATCTATTCCTCACTTTCCCTTCCTCTCAATCTCTCTCTCTTTCTCAAAGTCTGTCTTTCCTTTCTTCAATCTGTCTTTCATGTCACAGCATTAGCAGGGGCGGCAGAGGGGGAGCTGATGGCTTCTCTCTCCGGCGTCCTTGCTGCGGTTTTGCTGCAGCTGCTGGGCTGCGATAAAGAGAGGAAAGAAGAGAAGTTTCACACTAATTACGACACAATAATGAAGCACTTGGTAAAAGGCACAGTGAAAATGAAGGTCAAACAGTCATTAATATAAAGTGAATAGAGTCTATTAGAAAGCATCTGTAAAGTGAATAGATATAACTGGAGAGGGGATAAAGTCATTTCTTTACGAGATAGAAGCAAGTTAAGAACATTTACCAGTCACACTGGCAGTAGTTCTTTGGCTTCAGTGGCTGTCTGCCAGTCTTCATCGCTTGAAATTTTCTCTGTAGCAGGAAAAAAAAAAAAATCAAATTATAATTTTATTGTTTTCCTCGGTAACCCATCTTCCTCCATCCCACCTACTAATTTCACTCGACAAAGCGGCATATGAAGATCCCCTGGATGATTTTCATGACTCACCTTCTTTCTTTTGAGCCTCTTGCACAGGACAATGACAATGACTATGAGGAGAACCACAGCCAGGCAGCCGACTCCCACTGCAACCCACACCCACCAGCTGAGGCCCAGCAGCAGATCAGCAGGTGGAGGGTGAGTGACACCTGGTTGAGCCATGAAAACAGACCAGTGCAGGTGATGAATCCCTTTTGTATGTATGTGCTCATTGAGGGTTTACCCAAACAAAAACGCAAGCGGTACTCACAGTTGTGGCAGGTTGGCACGAGGACGTCCTTTGGGCCTGCGGGAAGGGGTCTCAGGGGAGGGGGTGGTGCAGCTGTTTCAGGAACAGGTCCTTAAGGTAAAAGCACAGCCCATCTTGCTTGTGGCCACATCGGTAGCTTTTGTCTCGCATGGTTAAAACCATATTTAAAGACTTTGGTAAAAGCCAGCGTCCTACCTTGAACCTTGACGGCTAGGCTTTGATTGTACCTCCCCCCGTCTTGGGTGAACCTACAATGCCAGGTCCCTGCATCAGAGCGGGTTACAGATTTGAGTGACCCTGAGTGTGGACTTCCATCTGGTCTCGTCCAGCTCACTCTAGAGTCTCCATCCAGACCTTTCACCTCACAGTGGAGCGTGGCCTCACTGCCCTGCTGGAGTTCGGCAGAGGGGCTGGCCCGGACTGACACAGAGAGGGACAACAGATGGTGAGGACCACAAAGAGAGAGGAGAGGCCATGCTGGACGAAGGACTTCACCCAGATCATCGGGAATGTGACGCATCCTTACGACATCACGTGAAGACTTAAATGAAAATGTGTCACTTTTCTTGCACAAATGACCACACCTCTGTAGACTGAAACGTGTGAATTTCAGGGATGTTAAATTAGGAAATGAAAGTGGCTTGCCATCAAGTATACACTGCTGAGCTTGTGAAAACTGTCGGAGGAAGCTTCAGAAAGTTTGAAGAAATAACCCTGCAGGTCTGTTACAGACTGGGGTTTGTTTTAAATATGTAGAAGTTTATCAGGCAGGAATAACCCTTTAAGGCATTTAATGTGTGTATATATATATATATATATATATATATATATATATATATATATATATATATATATATATATATATATATATTAATATATATATATATTAATATATATATATATATATATATATATATATATATAAATATATATATATATATATATATATATATATATATATATATATATATAAATAAATTGTGTGTGTATATAATCTTTTGTCTTTTGAATTAATTGCCCACATATATTTTCAATACATTTGCTGTAGTTATTCTGATGAGTGCTGCTCACCTGAGACTACCAGAAGTGTGTGTTCATGACGCTTCCCATCTGCCTTGCAAATGAACTTTCCGGCATCTTCTTTCGTCACGGCAGAGATCTCTAGCTCTGTTTGCGACTTCACCTTTGAATTTCTGGCAAGATTACTTGAACCTAAAGCAGAACGGACATGTTGTGTAATGAACAACAGGGACGTTCCTAAAACAATATATTGTGTAACAGGTCATTTAAATTATTTGTTTGTGTTTTCAAACAAATTGTCTCAAGTCTGTCTGTACCTTTGCGAGGCCACGCGTGCTTCTCAGAAAGACTATGCAGCAGGTTGTTTCCGTGATACCACTCCAGGATGTGAGTGTATTTGTCTACTCCACACTCTAAGGTAGCCTTGTTCCCTGGATGTGTGAGGATCACTTTGGCTGCACCATGAAGTGCACCAAGCACTGAAGAGAGAGGATCACATTCATGAAGCACATTTCACGATGACATATTCACAAGAGAATAGCACAAACTCTGCGTATCTAGACATCTTATTGTTATAGGTTACTGCTTTGCGTTGGAGATAAAATAATGAGTATGAAGGGCAATTGATCAGGTTAAATTTGAGAGTATTTCTTTTAGCCTCATACACATGAAGGGACAATTGATTATTTTAGTAGAAGTATTTTAACTTACCAAATCCAAACCACACGATTGTCTTCATTTTAAAAGTTGGATCTAACCAGAAAAAGTAAGACAAATGTACATTGGTCAAGACGAAAGTATTTAAGGAAAAACAAATTGAATGCAGTGGTTCACGATACCACACACAGCTCCTGTTTGAGACATGCATTTCACCAAAAAGCATGATGCCTAACCACCGAGTTAGCGCTCTACTTCCTTCCTCTCTACCTCGTGAATTAAAATGTTTAATCTTCGTAGACTTGCATACAAAACAAACCAAATGTCACCAGAAGAATTCTGCCGTGTTTTGGCCCGTCCAGATGCTTCACTGGAGATCAAATCTGGTCTGATGGTTCATCAGAAATAAAAAGTTTGTTATATAATAAATGTGCAGATTTCTTGTCATTAAGGCAAACAAATCAAAAATAATTCTCATAAAATGTCTGTTTTCTTTGAGTTTCATGAATTTGAAAGGTTTAAGAATTAATTTCAGCAAGCTTGAATAAGGATTTTATCCGTCCAAATAGTTAATATATATAATTGTAATAATTATAAAACTAAAAACTGTCTTTGGACATATTATCAATATTTTTTGCCTCACTGGGCCAACAACAGTTTCAAATTGAGAAAAAAAATCATTCATCTTAAAATCAGATCGACGTTTATAGATTTGAGGCTTTTGCACATGGGCACGCACATATTTCCGCTTCACATTTAATCTCGGCTCCAACACTCAATTCTAAACAAATTGTGTTTTGATTACATTTTTTTGATTATGAGAGGACACACAATAGCAAGCTGTAAAGTGTATATTATACAGATTTTACGAATGTGGTTATGTTAAGTTTGGAAAACATCAGAAGCTTCAGAACAGTCACATTAAATCCAATAACAGCCGTTTACAATATAAAACTTGATTTTATCGTCAAGTTTGAGATCTTACCTTAATTTCTAAGCAGTGCAGTAGTTACTGATGGCCAAAATCTGTCCTCATCCTCGCTCTGCTTCACTTCATCGAAAACAAAAGCACAAGCATGCAAAAACAGTAGAAGGCGGAAGACTTCTCAGAAGAAACATGCAGTCTGGAGCTGCAGGCCTGTGCCTCGCTCTCATGGGCTCAGCTCTTTGTGGGTTCAGCTCTTCATGCCTGTGCTGTGTCGTAAACTAGGCCAGGGATTCTGTTCGTAGTAGCTTTGACATGAAGCTGAGAAGACAATAGTATACAAATAACTTCAACACAGGGATTAACTTCTTCGATCTCAACGACGATTCGTGTCAAAATCACATATAAAAACTAAACACAGAAGCGAATACGCTCAATGTAACGGTAGCTCCATGTTCACAAAGAAAAAGGCAAAGTGACAGAAAGACAATTTCTTTATTTGTCACAGCAGAAGTAACAAAGGATTTGTTTGCAAAATAAAACAAAAATCACCCAGATAGCACCCTCACCAAACTTCAAAGAAAGAACTGGTTGAATGTTTGTATTTTTATTTTTTTTGTAACACACATTGGAGCTGTTAATTGGTTTGGTTAACTGACATTTCCTCTCATCGTGGATGTTTAACAGTTTTTTCTATACTTTTTCACTTCTGTACTGAAACGGGCAGAGGAGAGGTTGGTGCGCAGCTAAAATGGTGACACCGAACTGCAACCGTCCAATAAAAGAGAAGGCTGGAAGCCACATGTGTTGATGGGGTGTGACACTGACTACTGATGGCCGTGGAAACCAATAGTCAGGACATGGATAGTTAATCAAGGAGTGAATGGATTCAGCAACCTTCTCATGCCCGGGGGCCTGTTCAATGAAGCTTTGTGAATTATCTGGATACGTCTTCTGAATAAAACCTGGAACACGTGTTTTAACCGGTTCTAGTCACCATAGTTGTCCAGGTAAGTCACTGAATGTGCTTCTCTGAACCGGCCCATGGATTGTAATCAATGGATCAAAGGAAAAACCTCCGTTCCAACCACCTTATCTGCACATCCACACCAATGTAATCAACTGTGTATATATGCAATCTGAGAGATTTATTTACACTTAAGTCAGTTGTGAAGCATGCCAGGGCATTTTTTTAAGAGCTTGGTGGGGCGTGACTATAAATGCTGTCTTGTGTGTTTGTGTTAGCGTCCACATTTCTCCTCCTTCACTCCGGATCCACCGCTCCAGTGTCTCATTCGGCCATTCTCCGGTAGAAGTAGAGGTACCCCAGGTCTTTGGGAGGTTTCTCTGAAGCGCAGACCTTCTGATCGTTGAAGATGACCCACCTGTGAAACAGAGAGACGGGTTATTGATTTGATTATGTATCAAAAACAGAGCGGCTTTTTAAATCTTATTTGAGAATAAAATATCCACCACTTAAGTAAAGTGACAGCTGCTTTTCCCAAATGGCAAACAACCGTCATATTCAAAACATATAAAAGGTCATTTTTGAACACACTCATTTATTTCTTCAAAAATAATAACTGTTTTTAAAATATAAGGTTAATGCTTTTCCCCGTATACAGGGTCAGACCAGACCTGGAGTATGGCGCCCCCTGTTGAATAGCTACTTCATTACACCAGTGTTTCAAGGGTACTTTGGAGTACCGCAGAGACTTCTATTTATTGTTCATTTAAAAATATTATTTAGTATATATATATAATAATAATATTAATTCACAGAAGAATGATTATATAATGAATTCAATAGAAAATAAAGGTTAAATAAACTACATTTTACAGTTTTTTCTTCAACCAAAATAAATGGTTTGCGAGTTCTCAAAAACATATTTCAAAAAACGTTATTGAACAGGTTTGAGGACCACTGCACGAGAACATGTTCTTTAAAGACTTTTTAAATAAATTAACCTGATTAGAGAACAGACGGCATACTTTGTGAGACTGTAACATGCGTTTTGTTTCTTTGAGAACAAGGGATTCATTAAATAAGTTCTTACAATGATATTTGCTAAACAGTTCTGATTTTTAAATGAGATATTGTGGTGTTGAAACAGCCAAAAATCCCTTAAAACTAGAAACCTATGTGCAGAAGAAAACCACTTACTGCTGGTCCTTCTTGATGTGACAGACGTAGTGGCCGCACATTGTGCTCGTCCCCATGTGACTGATGAACGCAAACAGCTCATACTCTGGATAAAGAAGAGAAACCATGTTTAATTATACTTAGATCATACATAGGATAAATATTATAAAATATTACATCAAATTATGACGGCAAGGTCACTGCCATCTACATTTCACAACACATCTCTCATCCTTGAGACTCACTTCCTGGTCCGTCTCTGACGCGAGGCCCAGGCGGAGGAGGATCTCTGCCACCTTCGCTCTCTGCAGCTGAGCGACCGCCTTCAGACACGTCCATGGACTCCAGGTCGTCCAGGTGGGAGAAGATCCAGTCCACGGCCCGGTCCAGGACATTACTCTGTGAAACAAACACCAGGTAAAGGAGACATCATTAGAGAATGTCAGCAAAAATGACTATTTGGTCTAATATAATCTCTTCACGTCTATTTTGCCTTTACAGTGCAAGTACAACATTGTACAAGTGTCCTCATGAATTGGCAATCAGGCTATAGAAACATAGTGAAATACATTTGCCGCATGGTTAAAATTTACTTCTGTAAATGGATTCAAATGTTTTATATAGTCACAATATAAGAGAAAAACCAGAGCTGTGCTGCTCAAGTGTCAAGTGCTCTTTTGAAAAATAACTGTCAGTTTCCGTTGGATATGTGGGAAGAAATGTGGAGGCCACAGTAAATTATTGTCAGAACCATAGACAGTAAATCAAGTCTAAGACATATCTCTTCCCAGTGCTTCTGAGAGCTGAGACCAAGTGCAGCTTTAAATCCTGCTCATTTTTTGTTGAGGTATTTGGTGTATACTTTATTCATCCCCAAAGGGACATTTGTCTGTGGCAGCAGCAAGCAAAGTTACATAGAAGACACACAAATATTAGGTATGAAAAATCGTCAATTTATACAAAACAGCAGAGCAAATTTCATTTAATTAAATTAAACTATAGTGGTGGGGCAAAAATGGAAAGTATATGCAGTGTATATAAGTATATACAGTGAATTAGAAGTATGTACAGTGACTAACTAAACAAAAGCCTGCTAGGGCTATTGTTTGCGTTAATTCAATTGAAACTGGTAAGTCTCCACAAATGAAACTGGTAAGTCTCCACGAATGATAAAACTTGGAAACTTTACAGTTTGAACGAAAAGGGGGCAGCTGTGCCTGTATTCACACGGTTCTACTTTTAGACTAGTGGCAGATGAAACAAGTAAAATCCCCATCTCGAAATGAAAGGAGAGATTCTAACCGTAGCTCGAAGTGCTTTGGTTGCCTGGTCTCGGCTAAAGCCCATGGAGACAATGGTGGCCAGGTGCTCCTCAGAGAGGCTCTCGGTGGGCGTGGTCCCGGAGCTGCAGCCTGGCAACACCAAGGGGGATGCAAAGTCTGCAGCCAATCAGAAAGAGCAGAACATTTGAAAGAGAGTGAGAGGAGCGAGCAGACTGATTGATGACTTTCTTTCCGGTAAAATCCCACAGCTCTGCACACCTGGGTCATCCATATGGCTCATGATCCAATTCATGGCAGCATCAATTCCAGTGTTCCCAGTGTAGTACACCGCTTTCCTGCAGGCCTCCAGTGGGAATCCCATTTCACATAACTGGGACACAGTGGAGTCATCAAGGACTGGAGCTGAATGTGTTGGGATGAAAAAAGGTTAATTACTTGAATGTACTTTATGCCTTTCACATTGTCAATTCATGCATTGTTATGAAATTTACGTAGACAAAAATGATGTAATGTCCTGTAATCAGAGGCCACCGGAGGCCAGCGGATGTTGACATGCAATTTAAAGCACATAATGAAAAAAAGTAAAACAAAAATGAAAAGGCAACAGAAGGACGCAGGAAAACAGAAAAAAAAGAAAAGGAGGAAACAAGGTTGGACAAATAGGAGTGAGAAGGAGCAGAGCAGAAACTACAGACAGACTAACACAGCAGTGGGGAGTAGAGAGAGTCGTCCTCCTCGTTGCCATGGAAACCCAGGATACCTTTAACCTCCACATCTGGGGTCATGAGTGGGGGCGGGGCCACCTCTGGCAGAAGCTCTTCCCCCGGCTGCTGGCCAGTTGCACGTAAGGCGGTCAGGTCCAGAGTGTCTGGAATGTCAATGCTCACATCTGCGGAGGAAAAGCATCCGTTACCAATCATGCACAAATGTTTGTTTTACACAAACACACCCTTTATTATAAAAACAAAATTGGTAAATGCCAGCTGCTAAATTGTAATAATAAGGGCCGTGTTGCTTCTAAGCTCTGTGCACTCCTCCGCCCTCGTGCTTTATGGTTAATTTATAACTAGATAACTCACTGCATTATGATGCAGTGAGTTATCTTAAGCTATTGTTTTTTTGGTACCTCAACACTTTCAGAAAGCTCCATAAAAGAGAGCCGCACTTTTTGTTCCTTTCTTTTTCCCTCCTGATTCTTTGTGTAGATAGGCTGTCAGGTTCAGAATTTGAACTTATTGTTTTGTGTATTTTAGTTAGTTATTGTGGTTTTATTTCTAGTTATGATGTGGGTTTGTTAGTTCAAATCCAGCTTCTATATCTCTGAATAAAAGACTTAAATCTAAAAAAAAAGAACTACTCATATTCTTCATGTAGTCCTGCGTTACTTTCTTTTACCCCCCTTCTCCTGTACACATGCAAAAGCAATAACTTAGAGACAAACAATGATACTCTTTTTTATTTCCCCAGAGATGGCAAAAGAGTTGTTCTCTAAGCCACCAAACTACATAAATGCACTTCAAACAAAATGAAAGAGAAGCCATCAATGGCTTTCAAAATCTCTGCAATTTAACTTGAATGTGTGTTAACACACTGCACAGGAAATTAACATACTTGTGCACCAGTGTCATGGGAACAGGAAGTAATTTAGAGTCGGTTATGTAAATTACAGTTTCACCACTAAAAACACAAACAAGCTTTATGCTTACGAGAGGAAACAGAGGCTTGCAGTGATTACTTGCAGTATCAGACACTGACCAGTCAATCAGGAACAGGTGTTTTGCATGTGGCCACATATACAACACGGCATATGACAACTGTATAAATGACACCATGGCATTTCTGGGTATTGCTACAATACTCAGTCCTTCACAATTTACTATGGAGATAATGCGAGTAGATGTCCAACTCTGTTAAATTTAGAAATATACACTTTTGTGTTGAGAAAGAAAAACAACTGTCTTTTCAACACAATCATTTCATAATATCTTTGCTTACCCAATTTCTTGGGCACCCAGTCGAGGCCAAAGGTGAACTTCTTAATCTGGATAACCAGGTGGTCGGGGAAAGAGGCAAAGCGGGTTGTTCTGACAATGAGAAAAAAGTAGGTATTAATAAATACAGCTTGAGATCTGATTCATCACTTTAAGTATGTGCGGTTGTCTTTCTACATACTTGGTAGCAGTAGTCTTGGACTGCACAGCCGAGCTCCAGAAGTCTGTGAGGATCTCTGGTTCACTGAGAGCCGCCATGCAAGCTGTGAAGGGGATTTGTGCACGCACTGTAGGGGCGGATGAGTCCCCCTCCTCACGCCGGCGCTCTGCCTCCTGCAGCTCTTCTGTTCAAGAAATACATTAATGTATGAGAAACACTGACACTTCTATTCGCACATCTCTGAAGTGGTTACATCCATGTCTGATCTCGAGCCCGCCGCTGGTTGGTTTCTACGAGGTTACGTAATGCTTGCTGTTTCTTGGCTGAGTTCTCTGGCATCATTACGTCTTTTGCTAAATTATTCCTCGTTCAGCTTGACATTTCCTTTTCAATTAATAAAAGCAATGTTGTGAGACAATTGCGCACAGTCATGGTGGTGCTGCTCTATTTAATTTCATAGTCAAATATAAATGTTAAAATATTAATAATCGACTGCAAGATCTAGTAAAAAAAACACTCATAAAAATGAATTTTTTGAGGGGGCCCGGCTTTGAAGCTGATTCGTAGCCCATTGCAGCATGTCATCCCTCCTCTCGCCTCCTTTCTCTGCCTATCTGTCCTGACTATCCAATGAAGACAAAAAACAATAAATAAATAATAATATCTGGAAATTGAGTTGGACATTGTATTGCGTCAGCCTTTCACCTGTGTTGGTCGCCTGGTCCATCGGCACAGGCAGTTGGACGATGTAATCCACCCGCTGCGTGTACTTGGCTTTCTGCGATTGCTGACACACAATCCTCTCCTCTACCAGGAACCTGAAGGCTTCAGACGGGTTGGACCCAGAGCGACAGTTCCTCTGGGGGTAAAAATAAATAATAATATAAGAGAAAAGCTGGGTACCATAAAGAGATACAGAGTGTGAGTGTTACTTTACCTCCACCATGTTTATGAAGTGCAATAAAAACTCCTGGGCATCCTGTTGTCGATTCGTAGAGAACTCTGCGTGGCCCCGCCCAACAAGTGCTTTGAACATTCGCGGTGCAATACCGAGTTGGTCTCCCTGCAAACAAAGCATGAACAGTCAGATTTGTCAAGAGTGAGGGCTAAGACGAGGTAGACCACATTTTCACTTATTTTTGAGTGTAATTCCCATATGTGCTATGGATAATTGTTAAAACTAAGACTTGTGAATACACTGTGACTGATTCTTTTTTCCTACCCTGGGTTCAGATGCATCATTTTCATCTCCAGGGTCTGGTGCTGGTTTGGAATACTCTCCTGACAACAGACCGTAGCCGAGCTTGGCTCTGTGATAAACAAACAAAGCTGACATCACTTCACATCCAACAATATAACAAGAGGCTCACACAGGTGCAGGATTTGAATAAAGGCCTAAATGTATTTTGAACTTCTTGAAAAAAACATGGGGGAATGTCTAAGCAGGGAGAAGACTCATGTCTGGTGGGTATAAGAAACTTTTGTGTACAACCACAAAAGTAGACATTGTTTGAATTAGGTCACATAAAGATGAAATCTGGCAAATTTCCATCTAAAAAGGGAAAACATAAATACATATATAATATAAAATAGAATGTGATTTTCATCCCATATCTGGTGGTTGTTCAGTTTAGAAACATTCAGTTTAGATTATAGATTATTATTATATTTATTGCAATGGCAGAGAGCTAAAATGACAAGAGATTTAGTGTCAATATAAGTCTGTCTAAACCGTGCTGATATAAATTGAACATTTCTAGTCAGGAGTATAACCCACATGAAATAATAATTAACATTTCACTTCTGAGCTGCCTGGAAAAGAATCTGTAATCAGTTTTGAGGTTGACAGCTGACCGAGTATGTTTATGTGCATTTTGAAATGTGTAATATATTTTCAAATACTGTCCTTTGCTTTCCTGTCATGCAGCTGAGAGGGTGCTTTCGGGCGTCTAATGGCAATACAAAAGCTTGTCAGAGAGAATAACCAGACACTACAAGGACACTTACACTTGGGTTTTAAAGTCTTGGGTGGGGTCACTTGGGGCTTCATCAATAATCTTGTCGATGTTAGACACATATCTGGAAGGCATGAAGAAAATGATATGAAAACAATTCTTTACATTCTGTCAGTGCATACAGTGTCTTACTGTTAATGATTCACACTTTGAAAAGTGTCATTTTTAGATAATTATTTCAACTCTAGTCAACTTGATGGTAATATTGTGTTCGCAGTCTGTCATAAGAATCAACATTGTCCTTTGTCACATGACAGGAATCACAGGAACTGACATAGAAAAACATAGCAACTTGGGAGAACAGGAGGATGGGGGCTATGAGTAGAAGAAGGTACTGACTTGTTCTGGAAATCTGGAACAGTGAAGAGCACTTGCATGACAGAGTTGAGGTAGCAACTGTTGCCCAGATTCTTCATACCAGTCAAACCGGTGCCAAACAGGGGCCGCAGGGTGGTCCCCGACTCCTGGATCACCTCCCACTCCCCCACACGCTGGTTCACAGCGATCTCCAGCTCTGTCATTGTCCGCTCGGTCTGAGAGCAGAGAGGTCAAAGTGATAAGAGAATGAAGGACGCAGGCTACAAGCAAATGGAAGACTATAAGGTAGCCTTCAACACAAGTTTTGAGAATGAAAAGCAAAATGTGCCCATGTGAAGGCACAATGATAACAAGCAGAAGAAGGAAGAAAATACAAAACGCATCATCGCCGCACTAAGTGCTGCACTTAGTCTTCTGCTCCAAAGTAGCACAATTCTTACACCCCCTGTCTGTGCAACATCCTTATGCATGTACAGCAATACTTTACCAAGACAAGAAACAGCATTACAGTGCAAAGTGAGAGGTACAGACATCAGTCCATGTTAGAGATACATATACTATTATAATGGTTTAGATATATGACTTTATTTATGTATACATAAGCATCAAATTTGGCTAAATATTAAACAAGATGATTTATCTGTGGTATTTGGTTTTGTGGCATTATAAGCTAAAGTGATTTTGTGAAAGAACTATACTGCACAGCAGTCTAACGTTGCAGCTGAATTTAGACCTCTTAGTTATACCATGAACTCAATCTAGGAGGTAGAGCCTGCCATAACTGTCTGGATGTCTGCCAACAAAAAAACAATTAAATACCTCTGACTCAATTTGTACAACTTGAATCGTAAAGTAAAGGGTTCAACTTAAATTTGATGGTGAACAAAGCAAACCAGGTGGGGAAATGGGCAGATTTCATATTTGCAATCATCAATGTGAGAAAAAAAAAAGAAAAGAAAAAAAGTCTGCTTCCACTAAACACAGCAGAAAGACAGAGCTTACCTTCTCCATGGTCATCATGTTGATGCCAAAGTGAGAAAGGTGCTCCGGTAACTTGGAATCCAGTACCATGTCATCCTCTTCATAGGAATACACATCTGGAAACACAAAACAGAGTTGGCAATTAAAGGCAATGAATGGCTGCACGGCAGTGTAGTGACTAGCACTGACGTCTCACAGCAAGAGGGCCTGGGGTTTCCCGATCTGGGCGGGGTTCGAATACTGGTCTGACAGATCCTTCTGTGTGAAGTTTGCATGCTCTCCCTGTCAGCGTGGGTTCTCCAGCTTCCTCCCACAATCCAAAGACATGCAGCTTAGGTTATTTGGACTCTAAATTGCCCGTAGGTGTGAATGTGAGCGTGAATGGTTGTCTGTCTCTATGTCTGCCCAGCGATGGACTGGCGACTTGTCCAGGGTGTACCCTGCCTTCGCTCATAGACAGCTGGGATCGGCTCCAGCGCCCCGCGACCCTAAAGAGGACTAGCGGTTTGGATGATGGAATGGAAGTTAAAAGCTTTAGACAAATGCATATACTCCATAAAATCAAACAAGTTAAATCAAACATTCAAATTTATATTTCAATAATAGAAAGCCCTATAGAACATATTATGCCAATGATATTAAAATACAACCCAAATCCCATTTTGTTTTCCTTTTTATAGTCTTAAAAAATGCTTTTCAATGTATTGTTAGAAGTTTCATTTTAAAAAGAAGAAAAAAGGAGAACATTCAAAAATGCTCCTTTTTCATCAACTGGAGGGGCATGTTGGTGTCTGCGTGTGATTGACAGCAGTCGGGAGAACACAAGAGCAAGTAAACAAACTTGCATCGTGTCTTTCAAGATATGAGCAGACGGTTCACAGAAGCATTGACGAGAAAGCCCCACACCGGCATCTAAATGGACCACGGTAACATTTGCAGGAAGTGGGGGTGCCATGCAATGTCCGGCACCTAAACAGATTATTTGCCATTTAGCCTGAAAACTGATGTTAGCGGTAAGTTTTCTCTTTGGCTAGTGTTTGATTGGTGACTTGTTTAACAAGCAGAGATGCAAAACAACATGTACTCATGTTTGCAAGTTACATTTAAAAAAATATATATTAAAAATAATAATCTTAGCATAAAAGCAATCTGTGGCTATTGTGTTGTGGGATGCTGTTAACAGTTTGATTGAATGTACAGAAATGTCTTCTACCTATAAAACATTTTTCTTTTAGTTGGACTTCAACATTTTTACAACACAAAAATCCTCCAGCCATCTGCATACCTGCTCCATCAGGTGTGATGGTACCAAGTTTTACAGCTATTGGGTATCCTGTTTCCTGGAAGTGTACAAGGGCATGGTTGTTGCCCCCGGAGCCATCAAAATATCTGCGACCACACAGGACTTTGCCGTCTGTCAGGTTCATCCAAATATTTTCCTGGAGGTCACACACCTCACACCTCCAGCCACTAGGATGTAAAAAATGACAACACAAAGTCTCTAATAAAAGTTCTGAAATAAATATTTGACTCTTGCACTGCCCTTGAATATCTTGTAGGCTCTGACTCATATAACTGAACAACCATCTCTATTCTAAATTACATTATTGGAGACAATTACAACAATGGACCAATGGATCCTAAATGCAAGAGCATTATTGTTCACATCTTTGCATTAGTAGTTAGAGATGTAATGTAAGAGAAGCTTTGTTTATAAAGTCACTAATCTAGGAGGGACTCCATGGTAGGTTTATTCAAGAGACAGTTATGACAGTGTCTCACCTGGGAGGGATCTTAACTCCGTTGTCAAGCTGTTTGAGCTCAGCAGCATGCCTTGACTCCTGTCTCACCTCTCCATCCCACTGTTGAACTTGTAAGGCATGAGACACTGAGTCGGCTGCCATGATACCCGCCATTGATAGGGACACCTAGAGGGAACAGTAACAAATTAGACATGATTAACAACTTACGATGAAACTTCTCTCCTTGATCACTGAAGGTAACTACATTGATCCTCCATATCCTATGTGCATGTGCCCAAATGCAAATTTGGGCACATGCCATATATTGTACATATTCCCAAAGGAATATGTACAATATATAGTTTGAAGACATTTGAAATAGATTTCTGTATTTAGACAATGTGATTGTCAATTATCATATTATGTATATATAAGTAGTAAGTTTATTGCCATTGTTATGACGCAGACAAAACCGAATGATCACAGAAGAGACAGAATATCTCACCCGCTCTCTCACAACATCAGGCATGGTAGCAAGGTCCTCTGATGTCACTTCTTGTCTGTCAGGTAAAATAACCACCTTTACATCCTCCTCATACAGTTCCTGCTCCACATCAAACCCTCCTTCAATCCCTGGACAGAAAAAAAAAACAATAAGGAAGGTCGATACAGGCAAATCTCAAAAGAGGAAGCCTGTTTTATCTGTGTTTGTGTAAATACTCTCTCATGGACTCACCTATAGCCAATCTGGTGGGCTTTTTCTTTGGCGGATGTCCAGATCCAGAGTTATTGTCATCTTCCTTCTGTGGGTGTTGAGATTAGTTCAGTCAACATGTTAAGAGATGGTAAAAATAGTGTCAAAAACATAAAGGCAAGTATGTGTTAATGTAAAATTGACCACATTGTTGACGAAAATGAAGTTATAAAAGTAGAATAAAATGTTTACTGGCACCTTCGCCTTGCGAGTTCGGGTTATGTGTAAGTAAGCCCTCTGGCCAGTCCGGGCATGGTACCTGTCCACATACTGACCCCCAAAGCCAAGGAAACTGTTCATGCACAGATACAGTCCTCCTTCACTTTCCTGCAAAGAAGAAACAGGCGAGAGTGAATGTTACGACCTGTGCTCAGCTCTCTCTAATGTGTCACAAAACTGGAAAGTTAAAGTTGAAGGAAATGTGGATGTCTTACATGTCACAGCAGGTCAATTATTCTAGCATCGTGTTAACGTTTGCAATTCAACTCAACACAGGTGTAATGTTATTGAATATCCTAGATCATTATAACGAATCAAAGATTTAGAAACTATGATAACACCGTGTAAAGCACAAACAGTGCTTCCACATTTGTGACCATAACTCGACTGAGTCAGATCGTTAGCTAGTTTGACAGCATACCCAGTTACACTGACACAGCTAACGCTAGCTTACAAGCTAGAGCAGCTACGGTCCCATTACAGGGCTCTATTAGCTTAGCTTAACGCTAGCTTGCTAGCTATTTGAAACCGGAACATCTCGTGTTGTCAAGTGTTGTCTCTGAAGTAAAGACAGCAGACAAAACGCTCTGTTAAACAAAGACACGGACGACTGGAATTGAATGAGACATAAAACAACACTGTTTAGTTGGCTGACGTTTAGATTTGTGAAGGGAAGATGGCTCACCGGCGAGGAAAATGACAAGGCGCATTCGTCTTTGTGGACCCGGTCCCCGGGCTTCGGGACCCGGATTGTGGACAACACCGACATCAAAACCTCACCAACCTCCGCCATGATAAAATAGCTAATTCCGCCGTTCAGTGGCCCACTTCTTTCTCTATTGTTGGACCCCCCAGCCTCTTTGATAACCCCGGCTTGGAAGAGTGTTTGTTGTCTCGCCCGTCTGGTGTCGTCTGTGTGCGGCTGAATGAATCCTGAGACACAGCCTTGTGTTGAGGGAAGGCCGAACGGAGGGGCTGCGGCTTGTTACCGTAACACGTCGTGCAGATGCGGCCGTTGAGATTTTGTAATGCTGTATATTTACATTTAGATCGTTTCTACTAAAGCCAAGTCACTACTTAAAATGATGTATGCACATATGGAATATAATAACTAGAACAATAGTGATGTATACGTTCATCAGATAATTAATATTTTTAGTTGTCTTCTTTTACTTATTTTACGGTAACGGCTGATGAACACAGCCAACGGCTCGCTCTCGCGGCGACACATGAGAACTGCAACTCCACTGGCTTGATAATAGTCAGTTAAACATGTCGTCCGACCACCCCCAAGCACGCCAATTAAATTACTTTTAGTTTACTTCTTTTTTTTTTACTTAATACGAAATGACTAAGAGGATGTATTAACGGACAGTTAATACATCACGTGAAACGACAATCCATATTCTCCTAAAACGAGGGGAAACTTTCTGGATGGCACTCTCCTTCATTCCCCAAATATTTCCGGAGTCCCTCCTCCTCTCCGAACTCTCCTCCGCGGGCTCTGTTCCTCTCACCATGGCGCCGCACTCGGACCATTTCACTGTATACGTGGCGTTTCATTTTGCCATTCTAGCATTGCTTAATTTTAGTTCAGCAACTCCTGGGAGAGGGGGCCCACATGTGGTGGCACTGCTGCAGCCGTACGACTTATTATATTACACGGGAGTGCGCTCGTACTTCGATGAGGAGTGGCTGAAGGCTGCAGAGCTGCTGGAGAAAGCGATCATAACCAAGGAGTCTCTGTTTAAAGTCCGCAGGCGGTGTCACGACGACTGTGTGGCAGCAGGGAGTGATGCATTCAATGAACTGGGTAAGTTGAACTCACATTTTAATTGTACCACACAATCAGTAACATGGTAATGACATGTAATATTTGCCTGTGGTTCCCAACCTTTTTCCCTTAAACAAAAAGCCATGTTTACTTGTGACTCTTTATATTATGGCCTTAGTGTGTAGCTACATCAGTTATCAACACAGCAGTTCAACCAGTTGTATTTTTTTTCTTCTCTGATTATTATTCTCAGATTGTTTTTAAGAATTTTTGAGGTCCAAATGTTTCCCAAGAAAGAGACAAAAGAAAACTGTTGATATACTGTTTTTCCTTGTAATCATCTTGTGAGCCATTAGATGTATTAGTTGAGTCCTTGGTAACCCCACTGACCTATACAATGCATATATGTATTACATTAATTATGACTTCATAAAAATAAACACATTATGACATTTCTGCTTTAAGATGTCACTATTTTCCTTTACCTTTTACCATGAAGTTACCCAAACTAACTACTTTAGATAATTACTGGTGGACTATAAACAACTGTAACGTCACTGGCAGCTTCCCAGATTCTCAGTTTTCGATTCGAAAAATGTAAGGATAAATTAGGTTTATTGCTTTATAAATATTTTTTTAATGTAGCATTTACACTCTTTATGATTGCAAAGTTACGTTAATATTCAAATTGGAAACTTCCAATGGGAATTTATGGGAAGTAACATGAAATAACTGAAATAAATGGAAATATAGGGGTTCTGCTCAAACTTCAGGCTATTACTATGTCATACGCAGATAAAAATGAACCTTTTGCCATATCATAAGCAGACATATTACATTAGGTTGCCAAATAAATCCATTAATTTGTCAACTCTCTAATGGCCCGTGTGATGAGTCAGCTAGCTCGCAAGTTAACTGATGGGGAAAGGTACTTTTTAAAATGTAGTCGACATTGTGGGTTGTGTGTAAATGTATACTCCAAATGTTGATGATGCTTAAACTATATTTACTAAGTAAACATTATTATGTTTGGTGTTGATGATGGAAAATGTTCAACGATACTGTATATTTCACTCCCTTAAATTATTTATGTTTTCTGCATTATTAGACTCTGAAGGGGGGCGTCTGTGGGACCTCTGGACTTTGGATTGGGTTCAGCAGAAGGCTGAGTGTTTGAGGTTCTGTATTGGACGCTCTGTCACACCTGCAGGACAGCTCCCTGTTTCTACCGATATAGAATATGAATTCAGCTCGCGTAACCCGTACAACTTCCTGCAGGTCACATACTACAAGGTAAGCCTCAAAGTGGCATTTAGAGATAAGCAGCTCAATGTCAATGCTGTGACTCTCCAACCCAATTTACTCTCTTCTTCCCGCACATCAGTTGGAAAAGTTGCAGAAGGCGGCATCCGCAGCTCATACCTACTTCGTGGCCAACCCCAGTCACTTAGAGATGAGGAACAACATTGAGAAGTACAGACGCATGGAGGGAGTGACCGAGGAGGCCTTCCAGGACAGAGAGCTTGAGAATGAGAAACACTGGGTGAGGAACAATGTCTTTGTAAACTAGAGGGGCATGGAGAAGGAGCAGGTATTAGGATAATGTTGCCCAGAAATCATGTGTTCAGTCCATAAACTGCCTTTGTCTGTTTGTATGCAAAATAAAGATAAAGGGAAGCAATATTATATGAGAATATTATATGATATATAATCATGATATATGGAGCTTACCATATACATACTATTTGTTCACTAGGAAATGGATTGACATTTTTAATTTCAGTTCATCCCTTTATAAGGACATGGGATTTTATATACCAAAGTACATAATTGTAATTGGCTGCACAGGACTGATCTATAGAGTCAACTTCAAAAGGATGGGACAGTCTTCTTTGTCACAGAAAAAATATTTAAAGATGTGGGTTTAAAAAGACTGCCATGGCCTGAGGGACGAAGCCCTCACTCTCACTCTCACTCTCACTCTGACTCTCACTTTCTATTATCCAACCATGAAATCCAACCCTGCTTTTACTTATTAAAGACCTCTGGTGAGGAAACGTACTTTGTCTATCAGACACACTTGTTATAACATGATATGGCTTGGCTGAAATAGGCTTAAATTGTCCAAGTAATGTCATGCCTCAAAATCTGTCCGACATGTTCTGAACAGAACAAGTCAAAGTTTTGACTTTTATTTTAATATAATGAAATCAGGATCTTCTTATTATTCTCTCTCTTTACGTGTCATGAACTCAGGTCCTGTATGATTCTGCAGTTCAGTATGAGGCCTCCTCTGAGTGGCTACAGGCAGCAGAGACATGGAAAGCTTCTGTGAACGAAACACTGCGGCACACAGACGAGTGCAGGGTGCAGTGTGAGGTGGCCTCCCAAAGGCTGCCAGAGGACAGGGGAGTGGACAGCAATGACGGCGTGTACGAGAAGGCTGCAGGTATAAAAACAAAAAAAACTTACTGAGGCTTTTTTGCAGAAAGAGAGTGAAAATGACCTGTTAACCCTACATTTCTTTTCCGTCTAGCTCTTTCCCTCTCCCTGCTCTTGTGCCGGCAGTCCTGTGTGACTCAGGTAGCCACAAGACCCGGGAGGATTTCTTCTCAGGAGGACTTCTTGCCAACACAGCTGGACCATCTGCATATTGCACAGTTTAAAGGTCAGGGTTTAGAGGTCAAACTGAAGATTACTCAATCTTGTGATACAATGTATCTTGCTCTGAATTTCCTTTATTTCAGTTCCACTTTTCACTCTTCGGTGCCACTCCTCCTTATAAACTACACTCCTGCTTCTTCACAGCTGGTGATATAAGTGGAGCAGTGCAGACACTTCGCTCTCTTCTCTTGTTTTACCCCTCTGACAAGGACTCCTTAGACAACCTGCAGCTCTACTATGAAACACTAGGGGGAGACACAGAGTCACCGGACACACAGCCTGCTCAGGTAACACATAATGGCCCTTACATTGTAAACACAACTATGGCACTAACAATCTAAGAGCCTTAGGACTCACTGTGTATTCATTTGTCACACAGGAGATTGTCAGATACATTAGTCGTGCTCTAGAGGAGAAGTCACTTCTGTATTTTGGGATGGAGAACCTTGACTTCAGTTTCACAGACCCAGTAAGTCTGAGGCAAACGTAAACTATTCTGATTCTCAAAATAATAACCACAAATGTAATGAATTTTCTTTCCTTTTAGGATCTTTGGACTCCGGAAGATGTTGTACCCGAATCACTAAGAAATAATTGGAGGTGAGAATGAAGAAAAATCCATTCTGTGTTAAGAGCTCTTGTAAATGTGTAAACTTAGTATTGTTTCACTTACAGAGCTGAAAAAGAGAAAATAAATGATAAAATAAAGGAAGGAGAGCAGAAAGAGGAAGTGGATGACAGTGGCTTTTATTCAGGTGAGACAATCAGTTCGCCCGCTTGGTTCAGTCTGTAGCAGTTAAGATTTTACCATTTTCCTCTCTCATCTTTTCTTATTGTCCTCGCTCCAGGTGGCCCAGTCCTCCAGGTGGGCGTGACCATCACCATGGACGACCAAGTTATGAACGGGACCAATCGCGTCGTGTTCGACGGAGTCATCACTGAGAAGGAGTGTGACCGAATATTGCAGTTAGCAACAGTACGTGCAGATCGATAAAGAGTCCGGCCTATCGAAACAGAAAGAGGCGCACTCTCTAACCGATCCTTCCACGTCGTCTCCCACAGGCTGCAGCATCTGCCGGCGATGGTTACCGGGGTCGCCGGTCTCCGCACACGCCTCATGAGACATTCGAGGGCCTGACTGTCCTCAGGGCTGTAAAAGTGGGTGAACAGACAATGGCAATTAATCACATTATCTTGGTGTGTAGTGTTGATCTCATGCTTTAACATAATTTATGAATACGGTATTTTTCTTCACACAATCTTCTTCCTCAGTTGGCGCAGGATGGTATGGTGAACCAGTCAGATGCCCGGCTGTTACATGAGCTGGGCGAGAGAGTGAAAGTGCTGCTGCACTCCTACTTCAGGAGCCCCTCAGGGCTCTTCACCTCTTTCACACACCTGGTCTGTCGCAGTGCTGTCGCAGGTAACGGCAACATTACCCACATCTCTCTTGAGGGAGATCAATATTACTTGCAGAAGGACATGTAATAGTGCTGAGCATGTGGAAATAGAACAACTTTTATACAGTGAGTTTAGATGTTTTTCTTTCCGATAGAAAAACATGTTTATTTGATTTTCTGAGCCTTTAGGTGATCAGGAGGGCAGGCTGGATCTGTCTCATCCTGTTCATGTTGACAACTGTCTCCTCGAGCCTGAGACCAATCAGTGCTGGAGGGAACCACCAGCGTTCATACACAGAGACCTCAGGTACACCAAAAATAAACTGTCCATAAAAATGGACATTGAACACTTAATGATCGAGTCTAAAACATATGTTTATATTCTATGCTTCAACAGTGTTGTGAATTTAATTCAATTTACAACTTAACTGAGACCGTAATGGTTATTTTTATGGCTGAATGACCTGTTTCTCCCACAGTGCCATTCTCTACCTGAATGACAACTTTAATGGAGGAGAGTTGTTCTTCACTAACAGGGAGGCCAAGACAATAACAGTAAGTCACTTTTCAAACTTAATCCCAGGTTCCATCTGAGCTCACTTTCTTTAATCCCTTCCTCCATGTCTCCAGGCTCGAGTTAAACCCAGCTGCGGTCGACTGGTGGGCTTCTCCTCAGGTCCAGTAAATCCACATGGGGTCACTGCAGTGACCAGTGGCCGGCGGTGCGCGCTGGCCCTCTGGTTCACAAAAGAGAAGATGTACAGGGACATGGTGAGCAAAACGACGGCACGCAGCCGTGACCTCCTCCTCGGGTCGGACCTGTCGTCTGCCGTCACGTGTTTGTTCATGTCGTGACAGCGGTGTTGGACAACAAGAGCAGCTGGAGTGTGATGCAAATCTGGTGGTTGTTTTCATGATCCAGCATTCACACTGTCCGGCCTATGATTATACCACATCGGTGTCCTTTAGATTCATCATATATTTGTACGAATATTGAAATAATTACAGGAGTTCAGCCAGTGGCTAACGCTTTGCATCATGCAGACTGTTGAACTTAACTTAGTACCTTTTCAAAGGAAGAAATAACACATTCTTCTTCCCGAAAATGGAAGTTGAATTCATAAGCAATAAAACACACCCTTGCCGAACCCTTACATGGTCTTGTGTCATCAGTAGGTTATGGTGGGTAGATATTATTGTGTAACTGACATTACTTTATTGTTATTACCTTGAATTTTAATATTTACCATTATTTAGTTGTTGCTAGTGGCTCCAGTGGCTGCTGCTCAGCCAGAGCTACACAGAGTCACTTCCTTGAGAGGAAAACCACTTTGTGCTGCAGGGCCTCCTCACTGATACCACTTACCACAGAAGAAAACAAAGAAGAACCATTAATATAACGGGTTTCAGAATATCTATCAAGAATGTACAAGGATCTGAATCAAAATTACACTAAAAGGGAATAAATGTAATCAATTGGCGCCTACTTGATCAATCGTTGCTCTGCTTATGTTTGTCGACCTCAGGAGCGAGAGGAGGCAGAGGCCATGTGGGCTGCAGATGGACAGAGTGTGGTAAAAAAGGACGGAGAGGAGCCAGAGGGCGGCGCCACCCCTGCCAGGAACGCTCGGAGCCAAGCACCGACGGAGAGGAGCAGAGGGAGAGGCAGAGTGACGGGGAGGAAAGACGAACTGTGAGAGCCAGAACATCCAAGAGACTCCACAAACCCCACAAACTGGATTACATTTTTTTCTGCATCCACCCTCCCATAACGGGGCCATTACACCAACTATGAACACGTTGATCTTCCATTTTTAGCCACACAGTCACTTTCTTCATCTTGCTGCCTGTATATGTAAAGCTGCTTGCTTGTTTGTATATACTGTATTTGTACTGTATATGATGAAGATAAGTGAGGGAAAAACTTCTGTACTTTTTGTTTTAGCGGCAACTGACCGATATCACTGCCTTTAAGAATAAAAAGACAAGAAGAAGAAATAAAAATGACTCTTAACCAATGTTGCATAAGTACTATACACCATATGCACACAAGTGAGGGTCTAGAACAGCAATGGAGACAAAGGGAGGACAGAAAAATTAAACTTAATCGATTAAGAGATTACCTCACTCACTCCCACTGTGGCTGACTGCTGATTAAAAAATAAAACTAGAAGCTGATTACTTTTCTCAGTCTGTTCCTGTCAGTCTGTTCCTCAGAGTATAAGCATGTTTTAAAATATGATATTAGAACTTAAGAAACTGTAAAAGAAGTTACATTAGCGTAGGACATCAGAACAGTTTGAAGCGGTGAAAGGGAGAAAAGGGAACAGAGAGAGAGAGAGGTGCACAGGGGGGGAAAGGATAGAAATAGAGAGATTATCGTTAATCTCTTATAAATGAGTGCATTTGTTTATGAAGCTTAAAAAATCTCCCATTTAGAATATGGAATAGTAATCCAGCGAGAGATCATTTAATCATTCACGTCCAGCCGAGTGACATTTGACCACCCACTTCCATTTTAGCCTTCCCATTACGACCAGGCCTCCTTTTCAGCCTCCTCTGCTGTCATCTAGTGCATTAGATACAGAGTCAACGACTGTTTATGGCCCATATTAACACTCTCACTCCCTCCTGTGTTATAATCCCCTACTGCTGCAGAATTGGGTCAGCAGGCCGTTTAATGGAGCCTTGGTTTTAACCTTTTCCCTCCCTCACACGTTGAAACCATGCAGCACCCTAAAAGTGTGCATTAATCTCCTCTTAAGTAGGTGTTATGTCTACATAATGCATCCTAGAGATCCTCTCTCTAAGCACCGTGGCTGTCTGCTGTTCTAATTACACACTTGGCAGAAGAGCACACAATGTTTAGTATGATGTCATATTTCCACATTTTATGTGATTAACATAAATGAAGGAAGGTCGAACACCGAAGTTATAAACGGTAATCACAGCATCCTGTTGTCATAACGGACTCTGAGTGATGTGTAGAATACGCTGCACTTCCACGCATTGACTATCCTACTTGTGGCGCACACATATCATTAGGTCTCTACGAATTATGTTGGGCCTCCCTGTGTGACACTTTGTATTACTTTTAGGTATAAACAAAACATAAGAAATAATAGGAGGATTAAAATTCATGGTTCGACATTAATGCCACAATAGTTGTTTGTGACTGACCGATATGGCCTTTAATCCCGTCACCCCTCCCCTCTCTACTCACTCACACCCCATTTATTGAAAACATTAAGGTTAATGGTTTAGTGACCCTTTTGGGCTTTAAAGACTTTTTAAAAAATCTGCTTCCCTAACAATGCGTTACTGTTTGTACAAATTTCATGACTTTAAATGACACACAAACTAAAGCAATTTTAGTTTTAAAGCAAGCAACAAATAGAAGTTTTGTTTGATCTGAAATAACAGAAGTATTGTAACATACTCTTGCATTGTTTGTTTGTTTTTCATATGCTATTGTAAATGTATATATCTTTAATCATGTCTTATACTCATATACTGGTTTATTGTCGGGCACAAATCCCCAACAGACAAAACAAAAGTTTCCGATTTGGAATCTTTTAAAACTCTCTCCCTGTCAGTCTCTCTCTCTCCCTCTGTCTGTCTGTCTCTCTCTCTCTCTCTCTCTCTCTCTCTCTCTCTCTCTCTCTCTCTCCCTCTGTCTGTCTGTCTCTCTCTCTCTCTCTCTCTCTCTCTCTCTCTCTCTCCCTCTGTCTGTCTGTCTCTCTCTCTCTCTCTCTCTCTCTCTCTATCCCTCTCTCTCTCTGTCTTTTTCCTGGTCAGCGTCAATGTGATGGCTAACTAACAAATCCTCTTTGTTCCTCGTTTTGGTTTTGGCAATTTTTTACGCTCCATCTCACAGCCTACAACTCAATTCCTCCATATCTGAGGTTACAGCCGCCAAAACGTCTACTTATGTCTTCACTGTACTTCAGTGAGCAAAGCTGGATACTTTTAAACTCCAGAGCTGAATGTATTTACCCTGAAACATAAAGTAGATACTGGAAGCAGGCAACACACACAACACCAGCCGACAGAAGCAGTCTATACCGTGTAAGAGCCTTTTTTATTCATCCAAATCTTTTTCCTGAAGGATTTGCATAGAAAAGTAATGTGTGATCCGTGTCGGAAACTTGTCTTTACTTTTGCCTCCTTCTTACAGGAAGATCAAAGTTCATGATCAACTACAGCAACATTCAGCAATTCAGACCCTGTTTCATGCCATTTAATTGTGTTTTCCTTGTTTTTCTACACAACATTAGCATCGAAAAAGCAGAAGGGATAAATAACTCCAGCGTGCCAAAGAACTACAAATATCAGCAATATGCAGAATAAAACATAAACATTAAAAATGTATACTTTTTATTGCTGAATGTGCAAGTGCATATCAACATTATTCATTGTTTTTTCACCTTGTTTGTTAACAGCAAACTGCTGCTGTTTATTCAGGACACAACATGCATTAGTTTACTTAGTAAGTAAACATATTGCTTTCCTGACTGTTAAAGGATCAATGAGAAAACTTCAGGAAGAAACAGATGACGTCCTTTAATTTAAAAAAAGCACGATTAAATGCTTTGATGCATCAATAACTTACTCAACACCACTTCAGTGGCGTATCAGAGCGTCTTATGGGGCCTTTTGTGTGAAACATGGTCACCGTACTAATAGAGCACCCTCCTGCCTGAAAGGGCTCGCTCATGGTAGTGAGCACTAGCCGTGCCGTTTCATAATTACACAGGTGATTTACTGTTAGATAATGTGTAACAGCTGTGGGTTGCACGCTCTCCGACGAGCGGGGGTGAACATTTAAAGAGAAACCTTAAAGTGTAGGTGTTTGTTTTGAACTTAGGTCCCACCACAGCAGAACTTGAGGGCTATTGGGCCAAGGAGGGGGCCATGGGTGTGTCATTAGGTCAAAAATGACAAAGAAAAAAGAAAAACCTGTATTTTGACTCACAACAAGGAGGACAGACACATTAGTGCAATAGCTAGTTCAAGTAGCACGTATCCTGTACACTGTAACTAAGTCCATGCCTGGTGATGCTGTTTGCATAGTAAGATGGAACCAGAAAGACCTCTCTCGTGAATCCTGTTGGTCTCTCTATCACCGCTGGGCCCTGTCTGATCTCTGCACTGCCAATCTCCCTCTTTGCACATACACTTTCTAAAATTAGCTTCACCTCAGGTTTACAAAACACAAACCCTCCTGCCAGTCATAGATCTTTCAAAGGCTAACTCAGCACCATAAAAAGTAATGTTCCCAGATCCATTATTTATCTTCTTACCCCCCTCCCCTCCATAATTTCCATCTCTTAGTTTTTGATTCAGATTCACCCGAGCTTATGTCTCATGACCCCATAACCAAGCTCTGCACCTTGTTTGGTTTCCCCCACTGTCTCCTCTCCCTTTCTGTCTCTTTTCACCCCCTCTACACTCTCTCTCCCCCTCCCCTTTTCTGTCCATCCCAGGGTTTATCCCCTCATGACTGATCTCCCTTCATCCCTCCAATCCTCATCTGTTCCTCATAGGACCAGTGGAGAGAGTGAGTGACGGAGGAATATCTGATTGTCTGTGATACCAAAAGTGAATAAGCGGGAGAAAGTGTAGTAACAGGCAGGCTGAACTTATGACAACGACCAGAGGGAGACCGCTGGAGGAAGAGTGATTGAACATCGACCAAGTTACCTTGAGTTGAGTCTCCTAATTGGTGAGTGCATGGTCTTATGTTGGTGGTCACGTTTTTTTGTTCTTGCTGGTTGTGAAGTTGTGTCTTGATGCTCAGATAGATATCAGCATCAAAGAGTGAGACTTGAAGGACCTTTATCTCCGGCATCTTCGGTAATTTTGTAAAATCCAGAAGCTTGAAGGATTTGTCGTGATGATGTATCCTTGAACTTGAAAATTGAACAGACAGCACACTTAAAATGTCATACACATGTGATCTTACAGTGTGCGATGAAGGACACACGTAAACAAAAATGATATTGACCAACCAAATATGGACATGCCATTCAAAACAATGTCACGACAAACATTTAATGCACTTATATGTGTTTTATCTTGTGTTGATGGCGCGCACACAGCAGAGGGATTTGCATGGGATCAGCAATAATGGTTTTGTCTTGTGGATTGATAATCTGACAAAAAAAAACCTTTTGTTGTAATTCTCAATACCCTCAGATATAATCTGCACGATAAAACTATGTTAGGTTGTTTGTGTAGCTGTTTGTGTGGCTGTCTCATGCAGGGTGTAAAATCCAGATTCAAAATGGTAGCATTAAAACAAATGTAAACTGACTGACTACACGAGAAAAAGGCGTGTGAGTTTGGACCAGATTTGTGCCATATGAACAAAATCCTCTTATTTTGGTGTGTGTCCTTTTATATTGAAATATGTAAAGTTTCAAGAAAGTTATAATGAAATAGCCAGATATTTTGGGCTCGTAAAGCAAATGACATGCCTGACAAATGCCTGATAAATGTTACCATAAATCAACACTGGCCATTGATTTACAACATTTCCCACAACAGCTTTATCCCCTGGAGATTTTATACGGTTGCTTATCGCAGTCTAAACAACGTGGAAAAATACTGTACAGACACATTGTGTTAGTTAAGGCTATAAAGAATACAGGCCATGAGAAATACAGGTAAATAGAAGGAAGTACAACACAAAAGGCATCACTCAACAGTCATTTTAATCAAAGTCCCAACAACCATGTGCTCATATCTTGTTTTGTTGTTCTGTGTTGAGGGGAAGAAGCAAACTGTCACTGATCAGACACAACTTCATCGGCCCAGTCGCACTGGAAACCGGCTCCCAGTCTTACAACTCTCTCTGCGTCCTCCATCTGCCCCCTCCCTCATTCTCATCCGGCTATCTGCCCCCACATCCCTTTCTCCATCTCTTATCCAGATGCAAAGAGCAGTCAGTAAGCGGATGAGAGCAGATTTGATTCAAAAGGCTTCCCTTTAAAATCTCAGCCAGTAGGATTTAAAACTCACTCTCCTGCCTCGCCTCTTACCCTCCACCCCCATTCTCCCTCCCCTCCCTCGGCCTCCTCTTCTCTCTGGCTGTGTTAATGCACTTCACCATCCAGCAAGCTCTAGCAGTCATTTAATCACATGGAACAATGGCAGGAACCCAGGAACAGAATGGCAAAAGGGTAATAGCACGACTAAAACACTCAAGCATTCATTTCAACACTCATTATCGAAGCAATTTACCATCTGGAACAAAGGCCTAAAATCCCCTGTTACTAACTTTAGGGACGATGTAGACATCAGTGGTTTAGGCCTGGACACCTATGATGGAGCACTGCACAACTAAAAAGGCTAGAAATCAGCATTATAATTGTATTTTAACACATTTCAGGACATCCTTCCATTCACTTTAAGCATTACAGAGAGATAAAGGATAGAGCCAAGTGGCAAACAATTACAGCAAATCTCTTTCTTTTACAGAGTCACTCCCTCCTTCACTCCCTTCCTCTCCTTTTCACTTCAAACAAATTAGAAGCAAATCCACTCGGTCATGTGTTTTGACAGAGACACTCATTCAAATAGTGAAAGAGAGAGAGAGGGATTGCTGCAGGGACGCACGCATATACGATAAGACAACGCAAGTATTCCCTCCTATCGGTTTACAAGGTAAGATAAAAGAAAACAGCATCATGACGAATAGTTCTTCATAAGAGAGGAAAGTAATTTGTGATACCTGCACTTACACAGCGGAAGGAAGGGGTATAGCTGTTGAGATTGGTTACTTTGAGGTTGGTTACATTGTGCTGCTTTACTATCAAGTTAGTGTCATGTCTCTTTGGTTGAATCTGTAAAATCAGCTTTGTGACTCTGCTTTTTCCACTTGTGCCTTGATTACATTTGACACAGTGTATGAGTTTGTCCATTAGGTGATTGGTTTACTGCTAAACATTGCTCATTTAATCATGACATTACTAAATTCAATAGCCATCAACATTAGGTGACAGCTCATTGGAGTGTTAAATGTCTCAAACCGCTTGTCATCAATGTGAATTTGTTGAGAAGTGAGAGGTGAGGGAGTTGAGAGCTGAAACACTGATGACATTGTTACAGGACATACTGGTTTGTGTGTACATTCAGGGTGAGGATGTGTGCTTTCCGTACTTGTCACATCATCTGAAGAGCAAATACTTTTGCTGTTAATAACGTCGCCCTTGAATATTCATGCAGTCTGTGTGCGCACGCGTGTGTGTGCGTGCGCACGTTTGTTCTGTGGCTTTCTGTGTGTGCTCTTGCGTGTACATGAACATTTGCAAAGTAGACGAGGACCAGTTTGACTTGCAAAATAGAACTTACTTTGCGACTGGCGCTAGGGAGGATTAACGATTGTACAGGTAAACTCTCAGCATGAAGTATTTATACAGCCAATGGTAGAATTACTGGAAATCATACAAATCGCAACTGTGTTCTTCAATAATATCTGAGTAACTGTTTTTGTACTCTCCCCACCTCTCTTCTTCTTCATTTCAGGATTATCAGCTTTCCTGCCATCTCTCCGATCTCCATTGGTGACAGCACCTAACAACCATCGCCATGGGTGAAATGGAGGAATTGCGAAAGGAGGCGGACAGTCTCAAAGACCAGATCACTGTCAGTAGGCCCGTCCATATCATCTGTGATAACAACACATTAACACAACGTGGCTTTTGCTTTGCACTTTGACCTGAAGACATTTCTCTCCCCAAATACTTAGAACCACATCTTAAATCAATAATGGCTGAAACCGGTGTGCCCGTGTTTGTGTCCGCTCCTCAGGCAGCTCGTAAGACGGTGCAGGACACCACGCTGCAGGAAGCAGTCGCCGGGACCACTGTGGTGGGGCGCGTCCAGTTGAAGACCAGGAAAACACTCAGGGGTCACCTCGCCAAGATCTATGCTATGCACTGGGGCGCTGACTCCACGTAAATACACAAACATGTTGTACACATCCTGAAAGAGCTGCTTGAATTCAGGACGTGTGACTGTCGTAAAATAATGAATTATATTAAACTAAGTGCTTCCTTAACTGGATGAACTTATTCTACTTTCCACATTCATACTCATATTTTGGGTTTCTATTAGAATACGTTCAGCATTAGTGTTCATTCTGTCTGTCGCACAGCACGTAGACTTTGTATCTTTTTTAAATGGGCCTTTTCATTTTTCAGCTTACATGTCACCTTTCTCTGTCTCTTTTATTTCTTCATATTTTCCATATCGCTGCCATTGTTACACCCCCAGGTTGTGTGTCAGTGCCTCACAAGATGGAAAACTTATAGTGTGGGACAGCATTACCACCAACAAGGTAGGAGAGAGCAAAAGAGAGGTCTATTATCATTACATGGCAAATGTACACCAAATTAGTACATCTAATACAATTAATACATTTGCTTTCCCAGGTGAAATGGAGCAGTGAATGAAACAAAAAGAAACTTTGTTTTTTGTTGTGATTAAAATGCAATATCCAAATATATAGCTAAATTCAGCACATACTGAACAGAACTGTTCTACTGAACTGTTGTTCAGTAGAGGAAGTGAGATGAGGAGAGAAAATTTGAAGAAAAAAGGTAAAAACGTGGCATATAAAATTGGTAAATGAACAAAAATGTTCAAAAGCATCATGTGCATAAAATCATCAACATAAAATCCTTTTTTTTAAAAAGAGTTAATAATGTTTTTGTTGTTTTTAAACACTGAAAAACCTTGAGATGTGCTTTAGGAACTGGTGATGAATCATCAGTTGAACTGTCATAACTCAGAGTAACAAAGAAAGCAGTTTAATAGGCCTAACTATTTTACATTCAGAATAAAAGTATATAGTAATATATGTGTTAATCAAATGAGAAGCTATGAAATAAGAGGATCATGGGTGTCCTCATGTTTACTGAAAGAACCCTTGCAGGGTAAATCCTCCCTTAAACATGTCAAACATGTTAAAGAACCTTCTTTTCCCAGGTGAATGCCATCCCGCTCAAGTCTTCGTGGGTGATGACTTGTGCTTATGCACCTTCGGGGAACCTCGTGGCTTGTGGTGGTCTGGACAACATGTGCTCCATCTACAACCTCAAGGGCAAGGACGGAAACGTCAAGGTCATGCGTGAGCTGGCGGCACACACAGGTAGGACAATGCAGCTCAGAAGTTAAATCTCTTAAAGTCACCGATGCTCTTAAGATTGAACTTGATCGAGTCCTCCTTTAATTCCCTCACACTCCTCCTCCCATGTTATTTCTTTGCTTGCACAGGTTACCTGTCCTGCTGCCGTTTCCTCAGTGACAGTGAGATCATCACCAGCTCTGGAGACTGCACTTGGTAAGAATACATATATATATATATATATATATATATATATATATATATATATATATATATATATATATATATATATATATATATATATATATATATATATGCGTTGGAACTTGTATCTCTGTAGTTAAAATTATAAACAAACATCATCTCCTTCTAGCGTACTATGGGACATTGAGACCGGGACCCAAAAGACAGTCTTTGCAGGACACCAGGGCGACTGCATGTCCCTGGCCGTGTCCCCAGACTTCAAGTTTTTCATCTCAGGGGCGTGTGACTTCACGGCCAAACTGTGGGATATCAGGGAGGCCCAATGCAGACAGACCTTTAGCGGCCACGAGAGTGACATCAACGCAATTGGGGTGAGGATGAAAAAGATTTTCCCCTCTCTGCGTATCAAAGCTCAGCCCTTTTTGTTTCGCTCAAAGGAGGCTGATAGTTTCTCATCACTTCTCTTTCATCCAGTTCTTCCCCAATGGTCACGCAGTAATAACAGGGTCGGATGACGCCACCTGTAAACTGTACGACCTGCGAGCTGACCAGGAGCTCATCACCTACCAGGACTCCAGCATCATGTGCGGGGTCACCTCCCTGGCGCCCTCCCTGTCTGGACGCCTGTTACTGGCTGGCTATGACGACTTCAATGTCAACATCTGGGACACACTGAAATCTGAGCGAGTGGGTAAGTACAGGTGGAATTTAAAGATGTTAAGTGGTTCTAGGAACCAATTTCAAAGCATTTAAAACCTACAGTGTTAAGCTTCTGATATCGGACGGAGCGTTCTGCACTGGGTTCTGTTCTCGGTCGCGTCACTGGCATTTTTCAGTGGTACTTTGCTCAGCTCACATCGGGATTTTTCTTCTGTGCCGCGGTCAAGGAGTGCTGGCTGGTCACGACAACAGAGTGAGCTGCATCGGGGTGTCCTCAGATGGGATGGCGTGCTGCACAGGATCCTGGGACAGCTTCCTCAAGATATGGAACTGAGGCTGTTCCTCACCAGCGAGCAGAAAGAGAGCAGTGATTATCAGTCTGGTAGAATGGGAAGAAGATAAAAAGAAACAGGCATTTGAGGGGGGCGGGGGGGTTTCGCATTGGGTGAGAAGAGGAAAGGGTATTTTAATTGTGCCAAGTCCTATCTAATGTTGGAGAGGGGTTGTAATGGGAAGATCTACTCCTCTCACATCACAGTCTCACCTTTCTTCTCACGTTATGGGTGAATTAAGGGTTGGGACATGGGGTGGGGGGGGGGTCTCAGTAAAAGATCATTCCTCATCATAGTTTAATATATTGCGGTTTAAGTAACCATAACATATGCACATTTATCGCAACAATTCAGAGGTCACCCAATGAGAACAATTGCCAAATGGAGATGGTAGCACGCTGGTTGAGAAAAAATTGAATATGTGTCAAGTTACAACCTGTGAAGGTTCACACTAGCTATACTAATGTTTTATATCAAAGCATAAGTTATGTCATATGAATAATATGAGCATTTGCATTGTTTTTGTTTCAGACTGTTGTTTGTTCTTAGTTTTGGTAGATTCCCTAGCTGCTTACATTTACTTTCTTTTCATTTTCTAACTTTAAATTAAAATAGAGTGCTAGTTTTCAGATGTTTATATTAGTGTTGAGTTGATTTGTATGTGATTAATGGACAATATTTATCAGGATTTGGGGTCTCCCCTCCCCTCTCCATTGTAGCTAGACCTGAAAAGTGCTTTGGGTAAACTGTTGCACTGACAGATGGGATAAACAAAAAAAAGGGTTTTCATGGTTCACTAAGCACTTACAAAAAATAACCCCATTTGTTTCAGGACATGAGGACTATTTGTATGAGTGTTACATGGATCATAACTGCTGTGTGCATATGAGGAGCAATACATCTGAATCTGTATGTGACCGCTACCTTTTCCTCTGCATGGTACAAGATGAACCTGAAGGACACTTTGTACATACAGAAAATACATATCCGAGTTCTGACTAGAATTTGGACTGCCTCTTTTCCAACACTGGATTCACGCTCTGCAAAATAAAGCAATACTACCTTTCTTAAAGACTGTCCAATAAACATGGGATTCTGCATTACACAAGTCTTAACTGATCATTTCTGACACACTAAGTTGAGTCATAGTTCTGTTCACAACTTATTTGAAACCCACTGGATATGGAGTGATGCATGAAATAATGCATAGTTATTGTTAATTGTAATTTTAAGTTTAATTCTGCTGTAAAAGAATCTCCATGAAGGCCAAACTGAAAAAGTAAGTTAAGGGTCCCTCTAGTGTTTGATTTCATACAATTTATTGGTATAAATAAATGTCAACGCATTATGTGAGTCAAATGAAAAAGGTCAATAGAATATTTATGCAATATGTTTGTAGGAAAATTAACAAATATTTAGTGTTAAGCTTTTATTCTGTTTGAGCAATAAAGAGGAATTTTACAATTTGGTTAAGACATTTAACTTATAAGAAGGTATCCAAATAAAAAAGCAAAGCAAATGACAGACAATAGCAGGAGTAGTTTACAACCAATACAAAGAGTTGAAGCTGAAATATGCAAGTAGTTATATATTTACAAGCTAAAACAGGATAGAAAACTGCAGTAAAAAAAACGAACAGACAGGACAAAAATCAATAAAAAAGAAAACTGTACACATGAAAGCTTGTTTTACGAGATATAAAAGCGGTTGGATTCTGTACACGTTGCAGTGAATCATCGGTTCTCCTTATCCAAAGACACTGCCAGCACTCTGCGGTCAATCTGTCCCCGTCTCTGCTTATCTGGGGTGGACACCTTCAGCTTCGCCTGAAAAGCGGAGAGGAGACGTCACGTTATCTCAGCAACTTATTACCGCTTCGTGCTGGAATTCAGTTCAGGACCACAAAATTACTCAACGTCACCTTAACAAGGGAATATCGTTTCAAATAAAGTTCCAGTGTATACGGAGCGTAGCCGTCACTAGCAGTGAGTGCATGTTTTTAGAAAATATACCTGGGGAAGTTGTTCACGGGGTGAGTTGGTCCCCTTAAGGATCTGCAGTGGGGAGCGACCTTCAGTACCTTGAAAAGAAAGAAAACGTTCAGCAACAACATCTTATCTGCGATATTGCAAAGCCATAAACTTTCTCCTCACCTTTCTGCTTTAGTTTTCCAGACCGTCGCTTGTTCTCGTTGGTTACTTTCTTCACGGCCATGCGGACAGCAAGAGGGGAGGAGCCTCCTTTTCTACCCTGCACTCCTCTGGCTCTCAGCCCAGTGGCGCCAAAACCTTTTCCCAACCACTGTGGCTTGAACACCACCTGACTAGGGCTCTTTGGGTCAAAGGTGGGGCAGCGGATGCCGGTGCTGAGCTGTGGCTTCTCAGGGCTGGGGACAGACGGTTGCTCTGGTGTAGAAGGCAAAGAAGATTCTTCAAGCTCTTTGATTTCTTCAGAAGATGGCTCTTCTTTCTCAGACTGTGCAGGGGAGACTTGGGCTGGAGAACCATCGGACTCAGAGGAGAGAGAAGGCTCAACCGGGGTTTCTGGTTCACCAGTGACAGAAGGTTGGGCATACGAATGATCCACACCGTCCTCGAGTGGCTCCACATCTGCACCGGACACTGGGGATGAAGCACTGTCATGATGCACTACAGCAAAAACCTGGGATGAGGTTTCCCCCTCATGGTAGGTTATCAGGCTCATGCTCAGTCTCTTGTGAAGAGGAGACTCTCTTGCTTCTTCACCCTCCTCCAAGCTAATGTCTGCCTCAGTTTCTAATTCCACCTCATATTGGGGTTTATCAAAAAGCACAAAGGGGCTTGAGTCACCCACATTTTTGAGAGGGGGCTGCACAGGGGTAGCCAGGTTAGTATGCTCAGCCAGGGAGGCAAAGTTGTGGGAAGGCTGCGGAGGCAGCAGGGGCTCGGTGGAAGCCAGCTCTTCAGCCTCCTCCGAGACCACCTCCTCCACAGCATCATTGATGCATTTCTGAGGAGCTTCATTGAGTTTCCCTTGAGTCTCATTGTGCAAAAACATGCCCAAGCGACGGGCAAAGGACCCAACTGTTGCTGTAGGGACAAATGCAGGAACATCACATTACAGGACATATTTCAGTTTTAAAAAAGTCTAGCAGAACGTTAGGCTTTGCCAAATGGTTACCTCTCATGGCTTCTCTGACAGGGGTGCGGCTAACACCAATAGTAGGTGAGCGGGGATCAGTGAATGCCAGTGGACACTTGGTTTTGGGCACAAGACCATCGACCTAGGGAGAATATTAAGTATGGTTAACCCGTTTATAAGACAAACACACATACACAGTCAGTCAGGTAACCTACCTGAATGGGTGTACGATCAAGTTCTATTGAAGGAGAGCGAGGATCCATCAGATCAGTGAGCCGGCTGTTTTGAATTGCTGGTTCTGGTTTTATTGGTGCAGACACCGACTTACTCTCACTGGATCCCATGATGCCGTTTTACCTGAATCACAGGTAAATAGAACATTAAAAAAGGTTACATATTATAGGGACAATACACTTTTAAGGACTCCCAGAGAAATATCATAAAAGTAATACATGAACAAATATGGTATCACAACACAAGTACAAAACACAGTACACGTCTTTATACAGAAAATATATTACAGGATTTAAGGAATACATCGTTATTTCTATATAAAATGCCAAAAGCACATTTCCAGACAATGACAAACTTGCCCTCCTGACTTCCAACTATGCAAATGAGTGCATGTAAATGCTGCAGAACTAACGTTAACCTTGATTTAACCTCGTACAGTGACAGAACACATGATTTTAAATTTAACATCTCTGGTTTACTTGTATTACTACGTCAACGCACGATTCACAAACATCCCAAAACAGCAGTTAGCTGAAATCTAAAGGAGTAGCTAAGGTAACATTTGCTGCCACGTTAACAAATAGCTAGCTTAGCGCAGGTCAGTTGGCGTGAGGTTTCTCCAATTTACGTAATTTAGCGTCATTTCTTCGAATCGTGTAGGTTAAATGGTACATTAACGTGAACCTTCGACGGACAGACATACATCGCAGGCTACTTTGGTGTCCATTCTCAAAAATATGATGTGGCTTACCTAAAACGAGACGAAGATAATCGATCGGGTTGCAGGAACTCTTCTTACTTTCTCAACAGTTCACACTTGTGATAAACAGCGGAAGCCCAATACTTTTAAAAGATTTAAATGACGGGGTCCTTTTTGAACGTACCAATCAACGCCAGCTTACGCTCCACCTCCTCGACGCTGATTGGTTTAGAGCACGCGTTCAAGAACTGGGCGTGGTTTTTCACAGATAACGCTTTTGAAATTTAAAACGAATGCGTGCTTTGTTTTTGTCACGTGAGGGTGGAGAAATTAAATGTTACTTTGGAGCCGAAACACAGTAAAACTGCCTCGTAAAGAAGGGAAAGATAAATCAAGGAGAACAAAGCACAATAACGTATCATGAATACATTTCTATAAATACATTTTACCCGAATACCGTGTTTATTTATAATTCAATTATATATATATAGTTGTGTACATATTTCCAGTTTTTGTATGTATAAATTGGATAAATGTCCCAGATTGCTACTGGACACCATAATACTGCAAATATATACAAATTAAAATACTTTAATCACCAATGAGTTACCTCCTTCAGCATTAGTGAATGGACAGACATCTATTTCCATAAAACACAACACTAACACAAACACATTTTATCTCACAATTCATTTGTTTCTATTTCCTAGATTTCCTATTTCCATTTTATCATAACTTAATAACTACGCCAGCCTTCATACATAGAGTAAACTGACATTAACGTAAAAGAATGAATTTGAACAGGTTTAACATCTTTATTCTTAAGTAAATGTTTTACAGCTGTAATACAAAAAAGTATATCTGTAAGTGAAAAGCATATTTTCTTACATTGTTATGAATATATTCATTTGTTTCTTTTTTGTCAGTCATTTTGTTAATTGTTTCAGGAAAGAAATGACTTCCAGATGATTGGATTCAAAGCTTTATTGCTGAATATTATATTAAACATTGCAGTCAGGATACAACTAGCCTGAGCACAATTATAGTGCAACAATTATGTTACAATACACAATATGGCATATAGCAATATTTTTACAACAAAGCAAATTGTTTTACAAGAGCCATATGAAAAAGAGCAAGATAAGGGAGGAGCCCAGAGAAATCATCCTAAATGATAGTACAATTATATGATCTTATAATCAGCGCAATGCACAATTAAATCCCCCATTCGATCCAAAACACACACACACACACGCTTTACACACACACACACACACACACACACACACACACACACACACACACACACACACACACACACACACACACACACACCCTACCATAACAGTCCATATGTTCAATATCCTGGTTGATAATTAATCACCCAAAAATTAAATAATGTGTAAAAAAAAATAAAACGCTGCTGCACATCTGATTAGTTTGTACTCCGGACTGACCTAATCCTTCTCTTGGGAGAACTTTTGATAAAAAGCAGTACTCTTTTTAATATTGTACCTTTAATCTATATAAACGTAGTGAGTATACAGTTTAACCTACAACCTGCAGTTAAGAAAAACCGTGAGAGCGTTGATTCATCATCATCCTTAATAGTTTACTTTCTTCAGCGAGTACAAATTTCATATCAACAACAAAAGTGACATTGAACCCAGTTCTGTAGATCAACAGAGTAAGATGAATTATGAGGACTGTCAAACATGTCAAACACAGTGACGTGACTGTACCACTGCTGGCTGCGTCTTCCAGGGAGAGACTAATACTGCAATGTTTGATGGAAGTCCTTCAAGCGCACATAACCACAAGATGATGTCTCTTGTATGGTGGGTAATTCACAGTGTCTTCCTCGTCTGTTTCTCTATAACCGTTACCACTTTGATTCCTCTTCGCTTCATTCAGTCACCCAGACATTTACCTCCCAGCAAAACACACTCACACTCAATCAGCCCCCCCCTGGCTGGTCCTCATTCTGTCCCGCCGTCCACCTCTCTCTGGGAGAAGTGAGCCAGCAACGTGTCCAAGTCCCGATGGTCTGCTGCAGCGTACAGGGGGCTCTCCCCCATCATGCTGAGAGCCATGCGCAAAGTGGACCATATGTTGTCAGACATCATGGTGGCTGCGACACCTCCTGGTCCCTTCGCAGCTCTCGCTCCGTGTCCGGAGGCCTGACGCTGTAGAGATAGAGCTTCAAGGAAGTGCTCCACTGCCTCTCTGATGATGAAGGAGAGAGAACGCTTATTTAGTTTCAAATACAAATTTTAAATAAACTCATACAAATTTTCCTAATTACTTAGAGCCCAATGATATACTAGTTGTAGTGATGTAATACAGAATTGTCAAATATAATAAATGACATTGAGCCCTTCTTTTTTTTTTTAAATCTACACTCTAATATTTAAATGGGGTGGACAAAAATGTAATACACTTTCAGTATGATGCAATACAGTTTAACAACACCACAAACAAGTTAAATCATCGTCTTTGAGACATTAAAAAAAAACCCCTGAATATTATAGTCATCATAAAAAGTTAGATTTATTTCAGAGAAGCTGAATTAAACAGCATGTGTACATAATAAACTAACAACTGAGCGTGTTTTACAAAAGTGCTGTTGCCATCTAGTGGAAGTAGAAGGATGTAATTGTACCAGGGTTTGTCAGGTTTTAATAGAACACTGGATATACCAAAAAATGTAATCAATTATGTCAAAATAAAGCCAACACAGAGATGATTTTCTGGTAATGAATCAGAAACTAACACAGACATTTAGTTTTTTCTTGTAAAGGAATTTTGTGAAACCTTTTTTCAGCAAATCCTACATATTTTAAAAATAATCAAACCAACTTCAAAACCTTTAGTCTGACAACTGGCATTGAGCACTTAATGTTCCTTTCACCCATTTTACACAAATATACATTTTTGCTCACGTTTACAACAACCTCACCCTTATTTTTTTGTAAATCTATGATCATTACAAAGAAGCATCCTCACACTTTCATGCCACAGCAGTGGAGTGTCACTCATTCATAGCATCAATCTAATGTAACAGGAAGCAGTAAACATGGTGGCTTCAGCAAAATGAAAAAACTTTTAAAGACAAAATACAAATCTACTAATCAAATAACGTATCCCTCACCTGTGTGCCCCTAAGTTGACACAGCTGATTCCCAAGTTGTAACGACTGCGTATGAAACCGGGCTGCAGCTCCAGAGCTCTCCTGTAGGCGGCCACCGCCTCCTCTGAGCGGCTTCCGTTGGCTAGTGTGGCACCCAATTTATTCCACAGCAGGTAGTCCTGATGGAGACAGACGACGGAGCTCAGAAACAGATAGATTATGCGGCGTAAAGACCGGCATTACTAACTCAACACGGCTTCTTCACTAACCTGCGGCGTGACAGACAGAGCGGCGCTGAAACAGTCCACCGCCTTGTCGTACTCCCCGCTGAGGTTGAAGAGAACTCCCAGGCCACACTGCAGCTGGGGGTCCACCTGGGCGGGGTCGGAGTTGGCTGCTTGCAGGAACAGGGACTGAACATCTGTAAACAAAGCTCTGTGTATGAAAAAAAAAAAGAGTCGAAGAGTTAAAAGACTAAATAAATACAATAAATGAAAAACACTTGAATTACTAGATCTGCGTGTTTAAAACTAAAATTAATCAGAATCCCACTTGTGTGTGTGATACTCACTCTGGCAGCAGTGAGCCGAACCTCTCCCTCTCTTTCTCCCTTTCGCCGACACCTTCCTGCTGGTGTTCGCCCTTATTCTGCTCCCACACGGAGCGGTAATTAGGGTTGTGCTTTAGCCAATCACGAAGAGTCTCACAGGCCTGCCTGTGCAGCGACTCGTTAGTGAAACTGACGGCCAACGCCATCAGAGCAGTCAGGTTGTCGTTCTTCAGCTCTATACATCTAGTGAATGAATAGAGGGAACAAGTCAGAGAAGGGAACAAGGACATGCTTTGAGTTGAGAAAGCAAATGTTAGAAATGGTCAAATGGTTAATTAATGAGGTCGAATTTTACTGTCAACATTTATGGACATAGGGAAAACTGGGAAAGGTGGCAACTACAGACAACAATCTATGCAGGAAGATTGCTAAACAATCATATTGATAAGGTAACAGGATGGAATCGATCTAACCATTTAGACTTGTGCATTTTTGTATTTGTTGTGGATGTTTACACAAAAGAGGCCGAAAAAGCAGCTTGCCTACCTCCATTAAGATCATTATTAATCTACAACTGAGTGAATCAAGACTAATTTTAATTAATTTAATGTTTATTTTATTTTAAATAGAAATATTTATAAATATATATCTTAAATATAGATAATTAAATATAGATATTTATCTATTATATATGGCTACTCGACCACCACTACCTAGCCTGTTGTTAGCTAATGTCCGCTCTCTCTGAGCTGAGACTAGGACTACAACGCAGCGTGAGATGAGAGTATGTTGTGCTCTTATTTTCACGGAAACCTGGCTCTCAGACAACATTCCCGACTCCACCATCTTGCGACACACTCTGTCTACCGCGGGGCCTCGGAAAAGACGAGAGGCGACGGCGTCTGTGTCTACGTGAACAACAGGTGGCGCTCGGACGTACAAGTGGCTGAAAGACACTGCTCAGCCAGTGTTGAACCGTCGGTGGTAAAATGTAGAGCCTTACTTATTTACTTACTTATTACTTGTTTTTTATCCAAACGTTATTTTATACTTTCTCTTGTATAGTTAAATGTTCTCTGTTGTTGCTGTTGTTGTGATGCACCTTCCGCCGGGACAAATTCCTCGTTTGTACTAACTCAAGTGTCAATAAAAAGTTTCTGATTCTGATTTTATTTGCCAAGTGCAGTTCAGTTCCGTGTTTATACTGGCAGTTTACATCCCGCCATGAGCGGACTTCACAACGGCATTGGGGCTGCAGCATAACGTCATCAGTTAACAAGACACTGGAGACCTGGACGCTGTGTTTGTTGTAGCCGGCGATTTCAAAACAAGATTTCTACAATTTCAACCATCGCAACCTCAAGAGTGTCCGTCAGCACGTGAACTTTCCGACAAATTGTAATGTTGTAGCAATGCATAGTGTTTAAAGATACAATCAGCAATACTGCTGTCATATTTATCATTGCAATGCTATCATCATATTTTTGTGCAATACTGTATTTGTTTATATCTTTTTTATTTTGTGCCTCATTTTATTTTTTAATTTCAACTTCATTATAATTCTGTTTGGATGACCGAGCAAAATAAGCTTTTCATTGTGTAGAATAACTGTCTGTTATCTGTGCATATGACAGTAAAAACATCTGGAATCTTGAATCTCTTAATTCCAATACAGACGAGTACCATTAGTATCATAACATTTACAGTTTCTTAACAATGTCTGCAATATGGATATAAAAAAAATATGGAACTGTAACTATTACCCAGCATACACTACTTTAATATGTAACTCTGATTCCCAACCTGCGGAGAGCACTGATGGCGGCAAATTCCTGCTCGTTCTCTGCCTGACAGGTTCCCAGATATTGCCAAGCCTGCAATTTAATGAATATAAATGTACACACACCACACAGTTATTACAACTGCCCTCTGTGGGAGAGACAAATGCAAGTTCTATGACAAGTAAAAATACTTTTTGGATTGTTCTTACATTAATTAATAAGAGGTTGAAAGAAGCCATAGGCTGTTAAAGTCTCACCAGCTGGTTCTCTGGTTCTTTCTGTACAGCACTTTCAAAGAAGCGTACAGCACCAGGGATGTCCCCGGCCTCCATCCTCTTCACTCCCTCTGACAAAGGGTCAGGGTTGGATAAATAGGGGTTGTCCTCTTCAAACTGATACCCCTGGGACAAACAGAAGGAAGATATGGAGGACATTTTTATCAATGAACTGTTCCAACAGAGCATGATGCAGAGTCAAAATCAAACACATAAGAAGTTGTAACACACTGTACTTCATGTCCTTTTGTACATCAAGAAGCGCTGTCTGTGCAAAAACACTGAAATCCTCCACCATGTGAACTTTTCCGAGCAGGTTGACGGCTACCTTGTCATAGGAAGTGCTGAGTAGCTGATCGAAGTCAGACAGCCAGGGGTGGCTCTCTGCGTCCCTCTTAGCCATCTCCTCCCACTCCTGCTGCAGCTTCTCCCAGAAATCCACATCACTCTGACAAAATGACAGATGCACATCATTACTTCACAGTCTCATCACATCATATATCATCCTGTATTATAGACAAAATTGACCTTTCCTTCTCCAAGGGACAGACAAGAGTGTATTGATGGTGTTTCCTTAACAAATTTAAAAGAGAAAGACAGCGGTTTGTGTTTTTGGACACAGATTGCTTTAACCTCTCTGTTACCACTGCTCCCATTTAATATCTATTATTTTAGCTATGTTTTTAGACTTTAAGTTGTCACTGATTCTTGTATCACCTCCACTGCAGCTTTAGCTTGTTGGAAATCCGGTCCTGATGTGGCAAACTCATCTACCCAGGCTTCAGCTGAGTCCTGCGACACCTACAGAACAATGAGGAGCAATGACAGTCGTTGACCCGAAAAGGATGCGCTGGCTATGCAAATTGTTATTAAAGCCGAGAATTGGGGACATTAAAACAGGGAAAACATAAAGGGAAGTGAATGGAGAGGAGATGAAAGAAGAAACACAGAAAAAGCAAATTTTCTCTCATGCCTTCCTAACAATTCTACTTATTGAACCTCTGGTTTATTCAGCGAATACAATAATCACTTGATAGCAACAAATAATAAGCTGAGTGCATCTTACCGTTTATGCGGAGGACAAAACTCAACGACACTAGAAGCAAAACTTATCTCGCTGCATTACCTGTAGCTAAAACTTACAAACCTAGCGCTGCCACGACCACAGAGGTCCTACCTGCCTGATGACCTTGGCCCACTGCTGTGCTTGTTTAGCTTTAACTTTCTCAATCTTCTTATTCCTCTCTGGGAGTTCCAGGGGAAGACTCCCTCCCCCCGTCTTCGTCAGGAACTATGGCGTGATGCGAGGAGGGGTGGCGGTGGGGAATGGGGCAATGTTTTGAGGAGGAGGTGGCGGCGGGAGCGATTGGTGAGGAGTTTTTTTTTTTTTTTTTTGAAGGGGTGGGCAGAGTAGGAGAAGTTTAAGTGGTAGGAGGAATTGATGAATGGCGGTTGTTAATTGAGGAAATGGCAAGCCAAGAGTTCGAAGGCAAGTTAAAAAATGGGGAAAGTACACGTCAGAGTTAGAGGGCGATTAAGTACAATGGAGCCATGGTGGTTAGATATTCATTGAAAACAGGACTGAGAGCTACACATGCACAACATAATATGGACGCCCTTATCAGCCAGGATAAGAAAAAAACAAAGACAAAAGGTCAGGAGTGATAAAAAATAAAAACTTGAAAATAAAAAAAAAAATGTTCTTACTATTTCATAGAAAATAATAATTTACTATGTCAAAAATAATTAAATAAATTAGGAAATAAAGTCTAAAACTATTGAGTCAAAAAATAATATTCACACCAACTATCTTAAAACCAAAAGTAAAAATTATAAGATTAGTAGTTAAACCAAATTATGTATTTGTAAGAAAAACATTTTGTTATTCATATCTAACTTTTGACTTTTTTCTCTTCTTGGCAGAAATAGACTTCTACAGTTTTGTGATTACAGAAAACAGTCTAGTAAAATTAAAAAATCTGGCATCAGCCTTTTTCTGCCTAAAGTGGAGAAAGTCCAAGTAATTACTCACAAGCTAATTAAAATCAAAAACTGAAGTAGAGCTGAGTCACGGTGGGAATAACCAGAGCTTGATTGTAAACAAGCTGCAGAAGAAGAGAAGCTCATCGTCACCCTCTCATTGCTGAATAAAACCCATCTGCAATGCTGTGCAGCCTTGAGCTTCATGTTTCAGCGAGTGCAGCGGCTGCTTTTGGTTACATTAGTGGAAAATGTTACTCTGCATCACAAGGCAGAGTATACGCTGCAATAGCGAACCACTGTGCCTCCCCAATGTCTTCCCAGTAGCAACCACCCCCTCCTCAGTGGGCAGTGACTCGTACCTGGTTGAGGTTGGAGGCCCAGTTCTGAGCCTCCTCGGCCTGAGCTTTATCTTTGAGCTGTTTGTCTGTCTTGCTCTCCACTGTCACACTGCCCTCGCCAATCTGCTTAATGAATCGCAGGAACTACACAACAACGGAAAAAAAACAAAAAACATGAGAATAAAAATGCATTTTAGCATTACTAATCGGTCAAATTTATACTAAATACACTACTAGTTTCTTTCCAAACCAACAACTTTCTATCCAAACTAAGGCAATGACCTTGAAAAAACGTGAATGAAACTAAAGTCATCAACGTTACTAATGCACTATCCTCCCAAAGAACTTCTCTACAAAAGTGTAAAAGAAAAAGCGAAAGGATATGGTGATAGAAGATAAATGATCCAATGAATGAGTGGCATGAACATGAAGCCACTGCTCACCTCAGTGTTTTGTAACTTGGGGTCGTCAACTTTTGAGACAAGCTCATTGGCTGTCTGCTTCAGCTCCTCCCCTGCTTGGTACTCCTTCGTCCTATAACATCAACAAGCAAATGTTCATATCATCCTGAGAGGAGTTACACAACTAGAAGGAACAGTTCTCTTTCATTCTGTATATGAAGGCCGGAACAACTCAATTCAGGCTCAAGGTTGTAACAGGTGAATCTTTTTGAGGTCAGTGCACTACGTTGATGATTAAACATCGAGGAAGGACACGCTGATACAAAATTAAAGTCTGAAAAATTTCAACTCAACAAACACAACCACACAACAACTAGACATGAAAAACATGATCAATGTTTAGAAATGCTCTCCTTTGTCTATTTGTGCTCCTATTTTCATTCAGTCTGGCCTTGGATCAACATTCATTAAGTGTGCCTGAAGTATCTATTAAGTAGTCTTTTGTCAACTACAAGCGTTCAACTCTCTCCATCCATGTCCTGTTCTAACCATTCCTTCTCCGGGTCTCCCAGGTCTCCCAGCCACAACTTCTCCTCTGACTGTTCCAGATACTCCTCCGCCCAGCGTCCAGGATCTGGAGCAAAGAAGTGCAAAAAAATGAGGACAAATACAGCGGATGGGCACATTATTAAAAAGTACACGCATTGCAAAACTAAAATGATTTATTCAAGGCAGGTTTGCTCTGATGTCAGTAAAGATTGATGAGATCTGACAGACTGATGATGGTACCATACAAATGGAAGGCTCATTATGTCTCCTTCGCACTTCACAATTTTGGCTGTTATTTTCCTCTCGCCGACAGTTTTTGGAGCTCTAGGACAAAATCCCCAAATAGGACACAAGCCCGCGTTGTTTGGCGCTCACAGACACTTTCCAGATGGAATACTAAATATTTGGATCTGTAGGGGAGCGACAGCCGAAGACAGTGCTAGAGACGGGTTGAGGGGAAACCTGGCAGAGGCGTTGCCTCGCCTGTAGCCTACCTGTATGCGCTACATATAAACATACCACATAACACATAACAGTAGGGTACCGAGAACTAGTGCTAATATGGCACCGGTTCCACGACGTCCGGTACCTACCAGACCAAGACACAACGCAGATTTCGGTGCCTCAGCCGATTTAAATACTTTTGTTTTTACACTACACTGTAATGTTGCACGGTATACTGATACTGCGCGGTACCTGTACGTTAAAAATTATAGGATTTTATATATTTTTAGTATCGATACTTTATTAAAATAGCGCGGCTCAGAGTGCAGTCAGTGCTCCGCTCCCTCTCCTGTTGCCTCCATGCTGTGGGCTCAAGGGGGCGGGGCTACCAGCACAAGCTCACGGAGTGGTCTCGAGTGCAGGAGCTTGTGCTAACCGTCCTGGGTTGTTGGAACAAAGCTCTCCCAGTATGTATATATTAATGATGACTTGTAGTCCAGTAAAGCAGCAGAGTTTGTAGAGTCCAACAGTTTCTGAGTGGAATTCTCTTGCACACGGTCCCTATCAGGCCACCTGATGCAAGTGATTTGTATGTATTTATTTATAGTACACTTTAAACAGTCAATATATTGTTCAATTTGAAGAAAAAAAATGAGATGGCAATAAAAAAAGTAAATTGGTTTAATTAGGCAAAGTGTGTGTCCAGAGGGCAAAAATAAACTATAACAAACTTAAACTACCTGCCGCCTCAGCAATAAATTCTTTCGTCCAATCAGCATCTGCTGCATCACCAAGAGCGATGATCCCTGGAGCGGAGGCCGAATCAGGACCCGAGAGGAACTCAGCCGTCCAATCACCAGAGAGGGCCAACGCTGCCACATCTGGAGCTATGACATGGAAATATGTGGTGCTTAAAATGTCAGGGAAAAAACAATCACTTAAAAATAGCTGAAATTGGTGTATAAAATACAAGAGAAATAATCATATTAATCAAGCGCACCTCTCTGAGGAGCTTGTCTGTAGCTCTGCTGGTCAATCTGCTGCATTTCCTCCAACAGCTGGCCCATGTCAAATGTGTGTGGGGGTCGGGGAGGCGCTTGAAGGAACTCATTCACCAACTGCAGCAAAAATAAAACCATTATTTTACTATATTAGGAAATTGCAGCCAGTATACACAGAGTTACACAGCTAAAATCGCTTCAGAGTGAGAGACATGAACTGAACATGAAAAAGTATCATAGACAACACAACATGCTAAATATGTAAAAAAAAAACAAAAAAAAAACATGAGCATTGACCTCTTCTTCAGTTGCAATTTCAATGGGAGATGGGGGAATCTGAGAAAACAAGAAGGAAGAAAAACAGACATTTCATGACAACACATTACATAAATGATGAATTCAGCTATTTGAACTATTAATGGTGATGTGAAAATTACTCACTGTTGGTGTCGGGTGGTGCCGCCATGCCCCCCCTTCCTTGGTCATGTGACCGGTCAACTTCATGAGGGGATTGGCTCCCCCACATTCTGCCTCCACCAACTCCCTCATTGCCATGGCAACACAAGGACGAGGCAAACCCAATCAGACCACCTGAGAAGAGACTGAGAAGAGAAAGAACAGGTGAATTACTCCGTTTGTGTTTGGACAATCTACACAAAATTAAGCCTGCATTTAGTTTATGGAATCCTCTTTGTTAGAGTATTCAGTCAAAGTGAATCACCTTTTGTCTTCTCTACATTATTCAAAATGTCGCAGCACAGATAGTCACATAACCAAACTCAAGCTCCATCTGCTGTTTTCCGTGTCATTTCCTGGCTTAGGGTGAACCATTAATAATGTGGTCATGATGGGCCGGCAGGCACAGGCAGTCACTGCATATTTCACTCAGCTGGTCTCATAAATTCAGAGGATTGTAGCTTGCAACTGCATGCAATGCAGTTCTTGCGACAACAAAATGCTATTATGACCCTATTGTTACAACCAATAACTATTGACTACTGACTAGTATTACTATCATATAGAGCTGGGTATCGGACCAAAATACTCCTTTGGTACTGAGCCCAGAAATATATTAGCACCAATATCAAAAACTGTGCAGTACTGAAATTCAAAATGATGTATTTTGTATAGATTGTTTTTAAAGAGTTTTTGGCATGGCCCCTTTTGTTGAGACAACATTTACTCTTTGACATAACTTGAAATTATGAATTTCGCACAACTACCTTTTGATATTTTTAAGTAAGGTACTGAATTAATTACTTGTCAATGGCATCTATTTAATTGAATTTGAATAGCCCAAAATCACAACTTACAAATATGCCTACCTGTATGGCAATTTACAATATACCCAGAGTTTGAATCATGTAATAAATAAAATAGTGATTTTAGGTTCTATTTGGACCCCATTTAGGATCTCTGATGATCAGTCACCTGATCCCTCCAAAAGAAAAAACAATAGCAAAAATCCTGATAGACAATGATTCAGTCCTAATAGACAAACTTTCTGAATAATAAGTGGTCCTAGAGGAAATTATGCTCATCTCACTGACCTATATCCAGGATGAGCAGCTGACAAACTGCTGTACAAGCTGGCCTACTCAACTTCTCTATCCCCCTGGAGGGAAACATAATGGTTACACTTTCCATAATGAACAGTCAGGAATAGAAATGTAATTCCCAATCTTTCCCACTTGCTTTTTATTCTATTCCACTGAGGCAATGTTCATTTAAAAACATTACAGAGCATATTCAATAGTCCAGTCTACAGGGAGACTGCATATCACTCTTACAGTCTATAGCTATCGATTTAAGGGCCATTAATTGTATCTGATTCAAAGAGCTGCTGTCCTGTGTGGTGATTAGGGTCAAAGTAAGAGGATTAGACAGATATATTAATACACAGTGTCCCAGACAGCTAACACCTAACGTGCTCACCTCCCCGTTACATAGCGCGAGCCCACTGGGTGAAACGACTGTAGGTTTGTGTTGTTGTCCTGCACGTTCACACATAATGCACTTTTATTGAGACAATAATTCCCCTTTTCGGAAAATACTCAACCGTGCACCTCTGAAGGTAGTCAGTTTAGTTAAACTGTCAAACCACTGGCACGTGTCAAAGCAGGTTACTGGTTTGTAGCGTGTGTTTGCTGACGGTTGATTGTTTTGCCCGATGCTAACTGTAGCTTTAGTCACAAAGAGCGGAATTGAGCTCCGCAAATGTCCCTGTGAGCATCTCATCTATTACAGCAGACGTGCCGTTCACTAAGCAGCGACTCAAGCAGACGATTTAAAGCGTTGACGGTCCATTTAGCCGCTCAACAATAGTGAAGTGTTAGCCAGCGAGCTAGCTCCTTGCAGGGCCAGTGAGGTGTTTTGTGTGCAGCCTGAGAGGCTTGGTGTTCATCTCACCGCCGACCTGCTGCTGCTGTCACCGAGGCGACGGTCCCTCCGCTCCGGGTCCGTCCTCTCCGACCGTAGCGCCGCGGAAGTTGCCGCAGCGTCCAACGTCCCCCGGTAACCGTGTGAAAAGTAGCCGCTGTGTGTTTGTTAGCGCTTCTGGTTTATTTACCTTCCTCCTCCATGACACACAAAACCCGTCACTGATCGCGAGGATCGTCTCGGAACGTTACGATGGATCGTATTCTCAAACCGGGTTTACGGAAGAAGATGTCACGGCCTGCGGAAAAAAAATGAACGTAACGTTGAAGGTTTTACGTAAAATACGCAATGCGCAGAGATCAGAGTCCGGCGAATCAGGAGTGTGGGCTCAGAAACACCTTTCGAGACGAAAAAGATTTGCAGTAAAATCTATTTTTTATGTTCTGTATACTTATACAATGTGCAATAGCAACGTGTGAAAGTCCTGCATGCAACTTTTGACTTAAAATTAAGTGTAGAGGTATCTGACTACTTTTCAAGTGTGAAAGTAGGCTACAATGGGGAGATCGTGCAAAATGGCATCTTTGAAAGTGTTTTTATTTATTTTATGCTTTGGGGAGGAATATAAACAGATACATTTACCCAAGTTGCTACTGTACTTTGGTACAATTTTGAGGCAAGCTATAAAGTCCAACTTTACTGCATAGTACCTACTACTATATTAGTAACTACATAGGTTTAAATCTTTCCCCAAAACACACCATGTAATATCATAAAATATAATGCAACGTTGCAAAGATGCCCAACATTTTGTTAAAATTAGCGTCACATGAAACAGCTGTAACATTATAGTGCTGCACTTACCAGTATATGCATCAATAATCAAATGTAGTTATAGAAATCTTGACTACTTTGCATAATGATTCCCTTTGCTTTTAATACTTAGCAAATATACTGCTGCTGCTAATACATGCATGCTTTAATATAATGACATGCATATTGTGAATGCAGTAGTTTTACTTTTAAAGAAGTATTTTTTATATTGCAGTAAATACCATTAGCCTACTTGAACTTAAGGATCTGAATACTGCTTCCAAAACTGATCATATATTGTAATATAAGATAATTATAATTCAGTTAAGGAGTTTGTTTTATATACTGTTGGTTAATTCAATCTAAAATATTGCTTTGGATTTCATAGGAATGTTATGTTTTGTACGTCAAACTGTAAAGTAACTGAGTACCTCCAGCTCTTGGACCTCAATTCAAAAATACTGTTTTACAAAATTATAGCATTATCAATATCTACTCTAACAAGAAAGCTCTCTCGTGGAGACGTCATATAGTGTTTTTATTATGAATTTTGTAATGTTTACTGACAGTTCTCAATAACAATTAGTCAGCATTATCCATGTCATTGTATTATTAATTACAGGTAATGTATGTTCCAATAGTAAGATAGTAATAATATAAGTTATTAATCAATGCAATGTTTATTCCTTCTTAACATCACACTCAAAAACGACAGGCTTTATTTACTGACAGGTTTAGCACTGCACATTGATAGGCTACACAGACAGACAGCAAGAGACACAGAGGGAAAGTGAGGGAGAGGTGAGCGGGTGAGCGAGAAAGACGGAGAGGCAGAGGGGGAGGTGAGGAAAAGCACACAGTTGTACATTCATTAAACCAAATATACCGGATGGAGGGAAATAGAAAATAAATTAAAGGTTCAGTTTTGAAATGTGTTAAAGATGAAATGAGTGAGACATATCCAAGTATCACAACAATGTGCCCTCCTTTCTCTGTGATTCAGATATTGACAAATTCTTAAATTACAACAATATTACACACAAATTAAGAGACACTCATCAAGCCCGGGATTATCATCCGTATCACTACTACTAGTATTATTATTATTATTCTCATCATCATACTGTTTTCTGATGCTGTAAAGGTGATTACTCAAATGGAAACAAGTAAACCATAATCTGCTCCCTCTCAAAGTGCAGAAGAAGAGTGGCTGCAATAATAATAGTAATAACAATAATATAATATTCATCATTGTATGTACAGAAAATTCATTACAATCAATACAATCAAAACTGCCCAAGCTGAGCGGACATTCTGGAAACAGCAGGGGTAGCACTATGGAGTGTGTATATGTGTGTGTGTGTATTTGTGTGTGATTGCATGTGACGTCTTTCAGTTATTGTAAGAGCAGTGTGCAGTGAGTGAAAGAGTGCAGTGAGAGTCATTTAAAGACATTCCAGCGGTCACTGTGGGGGGGTCAGAGGTCAAGTTTGACCAGGTTTACTGTAGATGGTGATGTTTTGTCATTTAGCAGCACAAGCTGAACCTTTGCAAAGACTCCTGACTCAACACCCAAAGGCTTTTGCTCTGCTTCTGGGTATTGCATAAGTACCAACTTGCGTAAATGGCGAGGTGTACGGTTGATAGTCCTCATTTTATCATCAGCCACACGTAAAATAGCTGAAGCACTAAAATAGTCACAACACCAAAAGAAAAATACCTGCAAGCGGAATTTTTTTTAGCATTTAAGAAGAGCGACCGCGCTGTCTGACCTCACTGTCTTCACTCTGTGGTTAAGGGTGATCAAGGAATGTGTTGAGAGAGGATGCAAAGAGGGAGAAAAGAGCTTGTGCAGAGACTTCTTGGAGTCGAGTCTAATAAGGGATGTGTCGGGATCAAGGATCATGTCTTTGCCTAATCATCTATTCAAGGCCTGCATGTTGCGGATTGTTCCTGTATTGAGTTTGTGAAGATTTCGTTCTGTGTTCAATAACAAAAGATAGAATACAATCTTTTTTTTTTGTTAAAACAAAAGCAGTCTCATTCAACCAGTATTACACTATACAGACAATACCATCTTGTGATCGAGAACTGGTGCACCACATACAATTTTGGTGGGGATTTGCTCAGGCGGTTAAATTACATTAAATGTATACATTGTGCCATTGAACATTTAGGTGGAGAACAACTGCCCGTTGTTGGCTATAGGTCACATATGGCGTTGAGTGTCAAGAAGTGTTATTACAGTGACTGTGTTGTGCGTAGTGTTTGTAAGCATACATTCCTTATACTAGTAGTGTCAGCAGTCGTTGATATTAAAAGTGTTGGAGTGTGTGAGCCGGTTGGTGGTTTCCATGAGAACTGGTGCAAAGACTTGTGTGGCTCAGTAGCGGCGGGCGTTGCCGTCCCGCCCCTCCTTCTTGATGATTCGCTGGTCGTCGCTTGTGTCTTCAGGTGACTCTGCTACCTCCTCGTCCTCCTCCCCCTCCCCCTCCGTGTCAGCAGAGATGCCCATGCGAGTCTCGTAGGACTGCGGGAGAGAGACATTTGAGGATGAAAACCGGAGCGTGACTTGGTGTGGTCATTTATTACCTTCACATCAATAACTTATCTGTTTTTGTTTACCTCCATGGGGTTGACAATAATGGTGAGGGCAGAGTCGTCCCATTGGCTGCTACCCTCCTTAGCCCCGCCGCTGGCACCCTCACCCCGGCGATGGATGGAGCGAATTCGGAAAACACCGAGGATCACCATGACAACCAGGAAACCCACACACACCATAATGATGACCGTAGCTGCTCCTGGCACCACTGTAACAAAACAAGTGATGATGATGTGTAATAATCCAGATTCAAACAATAACCAACAATGAACTGAATGAACACTGTTTCATTGTTGGAGACCAAATGAGCATTAATCTACAGCTGAAATGCATGTTTTATTCCACCTAATTTTCCTTCATATGGGTAAACTTGTTATTTCATCAACATGTGAAGTTGAACATTTGTTGAACTCATTACTAAATGCCTCTGAGTTAATTTGAAGCCACTTACCAACTAGGAACATAAGAGAAATAGCACAATTATTGAAACTATGCATATCCTTAAAGGAATTTTGACTGGGACATGATTGAACCTGACAATCCCTTCTGCTGTGCAGCTGCAGTCACTGCATAAATAAAAACAGCAGCGGTGCAGCAGACCATAACACAATTTCTGGTTCCACTGCCCCACCGTGCACACGGTTCTTTACACTGGCTCCACAGGCTTGTAATTACTTTTAGAGCTCTGCATGGCCACACACCTGCCTGCATTAGAGTTCTGTTGCAGCCCTTTCAACCAGTCGGTCTCTGAGGTCTTTTGATGAAGGTTTGTGGATTCTTTCTCGCTCCAGGCCTGAAACTAAAAACGATCGTGCCTTTGAGGCTCCTAAACCTTGAAATTCTCTTCCTTTGAAGTTTTTTTTTCTTTTTTTCGTGCAAACACAAGGTATGTTTGCATTCAGTTGTTCACCAAAACTAACTGTATGAATCCTTGAGGTCTCACAAACAAGCCAAGTAAATGTCCTTGCTCATAATAAAAAAGCAAAGCGTTTTATTAAGTATTATACATTCTGTATTGTTAACACCCATGTGTATTCAATTCAGTTTATTGCTTTACAATTTGTACAGATACAACATCTCTGTCCCAGGACCTCAAATCGGATCAGAAAAAAAAACAGCTTCCAGTGTTTTTCATCCCTGTCTTGACTGGTGCATAGCAGCATATCTTGATGCGTCACCGCCAGCTATTGATTAGTAGAATACTGTGAGAGCATTATTAGGACTCACGCCACCCATGTGTGTGCACCATGGACTGTATGAAATACAGTCAGCCATAGGTGTGGAGTTCAAAGTGGCTGGCTCCGGCCGTCGCCATCTTGGCAGTGACGACATATTCTTACTCCTAGTTTATCTAAAAATGGGCATAGAGGTGGATTGACGTTGGAGCTGAGGTCGGCCAAGGTGGTGCAGCAGCCTGAGATGACACCCACCTGTCAATCAAAGCGTCCCCGCCCTTAATCATTCCTAACTTTATACCATAATATAATTTGAAGGAGTGAGTTACATAAAACTTCACCCCTTGTCAGTTGTACAAGGCATTATTCTGTTAAGTTTGGCATCTTGAATTTCCCTTTGGGGATCAATAAATAAATTATCTATCTATCTATCTTTTAATATGAGGATCTATGGGGGATGCTTTTGAATGTTGGGCTTCATTTTTCAGCACCAGAGTTTGCTGCTTGGTGAGCACACATGCTCATGTGATTTACAAAACAGGGACCCACCCCAATGCTACTAGAGGTCTAAAACTCCACAGGAAACCTTTAAGATCTGTGATCACGGTAATCACCTTTAAGAAGCAGCTCAAGACAAATAATTTACCTTTGTCTGGTCATTTTAGTCTGTATTTAATTAATTACTTTTACCCATCGCAATAGTGTAGAGAGAGAGAGAAAAAAAACAGTGGAACGACAACAAAGGTTTGCTGTCGGTAATCTGCAGACAACAACCAAGAGTCTACTGGGGCTCCTCTAATCCATCACTCGTATTCTGACTGCATTTTCAAATGTTCTTTTGTGTTTTGTAATTGTTTGATATCTGTTCTTGACAGGAAAAGTTGATAAAAGGGGAATGTCACCTGAGTTGCGATGTGGATTGGGCAGGGTGTGTCCGCTCAGCTCTCCAGCATGGTGGGATGGATGGAGAAACTGCTGCTGGGAGGCCAGCAAGTGGGACGGGTGGTACAGACTGTCCAGAGAGTGGAGGAAGTTCACCTGGAGGAAGCAGGTGAGAGAAACAAAGAAGAAGAATATGAAACAAAATAATTTAAGTCTTGACTGAGCTTTAATGCCCTTGTCCAAAATACATTTATCTTCATTCGGTGCCAGAGGAGTGACTGTAAATGTTTCTTCTTACCTCCAGAGTCAACTCATTGCTGGTGTACCTGCCGTTCATCTCAGAGCAGGACAGGCGGAACCGCCTCTCGAAGCGGGCTGAGCCTTTGGCCAGCCGGTAGCGGACTGAGCGCAGGACATCCTCGTACACAGAGATGGATTCGGCACCTGCAGGAAGCACAGAACAACAAGAGGGCAGCGAGTCAATACCACGACGAGAACTGTAGAGAGGAGGAGAAGAGAAAAGTAGTCTGCAAGTTTTTTTTATGCAAGTTCCTGAGAACTAATTTTCCAAATCAACGTCTTAATATCATGTATTAAGTCTTATATAAACTCTTACATTTACTTTATATTTACATGGGTGGAATTTGTTAGGAGAAAACAGATGTCATGTATTTCTGAGCACCAGTTAGGATTCAGAAATATTTTACAGTTGTGGTGCCGTTTGCTTGTGACTGCTCTGATGAAACCAAACATATTAGTTTATGACCGTTACAGTCTTTTCCTGTTACTAAACTACTCATTTAGTAATGAATAAATAATGTTAGAGAGAAACACTTCAGGGGCTTTAAGCATAAGAGACACAAAGAGACTATCTAATTCAGATTTCCAGTCATATTTTGCTGTCGATTTTATGTTGTTTATCTGTAGTCTATGTTGGCCAGTTCAAGAGTTCAGCAACAATGATGACTTTCTAGTAAAGAATGCTGTTATGCACAGTACCTGTGATGGCAATGTAAGCTGTGGTATTGATGATTTCCAGTCCCCTCTCTCGCACCACATCCATGTCCACCAGAAGCTCCTCCCTCTCTGGGTTTAGCTCCTCCCCAAGCGGTTGGACCTCACAGCCATCCAAAGTGTGAGCCACGGCGTCAGACATCAGAGCTAAGAGAGGATCGTCACGCCAATTTAGGAAAGAAAGAATGGGGACCACAGATGGTCTATTCAACTAATTTCCATACACAGATAGTGAGACAAATGGTGAGAAGGGGCTGTGTGCAAACAAACACGATACATGTTTCAAATCTCCAACGAGATGTGGCATTTGGGTTGTTTAATACGTGACTTACCTCCTCCCTCCATCCCCTGTGCAGCTGTGTTGACAGCATGAGACAAGGAACAGACGATCCGGAGCTCAGGGAAAAGGGGGACACCACGGGGACCCTCAAACTCAGGGGCAGGACGAGCCAGATGAGGGCCGACCCCAGACAGAGAGATCTGAGGGGCGTCCGGCTGGAGAACCACCAGGTATCCCTCCAGCTGCTTGAGAGACAGGCAGCTCTCCTCATTGAAACATCTGGTAGGGACGAAGGAAGCGTGAAGTCAGTCAAGGAGAGAAACAGAGACAACAACAAAGAGACAGAAACTCTGCACATGTTTTTGTTGATGTCAGTCTGTCGGTTGGTCCACCACTTTGGACCAAACTGTAGCTGCAAATATTTGACGGATTGCCATAAACATCTTTACATTCGGTCGTGGGGCCCAGACAACAAATCCTACTGTCTTTGGTGATCCCTGAACTTTTCTGTCACTCCACCTTCAAGTTGACCTTTTTTGCAGTGAAATATCTCAACAGATGTCAGATGGATTGCCATGGGACAGGGTACAGACATTATAGCTCCACGGACAGCAATTTATAACAATTTAGGTAATCCCTTTTAGATTACTGTAGCAATTTACTATCGTTGTCAGAATCACCATGGGTTAAAAAAAAACAAACATCAAAATGCATTAAAACCAAAGATAATCTAATTTGTATGTTCCTCTTCTTTCTCATAACAGGAATAACATTACACAGAATTCAACTCAAACGTCCGATTCTGAGATTTAAGTGTGTTATGTAAGTAGAGGCTACAACGTAGCCTTGAGCCACGGGCCTCAAACAGAGCTGAGGAGCAGGCTACAAAGGTCTGGGAAGATTCATCCCCAACCAAGACGTCACTTGAGGATATTTATCAGACTTTGCACAGCTCCCTCTGAAGCCACAAAAGGCTTTCTTCAACTTTTTCTTCACATAAGTACTCCTCAAGACCTCCCAACACACTTTGATGTGTAAAATTTGCACAGTTCCCTTTAATGTTTGCACCAGCACCAGGTCAAAATTGTAATTTGTCCAACTTTGATTTATTACTATATGTCAGCAAAACTAATAACATTACCAGCTGTACTTTGTGATAAGTGTTAATTGGTAAAACGTGAGCATGCTCAAATGTTAAACTAAGATGGTCAACCAGGTACCATTATACCTGCTAACACTGCTAGAATGTAGTAGATTTAGTAGTAAGCACTGTACATAAGAACCATTTGTAGGTATTTACTTGAATATTTCCATTTTTAGTTAATTTTGAGATTGCAGTTTTTCTCGCCTTCCTGTGCCCTTTACTCGTTGAGATAATTCTCTTGCTTCTTAAAAGGTAAATAAACAATTTAAAACCCTCTGAGCTGGAAAATGCATCGTCATGAAGCTGGAAACAGGGCTGTATTACTGAGCTCTGAAAATATTTTTAGAGATACGTGGTTGTCACAAGACAGCAATTATATAGAATATGATGGATTGCTGTAGATTAAACTACTTAACAGTGTATCAAGTACTTAATATTTGCACAACCTTCAACAGGGGACATTTTACTGCACTATAAACACCTTTACTTTTGATACTTTGTGACTGGTGTGTTCTGCTTATAATACTGAGGCTACATACTTTTACTTTAGTAGATTTTTGAGTGCAAAACTTATTTTTGTAGTGGAGTATTTTCCAAGACTGTTGTTAGTACTTTTATTTCTGTGAAGAATCAGAATACTTCTTCCATCACCTAAACATCAGCATCGCCTGCACTGTGAGTGTATTAGCACGCTAATGTTCCCGAGTTAAAGCACCGCGAGCAAGATGAAAGTGTCTTTCGTCTTGCTCTCAAATTAGCAACATTGTGGCCAAGTAATGTTAGGAACCAAACCATGTCCAAGATGATGGACAAAAAGTTATTAATCCAGAGCAACGTCTGCTCCATCCAGTTCCTTAATTCCACCACTGCTGTTGTTAACTTTGGTTCGAAAATAGCAAATGTCAAACCATAGCTCTGCTGTTACGCGTTACATTTTCCTGCCAGAAAGGAGAGCAAATCAGATTGATGACAGGCTGCTTACATATATTTATTCAGCTGCACTATAATTCAGCATTCCATTTGAAAGGGGATTAAGCGTAGTGTCTATGTGTGTGTGTTACATTTCCTGTATCAGAGTGAGCAGCTGCTTCTATCGGCCTCTCCAGAAGGGCCTGCTGTTCAGCCATCTGGGTAACTCCTGGCCTCAAATCAGTCTAATCTTCACACACGCAATAAAACATGCTAGAGGAAAGAAGAAGAAAAAAAACTCTGGTACACTTGTGAAAAAAAAACCCTGCCTTTGACCTTGAATCTTAAAAACAAAACCTCCAGCACGCTCATGGCCTGATAATCATTTTAGTCTTATAAACATGCGACAAAAACAACGTTGCCAAAAGACATTAATAAGAATATCCTGAGAGTTTGAGGAGATATGATTTGTCGGCAGGCAGCTAGTTTAAATACACAACATACCACACAGTATATGCGAAAGACCGTACTTCCTGAGGTGAATTAATATTTCATCAGCTAAAAGTGACTGCTAAAGCCAGGGAGCAGTTCGCAGTTGTTAAGCATGGCTGAGCACTGACCCGGAAACAGAGTTTGTGTGCTTTTTGTTTTCACAGCCGGGTGATTCAGAGCGATGCACACACTGTCTTGTGCCGTCTGTATGTCTCGCAACATTAGGGATATTGTATTTGTTTGTATGTGTGCAATACTTTAATGTAAACCACAAATATTTGAACCCCTTAACAGTTAGACACATGCTAAATTATTTATCATAAAACCAGCTTTGAAAAATAAATTTGAAATTAATTGAATTTAAAAAAGGGAAACAGTTTCTTCAGAATCCTTCAACAACCCAGTTAAACCCTGACAGAGTTAATTTGGTCCACAGTTTACTGCGTTAAAGCAAAAAGCCACTTGATGACTGAATGGACGGAGAGATAAGATAGTCCTTGTTATCTCGGGCTGTGACGTTTTCTCCTCCACAATCATCTCTTTCGTACCACAACAGTCCTTATCACAGCTCAGCCAAAGTCCATGTTTGATGAGTTTGATGTCAAAGGAGTAAAGCAGAGGCACAGAGTCCAGAGAGAGACACTTCAAACGAGAAAACATTTTACTTCACATCATTTCTGGTGTTTAAAGATTTCCAGTGTGATAATCAACAATAGTGGTGTCTTGTTCCCTCCGTCTGCCGCCTCTTCTACCGCTTCAGTTAGTCTCCTGCCTTTCACAGAAGGACTTTTAATCCAGAAACCTTCTACTGCAGTTAGTTACCCAAGTGTGTGTGTGTGTGCGTGTGTGTGTGTGTGTGTGTCACATCTGAAGGTTGGTTGCTGATAGGTGGATGAAAGGTGACTAAGATCTCATCTGATAAGGCTTGTAAGGGACGGTGCGTGTGTACCTGAGTGAGGTGGTTAGCTTGAGGGGTCGGACTCCGGGGGTGGCGAAGCGAAGCGAGTTCCTGTAGGTGACCTGCTGCACTGCACGGTTGAAGCTCTCAATGTCGTCTCCCTCCAGCACCAACACTGACTGGCTGGGGTTCACATGAACCTGCATTGGCAAAAGAGAAGAGAATTTACATAAGAAGACATCATGCTAAATGGCTCGAGACAAAATTGGACACTTTACAAAGTAAAACCATGAAGGGGGTTAATCTGATTGAATCTAATATAATTATGTTCTTTAGAAGATAAATCAGCGCAACAAATACAAATATTAGCAAACATATTACCCTTTGATCTCTTTTTATCTCATTGGACCAAAATGTGTATATTTTTAGTGCAAATGCCTCAAAACACAAACCACTAGAGGAGGTTAGAAACATATTTGGCAGAATACCAACAATTTGTGCTGCAATTATAAGAAATGCCTGAACATAGTCTGGTGCTCATATGATGATTAAAACAGATTTTACTTTCTGACCTAATTCAGACAGCTGGTTTGGTGAAGAAAGTGCATTTTGCTCATGGCAAAGAAAGATGTATGGGAGTCATTGAGCGGTCTCTCTTTCTCTACAACATGGCGCTGTGCGGCTCTCTGAGGTATTACCTTCATGCCGGAGCCCAGAGTCTCCAGGTCTCCGAAGTCAAGGCCTTCCCTGCAGGCGTACAGACACTCGACCACACTGTGCGACTCCACGCTGCCGGGACGCACCGTCACTCCTGACAACAGGCCGTGGTAACCTCCCACATATTTCACTAAAAACCAGAGAAAGTCCAGTAAGATTACAGATTATAACACCGCATTTATATTGTAATTTGCACATCAATTACACAGCAACAATGAAACAGCAAATTGACAGACTGCACACCCTCTTGATGACAACAATGTGAAAACAGGATGTTCACCTGAGTGTTTACCCTCTGGAATGGTGTTGTTTAGGATTTCCTTCTGCTTCTCTTCAGGCTCTGCAGCGCGGAGGGTGTGGGGGGAGGACGAAGGGGAATAGAAAAAGAGAAAACAATAAGGCACATTGAGAAAGATACTTGACTGCAATGGTGTGAAAAGAAAGTCAGAAGAAGACTGAAGGTGATAGGAACAATGAAAAATAATAAATAAATAACACGCGAGGTGAAGTGAGAAAATGCAAGCAAGAGAATTGTAGATATTCAGAAATGCACCATCTCCTCATTATCCAGCAACAGCTGGTGCTACGCAGGCAGCAGAGCGACTTTCATTGTGGATGAGAGTATAAGTGTGTGTGTGTGTGTGTGTGTGTGTGTGTGTGTGTGTGTGTGCGTGCGTGCGTGTGTGTGTGTGTGTGTGTGTCCGTGTGTCCGTGTGTGTGTTTTAATGCTAATTGACAGCCACAGTTTCCCATTTTAACCAGCATTCAAGTGTAAGTGGCTAATAGCTGTCTGGCCCTTGTGTTGTTCTGTTGCTCTGAATAATTGATAAGTCCGTTATATTATTAGCCCTCAAAGACAAAATGCATCAACTAAATTATAACTGAGTGAAATGAGGGAGTGAACGGTGCGATGCAAAACATCTCGACCGATTGTCTGAAGGTGCCTTGTGAGGGTTTGCGAGTTGCCGCCGCTCTTGCCAGAAATGGCGGCCGGCTATTTCTAGTGATTTGAATGACATTTCATTGACAAGGGAAAGCAAAAGAGGAAGCTAACTGCACAATTGCTGCTCATAGCATTTATGCAAAAATAAAAAAAACTGAATTCCTCGCTCTCTGCTGCATACATTTCTGTCAAAATCCATCATTAAACTGAAATTAAATATGTCAGTTGTGGAGATGCTGAGCATAAATTTCAGTGCCTTACCCCAGCAGGCGCCAATAAACATCCTCTGGCGGGGGGCAGGGTTGGGGATGGCTCCGTTGTCATGGATTAGGGCGGGGTCAAAGGTCACACCGTCAACATACAGGGTCACAGAGGGGAACTGCACGCTGAGTGACAGATGATGCCACTCACTATCACACACCTGTTGGACAGAGATCAAACAGAGTCAACCCGAGTCGGAACGAAGTTGAAATACTTTGCAAGGTGAAGTTTTGGACATTTACTCTTTGTAGATATCAACGGTGGAAAACGTATTCAGATATTTTATCTACAAAAGTACCAACACGACAAAGTACTCTGTTACAAGTAAAAGTCCTGCATTCATAATTATTATAATCATTTATAACTTAAGTACAAAGGTATGAGCCTTAAAATGTACTGATTGTATCAAAGGTTCTGTAGAGAAATGGCTACTGGGACTGATAAATCATTACAAATTACATTATTGTTCATGTTGTTATTGATTTTGTTGGTTGAAGAAAACAACATTACACAGTTAGGTTGTTGTTTCCCAACCGAAGGGTCACGAGATAAATCTGAGGGGTTGTGAGATGACTAATGGGGTAGGAAAGGAGACATAACAAAGCTCTGTTTCACAAATGTGCTCCTTTTTGTGTCTTTTTTTTATCTTTGTTCATTGAATAATTGTATTTCTTTGGACCTCGAACAGTTATCTCAATGAAACCATCTGGGCAGCCACTCAGACTGCCTTACTAGATAACGCTAGATTGAGTTTTGGAGCCACTGGTTTTATCTTTGAAAATGTATTGTATTCTATAAACTGGACATGTTTCTTGTGTAAAATCTTAATCTGAGAAGAAACATTTACTGTAACTGCAGCTGACATAAATGTACTGCAGCAATAAGGACAGTCCCATTCCACCACTGGTGAATATTTCATCCGTGTATATTCCTGTCCACATTTGTTTTAGCTTTCTCTACAGATAGAGTTGCATCAGCAGGAATACAAAGGGAATTATACAGACAGAGGGGCAGAAAAGACCGGGGTAATAAGATATCGTGGGTCAGACAGAGGGATTTGACAAATCTTTTCTGTATCAGCTAAGCTTCCTTTAATCCATGCTGCTTCAATCTGTCTGGGACCAGTGGCTTCCGTCAAAACAAACCCCCTTCACCCACCAATGTGCTGACTGTTTTTTTTCCTACATCATTCACTTTCTTGAACGTTCGTTTTGAACATAAAGTTACTGAGTTCTTTGATATACCACTGAAAGAAAAATTAACCATAAAATAACCACCTGAGCCAGATGTTTTGCTTTACACAGACATACTATCAACTGCATTTCCTCCATTTTAGTTTAATTTCAAAAGGTACAAATACAGAAGAACATCAAAGCTCAGTGTTGCTGTTCCCTCAGTACCTGCTCCAGTTTCCACAAGAACTTGACGGGCCGTGCGGCTGAGACGTCGGGCCAGTAGAAGAGAGAGAGGCGGCAGCCGTGGACAGAGAGGGAATAGTGGGAGAAGGAATCATCTGTGGAGCAGAAGAACAGAAAATAATTGGTGGGTCAGTGTGGTCTTGTCAAACTGTCTTAACATCACCCGCCAATTCTTTAGAGAATAACCTGTAACACATAAAAATTTGCAATTTGTTTTAATATAGATTGCAATCTCGGTTCTCTCGTTCTCGACTGTGAATTTTATTGCTGTTTCTACCCGAGGGAAGGTTTGCCGAACGCGCTGTTTTCAAGCACTGCTTCTACAAAGTCATGAAGTAAAAAAAAAAAGAAAAACACAATATTCTGCGAGGCATAATTCTAGTGCTTTACTGTTTCTTGTGCTGCTGTCCACTTGGCTGCTCAAGTGGAGCAGCTGGGGGTTAGGCGTCTCTCTCAAGAGCACCTTGATAGTAGTTGTGGAAGCTTTAAACTGCTCTAGATATTTTTTTTTTTCTTTCAGCCTCGACTTTGTCGGTAATTCTGGGGGATTGAGTGAGAAACCTTCTGGGGGTTTCATGTCTGATGTTTTCCTCACACGTTTTTTCCGCACATTTAAAAAACACTCTTATAATTCCTTCAATTTGGAGCAGCTAGAGCTCATGGGAAAAGCGGTCGCCCAAAGGTAGCCGGTTCGATCTCTGGTCTCCCCACAGTACGCATGTCGAAGTGTCCTTGAGCAAGACACTGAACCCCCAGTTGCTCCCCGGGCGCCTCAGGGCAGCACACTTAATTACTCAGGATGGGTTAAACGCAGAGAATAATTTCCCCAAGTGGATAAATAAATAATCATTTAATATTTTTTTCTCTCTAAAATGTCAGTAAAACCATGACTCTACCATTTGACGCACCATTCTTGACAGTGCTGCACACAATAGTCTCCTCCTCCTTGCGACTGCCTCTGGTCTGAGTGGTCGCAGGCTGGATGTTGGCTCCGCCCCTTCGCATCCACAGCTGCAGGGTGAAATGGTCGCCCGACAGCGCGGAGACGACCGAGTCCGGCACCACGGCGACATGGTTGGATCCGTTGAAGGAGAAGACCAGAGAGGAATCAGAAGAGGGGAGAGTGGGCAGAGCGGAGGTCCAGTTGGCCGCAGGAGAGGGAGGAGGGAGGAGGTCTACCTCTCCCCTGACGGCACCTGATGAGGGAAAAAAATATAAACAATGTTCATTTAAAAAAAAAAAAAAGATTCTGCCCTCTGCACATTTATATATATAAACCTGAACGCACCACACAGCCGTCGGACAGATCTGTCAGAGTAGCTGTCTCTGTCACAGCCCTTCCCAATGTGGCCGGTCTGGAGATCCACAGTGGCCTGGATGTTCCACACAGTCTCCTCACAGGTCTCCAAATGCAGGGCAGGGAACAAGGGGATGCTGCCTGACCCGGGCGTGTACTCGATACGCTTGGTCCATCCTGAAAAGGTAGCGCAATCAGAACCTGACCCTCAACATTTGGATTCAAAGAGTCGTATTCAAATTGTAATTCGCTGTCTACAAACTGTGCTCATCCCAGTGGTGGAATCTAATGTGAGGCAATCCACAGAAAGGGTAGCAGTAGTATCTATAATCTAAAAATATCTTCTCACAGTTTAATTAATTGTGTTACCCTTGATATTACTTAGGCTCAGCACCGCCTCTTTAAAACTCAGCTCCTGATACATATAAAGATGCAAAAGGTGATTCATCCTAACGGCAGCCCACGCACAACTAAAAGTGATAGTTTCCACAGATTAAATGCCCAAAACACATCTCTCAAACTTCCCGATAGTTTTCCAAGCATGACAACCGAGAAAGAAAGGGGATTAGATTACCGATCCAGCCGGGTTTGCAGGACGGCTTGACGGTGACGACAACCTGGGCATCGGCCTGAGCTCGGTTCTTCCCGCAGTCGAAGGCGGTCACCCAGAAGGTGAAAACGCGCTGACGCTTCGAGTCCAACGGCTCTGTGTTCTTAATGTTACCTAGGAGACGGAGAGAGCGACAAAGAAAGAAAGGACAAGAAATGATGACACATGAGAATAAAGGAGAAACAGAAATAGCACGGTTAGTCATCAGCAAGCTTGCATAATTTGAAAGTCCAACACAAATGAACGCTCATTGATGAAGCTTCCATCACTGCACATACACAATAAGAGAGGAACTACCCTACTGAAGGCACTACATCCAGGAATAGAAAGAGAAAACAGAGGACGATACAACACAATGAAAAGTGAAGGGTTTTCCTGTTTTCTTCAGATAAAAGCAACAGCGAATAACTGCGATAGCTGGCATGCTGCGCGCTGTTAGCCTGACAGACAATAGGTAACACAGGCGATGGTGTGACATGGCAGGAGGAGAAACATTAGGATGAAAGAGATAGTGGTAGGAACAGAGAAGACAAAGTGAAGGAAAAAGAAAATAGACAATGACAAGCCCACAGTGTGTGAAGGAGGTTGGAACAAAAGGTCTCTGTACCAGTTTGACCCCCAAAATAAACAAGAAAAGAGCTGCATGCTCATCCTCTGCATAAACCTTCCAAGTCCAGGACGATTCTGCAGAGTCATAATAAAACGAGCTCCTCTGCTGCTGCGTCTCATTAAGATTGATCACCCACCAACCAGTCAATGGATACAATTACCACAATGAATTTAAAGAATCTGTAAGCAGACAGCAACAAAAAAAAGATGCCATATTAAACTAAAACAGCTGCTGCAATGTTTTTACAAAGACAGAACAATAGTCCGCCCACACAAAGTCTATTTTAGCATCGCTTGGTTTTCTACCTGTGCGAGGAGTTAAGTACTCGCTCTGTCGCTATGCAGACATCAATATCCCAGCAGCGTCTGGTATAGGTCTTTCATGTATTGAGGGCATCCGCAGTTTAGATGTTGAATACTTAATATTGAATTTAGTGATTCTTCTTGCAATCGGCCATAAAGAGCAGATAGCGCAGACACCATGTGAGCAAGATAGTATGCTGGCTGGTGTTGGAAATGGTATTTCTTTAGCAGAAGCAGTTAGTAATTGGTCTATGAGTCCCGAACCCTCCTGATTTACTGCTCCAAGACAAAACACATCTCACCATCGTTGTCGATAGCAAAGGGCACATTAGGAGTGATGATGTCATAGAAGCAGATCTGGCTGTACTGCGGAGAGCAGTCAGCATCCAGAGCCTCCACCCGCACGATTCGGTCGAACAGACGTCCTTCTGGGACTGAAGCCTCGTAGCGACGCTCGACAAACACGGGGGAGAACTCATTGACGTCGTTAACACGCACATGCACGGTGGCCCTGAGGAAAGGAGGAGTGGGAAGCAAGACACAAGCAGAGAGAGACAGATGGATTGTTGTAACAACAGGAAGCAGAAATGACTGGATAGTCTTTACAGTGCACAGCCAGAGAAACTTGAGCTAGTGACTGTAATTATTGTTTGAAAAAAATCAATATCTTGTGTTTATATTGGGAGGAGAGAGTGGACTAACTAACTTGTGGGATTTCTTGCTGTTGACTCCATCAGGTCCCTCTCCGCAGTCGTAGGCCTGAATGGTGAAGCTGTGCTCCCGCTGGCTCTCGCAGTCCAGCGGCTCCTTGGACCGGACCAGGCCCTCGCCGGTGGAGCGGTCCAGAACCACAGCTTCAAACTGGACCGAGCCTGAACCCGAGGGGCCATTATGAACCCGGAAGCCACAGATTTCACCTGGAAGAGGAAGAAGAGCAATGAAACAAAATGTGCTAAATTATAGACACCGAGAATCCAAATGAAGTCATATCGTATTTAATAAATAAATAATCTATAAATATCCAGTATATTAATTAATGTCCTCTGTCAAACATTGGATTATTTTTTTAACATTTGTGTGGCAACGGCTGCTCGTAGATTATACCAAATGCTGTAGTTTATGTTTTAACAAGAATAAAATTACCCTTATTGCATTGGCTTTCACTGTAGATTAGAGTTTTGCTGGTACTCATTATTAAAGCGTTTCAGGTCCGGCTCTAGCGTACATTTTTGTACCCTTGCAAACCTTACACTCAACCTTAGATTGTGTTACAAAACTCTGCAGCTTAGACTTAAAATAAAGGAGATGCATTTCCTGGAGATGCCTCTAAACTTTGGATCAGTCTTACTCCTAAAATTGCTAGACAGTTATTTAAATCTATTCTAATTGCATCTTTCTCTATCCATTGTATTTTCCCAATTGTTTTAGTTATTTAAAGTTTTTCCCATATATATGCTAATATATTGAGATTAATATTATAACAGCAACAACAACCAGTGACATAAAACAAGAATTTTAGCCTGCCATGCAAAAGGAAAGCGCCGACGTACTCATGCATATCTATCATTGAATCTATCACTATTAAACTAATTGTGCTGATTTATCTTAATATAGGTTTTTCCGACTATATCAAGTGGAGACAGATATCTGGAGGATTCCTGTAAGTGCCGCTCCATCTTATCATTATAATGATAGAATAAAATAAATTTCAGCTGAGAGAATAAAACCCTCTTTAAAGCAGCTGATCTTTCCTGGCTGACATAAATTGAAGGTAGGGAAGGTTTCCTACTCAAACACCTAATTTTCTCTTCCTTTTTGACACAAGCCAATAAATTTCAGGCAGTGCTGAGTAATTCCAGTCGATGTGTTATAATTTGACTGAACACGGTTATTTCCAGGAGTGCAAACAAGATAACCTTATTTCATCAGACTGCAGAGCGCTGCTGACTGCCGCTCCTGCAATGAAGGGTTGAATTACACTATGATGGCCTAAAAATAGTGGACTCTGACTGAACACATTGCCTTTAATATTTACGCTGGTCTGTTGGGAAAGATGGTTAGAAATGGCAGCAGACTGAGAGCTCCAAACCTCTGTCAAAATCTGCGTTATTGCAGCCCAAGCCAGGCCTGGGGAGATCATTTTCAATTTGGCCTGGTGATGGGATATTCAATTTGACTGTGCGAGTACTTGATTTGACCTATTTTTTCCCAGCAGACAGTTCTGTGGCTGTTCAAGTAAATTTTTGGAAAAGTTTATATTATTATATATTTGAGGGATTTTTATTTTTCCCCCGGCTCTGCCATCCTGTCTCCTTCCATGCAGTTTCATGCGTTTGGTGTTACCAGCGTAGTGAAGTGGAGCATCTTTGTCCAGAGCAAAGAGAGGGGGGTTGAGCAGCACCGTGTTGTCGTTCTCCATGACAATCCCCTGGTACTCTGTCTCGATCCATGGCTTGTGCTTATTGGCTGAGAAGAGACCGAAGAGGCTTTGGGTTAAATAGAGCAATTAGAAGGAACCAACGTTTCTATTTTTAACACTCCATAATGGGCAAGGACATGGTGAGCATGAGTGGAAAACTGCACAATGTCTGTCTGATGTGTGACCACAAGGACAGTTTAATCACATTCACACCCTCACAGATTTCCCCTCTTCTTCCTTTTCCCCAAATACACCTCCTTCCTCTTGTTTGTGACAAGTGCCCCTTTACACACCTGCCTGGTTGGCTGTGTAATTAAAGCCAGTCAGATGTCACCTTCTCACACACACACAGAGATATATTGCTCATATCAATCAGCCAAACTGGGCTGCCACAGGCGCGGCACAATAATACGTGGGGGGGAAAAAAAACAGCCGTGTCCAAATCAAATGCCCAAGGTTTACTGTGAATTTAACCTTTAATTGCAAATGAATAATTCATCCTTGTGCTGAATGTTCAGAGCCCAGTGATCAAAGGGCAAGTTAATGAGCCAGAAGGATGACGATTTTACACCCCAGCAAAGAGCAGAAAACAAAAGCCTCCGCTCTGTTGTCCTCAATCTTTTGAACACGGAAGACACAGAGTTTGAAATCAGACAGAATGGCAAGACTTGTGTTTAGTAATTGCTTTGTTGTCGTCACAGTAAATTTTCTACAATTTCTGACTGGAACTAATTCTTGCCGTCTCGCATGTGAGAGGAGAGCCAACTGAGGAAAAGCTCGCTGGCTCTGAATCTGATTCAACTTCTATCACTATAAATGTTTCGATTATAGAGCAAATATACATTTTTGATATCTTACTGAAGAATATAAAGATGGTGTTTCTCAGTACAATTACTCAAGCACTGTATTTAAGTATAATTTGAAGGTACTTTTTGGGGGGTTTCCAATTGATGCTAGTTTTGTCCACTTACTCTATTACATTTCAGACGGCAATATTGTTCATTTTACTCCACAACATTTGTTTTTGTCAGATTAAGTTCAACAATCTAGGATATTAAAATGCCCCTTACACAGTGACCACATCCATAATAATAATCTAATAACTAATGTACCACTCTGAACGAGGCCATTCTGCTATATAATTAATGCAAACTAATATGGGGTATTAAATTAATGGTTCAGCAATTTCTTCTGATAATACTTGTCGTGGGGGTATTTTTACATTGAGGTATTTCTACTTTTAGAGCTGAAATAATGAGAATAATCATCATCCAGTCGACAGAAAAAACAGCAAGTATTCTGTCGATTCAATAATCATATTTTTCTTTTCAAGCAAAAGTAACAACACGTTCATGTTGCTGCTTCTCAGTTGAGAAGATTTGAAGCTTTTCTTTTCCTTTTCTAGTAATAAAGAGAATATCTCTGTGCGTTTGTGCTGTGTCATACTAACCAGGCAATTTTGGGACTAAACTGGACTCTAGAAAACTGTAACGGGTGTTTTTCACTATTTCCATGACTTTTTAATGACCAAATGTTTAATAAGTACAAAGAGCAAAGTGAACGGGCGTCAAATTCCATATGTGCAAATTTACATGGCCATTAAAGCTGATTCTGATTGAAAAGATTGTCTGCCGAATAATCAACAAAGAAAATGATTGTTAGTTGCAGCCAAAGATACTTGATTAGGATTATAAAATGAATAACAAATCTGATCACACAATAAGTAAAGGGCACAAATCGGACCAAACTTTAGGTATCTGCTTTCATATCTAAAAGTTACGCCCTAATCAAAGATATTCATCCTCTCCTTTCAACTGCCCCCCCTCCCCTTTTGGTCATTTATCTCCCGCCCTCTGTCCCCTCAGTTGATCTACCCCTCCCCCGCTGCTCTATAGCATTAATCTGAGCATCAGGCCCAAGGATTACATCCGGGATTACAGATTGAGAGGCATCCCATTCCATCTCTCTCTGTCTCTCCTGGCACTTTTCGTCTGTGTGTCACTCTATCACCTCCCACCCCTCCTCGTCTGTCTCCCTCAAACACACACACACAATATATATATATATATATATATATATATATATATATATATATATATCCAAACGTTTCGGTATCTTTAGCTTTCCCCTTTCCCTCGTGTCACCTGATCTCACGTACTACCTCTCTCTCTCCACCACCGCCTCCTCCTTGTCTTCCTCCTCCCTCCTCACCGGCCTGCGTCTTTTCATACACGTCCTCTCCTGTCACAGCTCCTTCTCCTCTGCCTCTCCTAACATTTTACTCATCCCCGTCCCCCCCTTTTTCTCTGTGTTTCCCTGACACTCCATCTCTCCTAAAGCTCGTGTTCCCTGCATCACTCTCCTCCTCCTCCTCCACCACCACCTCCACCTCCTTCTCTGACATTCTCCCTCCTCCCTGTCCGTTTCATTTCTCTTTCCCCGGGAATGATCATCATTGGAACAATGATGTTGAATCAGAGTCATGGTTATCCATGATGATGAATCTGCTCCAGAGGAGGAAACAGATGTATCATCTTCTCAGAGTCACAGCACCGTTTAAAAACAGACGCATGCACGGCTGGGGCCCGAAACACAAAACGTACAAACGTGTGTGTGTGTGTGTGTGTGTGTGTGTGTGTGTGTGTGTGTGTGTGTGTGTGTGTGTGTGTGTGTGTGTGTGGCCTGTTTGAGGAGATGGATTTCTAATTCATACACTCGTGGAGGAGAGCAATAAAGTCGTCAGGAGCATTTCAAGGTAAAACAGCCGTGGCTCTGCCCAAGCACCTTGACAGGTCTGCGTGCTCCCGTGTCGATGTCAACCATCATCTCAACACATCACTATTACCAGTCAAAATGATGAGGCACTGACCTTTGTTGCCAATGGCAACCGAAGTCAAGCAAAGGAGGAAGAAGGAGAGAAAATTCATTCTGTCCATCTGAGGGAGGAAAGGAGAGGAAAGGAAAAGTAGAGGGGGCAACAGGGTGGGGAGTAAAGTACATGCATCAATAACTGATCGGCACTGACAGAGACAAGCACATGTAACGAGACACACAGAGAGAGACAGGGACAGATCAGATGCTCTGTGCATTAACACTCAGGTGTCATGCATGTACCTCTGGAGGCCTACATACAGTAGGTGGAAGAGAGACCCCATGTGACGGACTCGATTTGGTGCTGCATATTGAGTCAGCATGATTCAAACAATACACCATAATTGCTTCTGCCTTTTTCTCAAAATGAGACTGATACATGCACTTGCAGAGAAAAGCATAGTGAATGCACATACTTGGTCATGCTGTGTAGCCTATACGTGTGTATGTGTGTGTCTCTAGGATAGGTTATGCATGTGGCAGTGTGGGTGTTTTCCCATGTTTTAATTATTGTGGTTTGTTAGGTTAAAACAACGCAGCTGCTGTCATATGGCCACAACTGAAAAATGAGTCCTTGGGTTGGGGGGGTTTCATGCCCTCATTGACATAACAAGACTCTACGTGTTTTTCATTGCTGCAGTCCGTGATATGCTCCAAGACAGACATGCTCTGTAGGTTACATTACCAAAAAAAGAAAAAGAAACAAAAGAGGAAATATATAACCGATGACTCCATCTGTTCCCATCCATCCAAGACCAGCGGAACATGCTATGCGACACTAGTCAGCCGATTTACATCACAGGCTGGTATTGACACACATCACCAGCTTGGGCTGCATGTCTGGCCATGTTGAGAGCTCAGCCTCGAGCCAGCAGAGGAAATGTCGCATACATGAACGTTCGCTGAGGCAAGATTTGACATTACCGTGGTGAGTTGCGCTGACGCTCCCGGTTGGTACCCAGCCTCTACGCTCGCAGCATCCGCCTCTCACGCCCCTGCCGCTCGGCTCGGCAATCCCTCCCCCGCAGGGTGAAAACAAACCTCCAGGTGTGGGAGAGGACACACGGATAGTCTTCAACACGGCAGCTGAAGAAATGACAGTGTGTGTATATAGTTCAGCCTGACGTGAGACTCGGCGATGGGGTGCGAGGACGACCGGAGAGACCGATGGATGCCCTTGTTTTTTCGGCTCTACGGACGAGGGAGAAGGAGAGAAAAAAACGGTGGGAATATTACGCTGGCGTCCCCTCCCTCTCGGCGTCTCTTAACCCGCCCACACTGCGTCCTTCTCCCTCTCTTCTCGCTCCCTCTCTCTCTCCGGCCCCCACCAGCTCTGTACCAGACTGCTGCTCTGGCTGTTTTTTGCTGTTGAACGCACATTGAGAGTGACTCAGACCCAACACAGCAATTCATCTCGTCACGTTTGTTCTCAGCTCTAGGTTTGCACCCGACGAAATCATTTTTATATTTTCACACACCGAATTTTTTTTTTGGGGGGGGGGGGGGGGTATTTAATACCCCCCTGCACAAGATTTCCATCAACAGACTGCAACATGACGTCACATCACCCCCTTTGCCCCGTGTCGGACACATAACACATAAGGTACAGGACACACACACGACCAGAGTCCTTGCTTGAAATGCAGCATTTTAATGAACATTATAAAATTGTATTTGAAAATCACTCCCAACCCGAGTCCATCACAAGTTCTCTTTTACTTTGTACATTTGGTAGGAATAAGGCAAAAAAGTAGTCTCTTAACATAGCAATTTACATCAATTAATAATCACCATGTCATGTATAAATATTACTAAAATCTGGGCTGCTGCTACAGTGAGGTTTGTTCTGTCCATATGTGTGTCAGCATCAGCAAGAGAGCGGCAGCAGCAGCGGCGCTGGGCCTTCCTCCAGCATGCTGTGGATCAGACTACACAGCTCCCAACCCACCCCCAAAAAATTGAAATTAAACAAAATGAAGTGGCATTCCCACAGAGGGATGGGATGCTTCCACTTCAAACGTCTATTAAATACCACCTGCTGTTATAAACAAAAGAGCAGGTCATAAGTGAAACACATGGTTTCTTTTGCTTCCAGTTCAAAAATGAGTTTCCTCAAACAAAAGAAAATCTCCATTTATGGAGATCAGAGTGTCGGATGAACCACAACGATCAACTGTTGTGACTGTATGGTTGGGCAGTGCGCAAGTCTCCTTTCACATCTGTGCATTTAAGAGCTGAGGACCGAGGGCTTGAATCAAGTCGGACAGAGGAGTAGACTGAACAGAGAGGAGGGGGGGGGGGGGAAACATGGTGAGAAAGAAAACAGAAACATCAAATGAGGAAAGGCATGAGAACAATGCAAACCATTTCCAATGTCTTATCCCAAAGCTACAAAATGTTCTTATTCATAAAAGCTGTTAAAACTTTATAAAACCAAATCAAACAAATTTACTGTCAAAACATTCATTAATACAAGGCCATTTTGAGATGGGGATTAGTGTAGAGTGTGTGATTTACAGTGCTTGTATAACCACTGGCAGCCATTTTCTAGAAACAACTCCCCTGATTATTATTATCGTCACCAACTATCTTTTGCAGAAAGTATTGTTGTATTAAATTAGTACCACACATGTTGGCGCTGTGCTTAAACCTCCTGTGAAGTCTGCTGCTAAATGAGAGTGGTAGACATGAGAGAAATGAAAACTGAAAAAGAAAAACACATCGGAGACAATTACAGACTCCGGATCTGTGACTGCTGAGTGCAATTCTGTGTCGACAGCATGTAAGTCTCTCAAGTTCCACAAGTCCAACGTTTCAACCCCTACCCAAAAAAAAAAAAAAAAAAAAAAAAAAAAAAAAAGGAAAAGCAGGAATTCGCCCCTGATTGGCTCACAATTACCCCATGTGGCACGATGGTCATTTCCTGTAAACATTTCTCCAAATGTTTATAAAAAACACCCTTCCCATTTAAAACACAAAAATATATAGAAATTTATTTTTACATGGACATATATATTACTAAAGGCCTTAAAATATTTTCCAATCTGCTCCTTGAAAGTCACAGTTCCCTTCAGTGAATATTTAGCCTTAGACGGACCTGGAAAAAAACAGATATTTCAACATTAAAAACATGTATTCACAGCTTTGCCTCTCACAACATCGTAACTGAAACAGAATGAAAAAAAAGGGAAAAGAATGAAGAAAAAAAAAAAAAGCCGACACTTGCTTACCTTGCAAAGTTTTACTACCACGGTTTAATCCTGCTTTGTCTCACGCCGTTCTTTCTTAGGCACCAGCGCCTTACGGATGTATGGTATGGTTAAAAAGGCTGTGAGGAAGAATACGTGACCACAGAAATAGATGGACGAATACACCTGAAAAACAAAGAAAAGGTGACAAAACAGTCAAGTAAATATCCTGATTTAAAAAAGTCAGCCAAACGTTATGACGACTCCTGCTCCGTCTCTGCTGTCTTCTGGAAAAGCGCCGCAACGTCCAAGTGCACACTCATGGTGAATTACTTCTATACATTATACTTTACAAGTTACAAGTGTGAATGACAAATTCATTTATAATTGTTTTTCTTTATATCAAATAAATTATTCGATTTAATTGATACAAATTTAGGATAGGTACATATAAGCATTATGCGTCTCCCTATACCTTTTCAGTCTCTTTTTTGTATATTAGATTGTGGCTTTACTTACTGCATGCAATGATTGACTGAATAAAACATACTACTACTTTGTAACATGAATGGCGTAAAATACTGTTCTAAAATATGAATTATAAAAGTATTTTAGTTTATTCTGAACACAGCAATATTTCATCTGTTGCTCCCTGAATTTGCTTCCAGCCCCCATTTAAAAAAAAAGAAGAAAAAAAAGACACAATGAAGGTTTGTCGATTGCGGTCCATACACTTCTTTTTAAAGGAAGATGTATGCTGTGATCGGAAAGTTGTGCATTACCTTGAGCCATTTGTCATAAGTGAAGAGGCAGAATGGCACAAGGGGGTAGCCCATGAAGAGCCAATGGAAAAACTGCTGGACTACATAGATGATGGGATAGAGTGCGCTGTTGGCCAACTTCGACAGCAAGGGACTGTCCTTCACTAGTGCCAGAGCCTGTCACACACAAACAGACACAGATTCCATATTAGGTACAGTAACACAAAGCACAAGGGTTACAGAATTAATTAATGCCAAATTGTGACTGTGGACAATATTTTATTACCTAAACTTTCAGCATTAAAAAAGGTGCACTTGATCGATGCCATTTAATGACAAAGTGCAAAGCAAGCTTTTACTGAGAAAATGAGCATAAAAACAGAGACCCAGATAAATTGTGCCCAATACTAATCATCTTTGGCCGTTACCCGTCCTCACATCCTGCCCTGCATCTGTGACGTACCTGTCTCTCTACAGTGATGATGAAGAACTCCATGGAGAAGCAGAGGAGGTATCCGGAGTGAAGACCATGCCAAAAAGTCAGAAAGAGGAGTGTGGCCACATGGGACAGGGACTTATTGCCCAGGAACTTCAACCGTTTGAAGACATGTCTTGAAAAAAAAAAAAAAAACACAAATCAAGAATTTTGGATTGAGCAGTCAGAAAAGCAAAACACATCTGCTATCACTGCCTACATGGTAAGCACTCACTTACCTGAAGCTCTTGTTGCATAGCAACTGAGGTTATATTAAAACATTGCCACAACTTTACATCCTCTTCAAGGGTACTCATCAATTCAATGCAGGCTCGGGCTTTGTGTTACAATATCTTACAAAAGTGCACACACATTGGACTTTCAATACAGTTTTTTTTGTCCTTACTGGTGACCCGCTGCAGTAACAGCTGTTGTCAGATAAATAAGTACATGATGTACAGCTGGCTTGCTGATGGCCTTTAATGTATCGGTATGCTTCACACCTTTTGGACATCAGAATAAGAAGGGATCCTTTTTGTAATTTTCCCCAAACTAAGATCTGATAAGCACGTTTCTCTTCATACAAAAACATCCCATAAAGCACAGGATTTTAATCTTCCCTCTCAAGCCATCTGTATCATGCTTCACAAAACATTTTATGACAATTGTGCTATGTAAAACAAGACGCATGGTTTTTGAGTCATGATTTGTGTCTCGCCCATCTCTAGGACAGATGACTTGTCAGCCCAACTTTGAATGTGGCCATTTGGAACAGCTATAAACAGTTTTTGACAGCATTTAAAAATCGAGCTTATCTTGTGTGAAGCATACTGACCCCTCAAGGAGCTCCTGTATATCAAACAGTCCTCATACAAATCTGTCATGCTTCTCTGGCCTCTCACCAGGTTCTTTTCTATGTTGTATATTGGACAGAAATAACAAAGTCCCAGAACATTATGGAAACCCATCTAGCTTGAAACAGGCCGTACACTGTGGCAACCTGTTGACTGCCGTGTCAGATAAAACACTGGCTAAGGATAGACTGAGTGAGATTTAGCATCATTGCCGCAAGTTCTGCAACTACCATGGCAAAACATAAAAGATCATCCATGATATTCTTAGCCAAAGCCCTGTAAAAGGGTTTTTACTATGCTTATTTTACAGCTTATTTTGATATGCAAAATAAGCTGAATTGAATAGTATCGTGTAGTATAATAATAATAATAATAATAATAATAAGTTTAGTTTGTATTAACATGCTTTAGCAACATTGCGTTGCATGCAATCTTACTACTTCAATTGAATAAAAGTAAGTAAATATACATCTATCTCTCTCAAAGCATATTTGACTGAAAACAACTCACTTAATTTCACCATTATTATCTTAGTAAATATTTAACTTTATCAACCCGTCATTGAAGACAAACGAGGCACAGGTTTCAGGCTCGACACTGACCTGGCAGCCCAGGCATTGGTGTTGATGTTGAAGGAAGAGATGGTTCCTCCAAAAAGTGGCGTGGTTTCAAAGCGCCACACCTTCATATTGGCACAAGCGTCCCACTTGTGCTCACCATCCACTACACCATTGTAGCCTAGTCCAGATAATATACACACACCTTCCTGTAACACAAACAAAGTTCATAATTTGCTTATGTAAGATCACGCCATGAAGCTCAAAGCTGGTTAGGGTGTGCCATGAAATCCAATCCAAGCATGCATAGCATTAGTAATAACAAGAGGAATTAAAAAAGGGTGAGGTTTTACATTAAAATGTCTCACAACAAGTATGAAGCTAGGTGCTCTATGTGAATACAACGTCATACAAATTAGGTTAATTTCAAGAGGCAAAGCAGTAAGCTGTAGCCACTCCCAACACAGACTTTCAGATCAAGAGGTTACTTACCGCTATAACCCAACAGCTGACATATTTATACAAGATGACTTTAGCCCAAAGCAGTATAAACACACAGCGATACCAGAAGGGCTGAGCCTGTGGAAAATACATTGTTTTACATTTTAGACACTCTGACTCGCCTTACATTGAAAAACTTAAAGCATACAGTGATTATTTTTGAAAATGTTGTGGTTCTCACATCATACTCATCCGTTAAGTAGTAGCTGTCTGGGTAATACGGGCTAAATATTGCATATATCACCAGGCAAAGAAATCCCAGAGCAAACCTCTTCATAGCCGGCATTACACTGGAAGAGAATGAAACAAGGTGATAATGGGAGATTGGCCGGTGATCATATTAACTGCAGGGCTGTGACACTGCACAGTTGACTTATTTTATGGAGATGTAATGAAGATGGTCTTTCAGCTTATTTTTCTTTTGATCGCTCATCATTTTCTTGCTCCTTTACCTGTTCGGAGGCTTTCCGGGGCAGTCGCTGAGCTGCCCTGCCACCAGCTTCTGGTAGCTGCGCAGTGTAAACTGGGGCCCCACCAGGAAGCCTCCATAGAAGTAGGAAAAGCCACACACCTCCAGCAGGGAGGGCACGGACGGTAGGGCTGCAATCTTCTGCTCTGAACTCAGCTGAGACTGGAGTTGAATAATATGAGGGGGAAAAAAAATAAAAAAAATAAGAGGGAATAAGAGAGTGATATGAAAGAGGGATGAATAGGTAGAAAAAAAGAACATTGATACAGGATGTAGAAGTTACAATCTAGACAAACAGAAGCAACATCTGTACACCGTGCACTAAAAAGTGATATTGACCAGATTTGCAAGTTTATAAAAACACAAATAAAAAAAATACAAACCTTAATTCAAAGCAAACCATAGACACTAATAAAACCGAAGGAGCGACTTACAGCCGTCACAGATATACTAGCTGCACTAAGCATGCTGTAGAAAGACACGTGAGTGAAAGAATAAGAAACGCTGCTCAAACAAAATACTATAACTGTACCGTTGATGTATTGAACACTTAATAGCTTCATTATTATGTATTATTTTACCCTTGCATGTGTGCTCTGCAGTGCAGAGGCATATATGGTTTACAATGAATCGAGAGATGCTAAATGAGCCCGGGTCTGAGCTGGTCTTAATGGCTCAGCACATAAGAGTTGTTGGCTCAGGTAGACTCATCTTTCACATTTATACTTTCCCACATAAATAATAGCAATCAGAGTGGATTCAGCTGCAAAACTATGAGTGTGTTTGAGTCATTTTATCATTGGAGTAATACATTTTGTGAATTGGACCTCAGCAGATAGAGGTTGCAAATGATGTGCAAATCAAGGTGGCATCAGCAGCTACAATCTATCTTCGTGAATACACCCGTGATGCAAATGTCCCTCTCCTCATATTGTCATTGGTTTGTTTAAAAAAAAAAAAAGGACCACAGATTCACATATTACTCCGGTAACTTGTTTGCATTAGTAACCGACAGTGTCAGTTCCGTGCTTTGCATTCGCACATCGTGATGGTTTTTAACCACAACACAAGAAGACTATCAATATTCTTTCCATCAGAAAACTCATCTACCTTTCTTTCACGCATGAGAATGACTTTTTTTTTTTTAAATGAAAAAATAACTCTTGCAAGAACTAAACAGATGAACAATGAGCAAAACTCAAACAAACATTCCAAGACAGACACCATTAACATGTAGACAAATGATCAAGCGAGCAAAAGCAAGAGAGATCAACCAACTCACTGGTTCCTTCCCGCCGTCATAGTAATCAAATGACAAACCTGTAATCAGAAAATGCAACTGGTGTCAGAAACTATGTTAGGTTCACTAATGCCGTCACGATCATTTAAATGAACTCTATTAAGCATGCAAATGCCATGTCAGCAGTTTCAGTGTGTTAATCGATTACTAGAGTAAAAGGGGAAAGATCGCAACAAGAAGATATCAAATGAGAAAATATTGGTTTTTATGAAACAATTGGGTTTGTCAAGCAGAGGAGTGCAACTAGTGCGGTAGTCGACTCACCAACAAGTTTGAGTGTGAGGACACAATGAGGCATGGTCCACTTGATGTCATACTCCCCTGTCGCTGTGTAGTAATATCCTGCTAGCAGGTATACCTACAGAAAGAGAAGGTGGACCGGCAAAAAACATCCAGTTTAAACCTCTGCAACATCAAACATAACCAAGCACATGTTTATAACAGTTCTACATAACAAATCAAAGGAATGTGCCATTAAAAACTAAATATGACGCAAGCACATTTGTGTAAAAATGTGGTTTCATGACTGCATTGTGATGCATTAATGCAAAAATAAAGGCCTCAATACTCCCACAAGAAGCATACGTGACAACATCTTACAATTACTGATTATAGTGGTCCTTTTAATGCATGGGTCAAACGGTGCAGCATGAGGAAGGCAATTAAATTACAGAATACTATATGCAGAAATTCAACATGAGACTGCAGACAGACATTTACTGCAATGGTTCAGGTACTGCCCATCAGTTTGACAGTGGACAAAAGGATGCATGGAAAAAGGGAAAAGAAAAAACACACAGGTCACCTCACCATTTGAAAGGTAAAGCTGCTTAGTACAGTTGTTACTGTCCTTCCCATGAGCCTCAGCATCAGGAATTGGACAAGGACGCATACTGCAGAGTGATAGATCTGAGAGCCTGGGAGAGAAACAGACAGAAGGGGGGAAGGGATTGGGTCAGTCAAGTGTGACCTGTAGGACTGGACATGGAAACAGCATTTTTTTTTCCCTCCGCAGTTCAGTATTTGCTGAGATGGACAGAACAGGGCAAATCCACAATATACTGTAGATCTCAAAGAGGGCTGGAAGGAAAAGCATTCCATGAGGAAAAAGATAAAGCAACCGACCTGCTGTAAAATCCAAGTGCAGCCACCACAGAATAAAGAAAAGAGAAAGAGAAATATGTTAGCAGTTTGCGTTTATTCCGGCCACTCTCATCCATGAAGATGCTCCATCCATTTATCCTTTTGTCCCATCTGAAGCAGCTTGTGTTAACATTGTCACTTTTCAAGTGTTAAAAAAAAAATACATTTTCTAAAATTACATTCATTCAGTTTCTTAAATGTAAATACTTGCAGGTTCTTTGTCCTTCTCAGCAACTAATTATAATTTACAGTATGGCTTAGACAATAATTGATTAAAACTGTGAGCCTCTTATAATTTTCCACAGTCCAAGGACTGTTGTATTTGACAATTCAAATATATTTAGTTTTCTATCATGTGGCAAACGTAGGCTTTAATTATTTACATTTGAGAAGCAGGAACAAGCAAGCGTTTGGCATTTTTGCCGAGAAAACAAAACAAGTTAAAAATTAACAATAAGTTTGAAACACACATTTTCTGATTCATTCGTTTCTTTGCAGCTCCTACTGATAGACAAAAGAAGCAATTAAAAAACTGCAAAATGTTTAATTTCTATATATAAATCTTTAAAACCAAACTTCTCGAGAAATGAATCAGCAGTTGGTTGCAGCCCTCAGTGAACTGTATATTGCGTCACAAAACTTCGAGTTGTCAAACCTGCACCACATTTGCGTCATCGTCAACCCTGAAATGACTAAATACTGATGATTCATCCACAAGGAAAATGAATCCCTAAAACAACTAAAAACTAAAAAAAAGAAAAAGTGCTTTCCGTTCAAGTCCAGTGTTTCCTCTGGATGTTAGATTAAAAAATGTAATTCAAAGATGAATACAACATTTTTGAGTAAAAAAAGTAAAATGTGGGAAAAATACTTTCACGTGTTCTGGTCACGTCGGAATCAGGATTACAAGCATATAATGCTGGCAACAATTTCTAAGCCTATGGCATCGAACATATTTTACCTTCATTCAATCCTAATCCACCATTGTGTCATTCAAAAGAAAGCAAAGTTGTGACATCTTGACCTTAATATCTTGTGAATGTACGTATGTAAAGCGTTTAAGTGCGACCTGCTGCTTGTTGGGAGACTATTTTTTTCCAACAAGGGAGTCTCTGTTTTGTTTTCTCTAGCAGTGCCGTGGAGAAGTTTTCTAATTGTCTAGTACACGCAGACGAATTGGAGCAAAGCACCAGCAAAGGCAGGGAAGATGACAAGTGCTAAAAAGGATGTAAACAATGCAGAATTCAAAATGTTCAAGACCCAAAAGGACACACACACTTTTGGTAAATCACAGTGAATTGAGGTACTTAAAAAAAATAAATAAAAAAAAATTTAAAAAAAAAATAAAAATGGAGGCTCGCTCTATATCTTACCAAAGTTGAATGCTGCTAGAGCCAGTCCAGAGAAAGTGTGGAACAAGTGTATAACTGTGGCAGGCTGGTAGAACAAGAAACGCCGATACACCAGAGCACAGGGATACCCTGCAGGACAGAGGGAAAAAAATGTTTGTAAAAAGTATGAATCTTCATATGAGCCAAGTGAGACATTTGACGACACTCCCCACTATCAGGAACACTGACCTTGTGGTACAAACACATGGTGCCTGCATCCCACACACCCTTGTGTGGAGAGTGTTGCAGCAAATCTGGCATTTTAAGGAGAAAGATAACCGTCTTAAGTAGGACTGTGGAAAGGACAAACGCTCACCTGTGATCATGGTTTAATTAACTTCCACTTCCAACCAGTTCAGTTGGACTCTTTTCTTTAATCAAAATTTGACTCTGTTTACATTTTAAATCAGTGTCTTATCACTTTCATATATATATATATATATATATATATATATATATATATATATATATATATATATATATATATATATATATATATATATATATATATATATATATATATATATATGCGACTGTAATCTACAGTATAATATAATTGAAACGGCCTGCCATTTGAAATTGATTGAATTTTGATTGGATGAGATGACCAAGTCACTGAACCTTTGTCCTTCCTAGACTAGTAAAAGCTCTATAATGAGTGGATATCAAGGCACTGTAGCAGATTAGATGAAGATTAATATAAAAAGGTTCTCCATTATATCAGTAATATAAAACAGCATTAAGAAGTTCCCATCTGCCTCTAAAGGGTTACTTTAAAAAAGGCTAGTCATTTTCTACATTTCTCTCACTGTCAACAAATCTCATGAAAATAATAGCACACAGATACACAATGATGTGGTCAAAGCCTGATATAGTTTTCCATAAACCTCCATTGTCCATCCAATAAACACACATAAAGCGTGACATGTTCCTTCATGATTATGAAAATGGGCACCATGGTTTATTTGGAGTCAATGGCACATTCACTAGCCTGCTGCCATACTAATGTAGATAAACACGCTCCACATTTAGCTGGAAATCTGAATCATAGTGCAGTCTTGCAAGAAAGCCAATGGAGGAAGGTAGTTACAACATGGCAACAAAATTATGCAAGACACATTGAGCAACAGTGGGACAAGGAGCGTGCAACTGAAGGGTTTGCAGGCATTAGCTGACTAAAGCCTGAACTGAAAGGCCACGTTCAATCTATCGCATTGTTGGTGTGAGGTAACAGAAAAACAGACGTGTCCATGTGTCAGAGCAAAGTTCAAAGAGGACAGCATGGAGGACGCCAGGGCTCTCAAGTGTCACGCATTGAGGGTGACTGTCACGCATTTCGGTCTTAAATCACGCCCTCCCGCCACACATCGTATTTCTCACGCTGAAAAAAAACTCCAGGCTATTTAATGTGCCGCAGCGCTCAGACATGACCTGGTCGCGTGCTCCCCTCACCACGGAGGAATCAAGCCCCCCCGTGAGGGGCCACTCATCAGCCAATCAAAAAAAAGAAATGGGCTACAGACAAATCAGAAAAACATATCTTTAGTATCCGGGTAAGACTTAATGACAGGCGGCACTGGAGCCGTCCGGCGGCGCGTATTTGTCGTCGCTGCTGCCCCCACCCCCTCCTCCTCCTCCTCCTCCCGTCGACCGTTCCAGGGGGATACATGTCACGCTAACCTGTCTTCAAAACTTGAGAGCCCTGTGACGCCCTCCCCCCATCCACACAAAAGACATATATACCCATGACATTCAGACCCTGTAGCCCTAAAAGCCCCATGGAGTGTAAGATCCCATTAAAGAGCAGATCCTAAGTTTCTGCACATTTGAATGAAAAGTACATTCTGGCCTTGTTAAATTCAAACCGCTCAGAGTCAGTGTCCCCTCTACTCAATGGAGTGGAAAATGGGGGGTTAAAGAAGGAGAGGGGGAGAAAGAGGGGGAGAGGGAGGGGGCGGGCATATTTTGTCAGTCTGTGCTCCTTTTCTATGTCAAATAATTTCCCTCCCCCAACGATATTGGGACCATCTTCCAGCCTCAAACTAATATGATAATCCCACAGCCTACAAACAATTTCATCCGTGTAGTCTTCATTGTGCAACTCTCAAGCTAACTTGACTCCAACTGTCCCCAGTAAATCAGCTCGTCCGACATTAAGCTTTTTTAAGAGGAGACAAGATTCCGACAGATGACGATGTTTGACACGACACCAAACCGGCCAGACAGCAGCACCATCACGCCAGTAGCCACAAGTTCACTGTCGGTGTAACAACTTAGCCGTGGGTCGATGATGTTGTGAAGGAAACGCTGTATTATGTCACGTTTAATGGAGACAGACTGTACTGGAAACGTATATTTTGGTTCAGGGAAGCCCCTGAAGCTAACGTATCGTTAAAACCGACGGCAGGAGATAAACACAACTGGTCTGAAGCCTGTGGCTGTGTGTCACAGTTACAACCCAACTGAGCGTTGTGTTAGCGGTGCGTGTCTCCGTTAACAGTCACACAGGGCACCGAAAACCTGTCACCGGGATTAACAGCACGTCGGCCGGTTACCGAAGCAACGCGAGACGGAAACTCACCGATTAAAATAGATAGAAGTAGTCGAACCGCTGGCTCCGGGGAACCTAAGGACTCCGACAGATTCTCCAGCAAGGGAGCCGCCATCTTGCTTGTGGGCGGAAACGTCTCTTCGCGACGGTTCAGTGAACTCTACTGACTCACGGCAGACATCCACGCGCACACACTCCCGTTTTTAAAGGCCGTTCACGGCTCAGCCTCCTGCAAAGTTAAACCTGTGATTCTCCTCCTACTTCTACTCCCCTCTCGTCTATCTTTACCACACCGCTGCGGGCTCGGCGTTCACAGGTGTTTCTCTCAGGATTGGACTTGTAGGTTGACAGGTATCAGTAGCAGCGCACCCAGAATGGCATAATGGGGGCAAACCAGTCAAGTAGTGGGTGAAGAAGATTAACCAGATTAGCACGCATCATAGTATCAGTGGGCCCCCTTGTGACGATTTGTAGGAACAGCAGCAGCTCCTCGATTCATGTTATGTGAATATCTATTCATATTATTCATAATCAAGTTGTTTAAATAATCTGATCATTTGTTGACCACAAAAAGTTAAGTGAAACATTATTACAGTATGATAATGTTTTTATTACAACAAGTTGAACACATGGACCCGAGATTCACCCATCAAGTACATCTATCTATCTATCTATCTATCTATCTATCTATCTATCTATCTATCTATCTATCTATCTATCTATCTATCTATCTGTACTTGTAGACAGTATTAATAACAAACACATCAACAAATTAACGGTAGTGTAGTTGGGGTTCAATATAGTATATGAACCCCAACTACACACATGAACAGCATCGGAGCTGAAGTAAAGGTTGAATTGAGCTCAATTCAAAACAATGCTTTTATTTAATTATTTATTATATAAATAAATGTTTAACAAAAGGTCAAAGTTCATGTTACTGCAACTGGTGGTGATGATGATGTTGCTAATAGTACTGCTGCTGCTGTTGCTGTTGTTCTTGTTCTTGTTTACATTTGTTTGGGGCTTCTCATTAAGAGAAACCTGCTAGACAAATATCTAAAGAGCAAATAGATTCCTACCGAGTTCCTGGAGACTGGCAGTACTTGTACATTAAATACATGCCCTACTACTACGGTGTAACTTTGTAGCCACTTACAAGGAACATAGTAACAACAATACAAACAAAGCTCAAGTATATTATTATTTCAAATGCCGCCTTAGACTCCTGAAAATACAACTTTATTTGCGTAAGAACTGTATTATTTTACGGCAGTGCAGCTTGGGTATGCAAAACAGAGCTGAAAACCCTCCAATCAGAGCTCTTCTAACGGTGGCTCTGGCCAGGACGCACAAAGCATTGTGGGACTTTAGTCGGTTCAGCCAAGCAAATGGTGGATCGTCATGGCTTTTGTCTTGTCACAGATCACGTTGTTACTGTATATCATTTTGTGATTGTTGGCACTGCAATGAAAGAAATGAAACTTGACAAGTCGAAAGGTTTAGATTACAGATATTACATCTGCATGTGTAATTGATAAGCGTGGCTTCAATTAAAAATAATTTCCTTCAAAGTAAATGTAAAATCTCTGAATATATAGAGACATTTTAATAAATTGTTCTCATGGTTCTCATTTTTGCATAAGTAAACAAGAGGTTGTGATTAAATATCTTTTACTGAAGAAACAGTTATTGATTTTATTGTTTCTGTGTTTACCATGTGACGTGTCTTTAAGTACGTTTTTAAGTGCTACACAAATAAAATGTATTATTAGTATTGGTAAAATAGATATCTGCACACTAACTATGTTTAGCTTTCGGTTTAAATGACTTTCATCAGAGCGAACATGGTTCAGCTGGAATAGCAGGTGTAGAAACAAACAAAACCCATCACAATCCCAGTATGCAGAACACCTGTGCACATCCTGGCGGTAGAGGCTTCGCCCCCTTTTATCTACAGCTTTACAGTGCTGGATTATACAAATGTAGTATGTAGTACTGAGAAGTTTACAAGTGGGGTGGAGCATCGTGTATATAGACAAAAACTTTTTTTTTTAAATAATTAAAAAAAAATACTTTCAGCACCCTATTTGAGATAAAGCCAGGTGAAGCGGTGGTTATATTGCATTAATATTATGATTGCAATTAGAAGCAAAAATACCATGTTCTAGATTTCTCAATCGCAAATATAATCCTCGTGAACAAGCACATGGTTTATTTCACAGTATTTTATTTTTGTGATTTTATCACAAACATCAATACATGCAAGATTATTTTAACGTTGTAGTTCATCATCGTTGAGCCAATTTGAGTGGAAATACTACTAGGTAGATTAGTATTGCATATATTATGCTTTCTAAGTATAAAATAAATGCAGCGGAGAATAACATGCACTATTTCCCTCTGGAATGTAATGCAGTAAAAGTAGCATAAAATGGATAAACTGTGCAGTACAAGTTGTACTTAAGTACAGTATTTGAGTATTATGCCAAATAGTGGTACGCTATTTGGCATTTCGGCTTGGCCGCCCGTCACCGTTCGTCCTTGTATGGGAAAGTTCCCCACAGTGCACTTGAACGCAGCGTGACTATTGCTCTTCCCCTTCCTCAAATGGGGAGATGCGTTTACGGGCGTGTCGCCATAAACCAATGGCGCTGACGGAGAGGAGGGGTTAACTTGTCCATAAATACACTGAACTGCTTTTTCACGTCCGCTCTCTTACCCCAGAAAAGCTCGACCTCGGTGGACTGTTGGTACCGGTAACTTCTCGGCTTAAAAAACCCACTATAAATCGCAATCATGAGCAGGAAATTCTTCGTTGGTGGAAACTGGAAGCTGAACGGCGACAAGAAAAGCCTCGGCGAGCTCGCGCAGACCATGAACGCAGCCAAGGTGGACCCCAATGTCGGTATGTGCGGTTCTGACAGCCGTAACACAAAGTCCATTTTTTTTGTTTTTTGTTTACGTTGTAAGATTTTAGGCACTTGCTTTTTTGCACATCGTGACTAAGCATGAGCCATAGCTCCATGTGTATGTTTGGTTTCCTCATTTTAATGTCACAACCGAATCATTCAGACTCAAAATGGCTCTGCCATTCAATGATTCAATGACACCATTAACATCACACACACCCACATCTGCTAAATTTTATGACCGTAAAAAGTTGCATCCAGTGTAATAAACTCTGTGTGTTTTGTATTTGTGTGTTGTGTTTTTTGTTTGTTTTTATCGAGTCTACACTGAGCCCCAGACATAAATGTGTAAAAGGGCAGACGTTCGGTGCGCTTTGCAGTAATGTCGGTGGTGGGTGTGCGTTTGCAGCGGCACGTAGTCCAGCAGGCGGACCTGCCTTTCACTGAGGGAGCAGGGTGCGTTCAAGTCAGGCTGCTCGCTAATGATGTCGCTCTTCTTTCATCTGCAGACCGATGAGAATACAGTAGCCTATTGTGAGCTCCCCTTTACACGTTGAGGCAGTTCATACGAGGAGTGGTTGGAAGGCCTCCGATGACACTGATAAATGAGGTTTATTTTCCTGCATGTCCTGAAAGCAGCAGTAGACATTATTTTCACGTTTTTTATTCCCTGCATTACACTCTGCTGGAAATTAAAACAAGCCCCGGGAAGTTGACTTCGTCTAGACCTGTTTCTGCTGACACAGAGCCAATTGTGCTCCTCCTGCAGAGTTGGTGTTATGCAACTGTAATGTTGTGTACAATCGTTCTATTTAGGCTACCCTGGTTTGGACTATCCTTGGACCTTGCTCCATTAATGAAGCTGCCCCTTTACATCACCTGGGTGAAACTCAAGCAGACTTTTCCCATCGGCCTCTTTTAAAGTCAAAGTTCAACTGTTTCCTCCCCAGACTATTTTCTTCATGTTGGATATTTAAACTGATAATTTCAGTGACCTTTTTTTAACTTCGTCTCATGACCTTTCTCTGCCCTCTGCAGAATGTGGCCATGTAGGCGACCTTTTAGGAGGCTGAACTCAGACCTTTTAATGCAGGGAGGGCTGGCTGGTCATGGCTGTGGAGAAATGACCTTTACCAAACCAATAATAACGGGTTTAATATAGACTCTGCTAACCCTTAAGATATAGTTTCATTTTGAATGTCAGAGTCTTGACTTTAATGGACTCTGCGTGACCCATGCAGACTGTGCTCCTGTTGAATTGGGTAAAATCATGTTTGCACAAGAGGGCAAACATTTTGTGTATCTGTTTTAAAAAGGTTCATGACACACTTTGAGAAGCTGTAGTAGTACACAAGTATATTGATGTCATTTGGTTGGATGGACACATCCGGTGCCTGTGTTTTTATAGTTCAGTGTTTCTGCAACAAGCTATACTAATGGGAGTCAGCCTTTAACAGCATGTAAAATCAATAATAACTTGGATTTAATTGTTACATGTTGATGTCCATTTCAGGCCTGTCGATTGTTGGCATTATTCATTTCTGTTTTTAAAATCTTGGTGAATTGACCCTTTTTTAGTTGTTTTGTGATCTGAATAGACCCTTTTTAACATGTCTGATCTGAATTTGTCTCTCTAATCTTCCCAGTGCTGATATGCTTTGTGATGTGGGTCTTGTACTTGGCAGCGGCTCAGTGTGGTTATACATGTTGCCCTTTAACGAACTGATTCAAGTCTACCATTGAAGGGAGGCTAAGAATCAGTGGTAGTGGGTAGTACTGTAATCGCAGGGCTGGTGGGTCGTACCTGTATGCATGTGTGAAAGTATATAACTGTAATGAAGTTTCCTAAATATCTTTAATGTGTGTGTGTGTGGTAAATGTGTTTTAATTTACCAAAAGTAAATCCCAAACTGCTACATCATTAATAAAAAGGAGGTTTGTCTAAAGTGTCATTGATATTTGGTTTCATGAGTCTCTCAGCACTGATGTGGACTGCAGAAAACCTAAGCATTGTTTTCTTCTTTGCTCACAGAGGTGGTGTGTGGTGCTCCTTCCATCTACCTGGACTTTGCCAGGTCCAAGCTGGATGCCAAGTTTGAGGTTGCTGCTCAGAACTGCTACAAAGTTGCCAAGGGTGCCTTCACTGGGGAGATCAGGTATGCCATGTGTCCATCAGAGGACAATAACCAGAAATACTTGAGTGTGTATGTAAATACATAATGCTACAATGTATAACACAATACATGCAGAGAATACCGGTAAATAACAAAAAAAGGAACGAAATACAATAAATGCGTTAGACTCACACAGTCAACCACACTTTGAATACTAAATACTGAGAAGGTGGATCTAGTAAGTGTATTAAATATAAGTGCAAGAATAGCATTACGAATTAAATATAGTATTTCTTGAAATGTTCAGTATGGTGAGCAAATATAGATGGCTGGGTGTAACAACTTCATCACACACTTCATACAAAATCCTCTCGGTTATTAGGTTTGATCACTAATATATAATTTTGTTTAATGTTTTCAATGGAACAGATTATTTAGTGTTGTTTGTGCGAATTTCTGTCTTCAGCCCTGCGATGATCAAGGACTGTGGCGTGAACTGGGTGATCCTGGGGCACTCCGAGAGGCGCCACGTCTTTGGAGAGAGCGATGAGGTAATTCTGGATGACTTCATTATCTTCTACTGTGCACCAGCATTATATTGGCATTAAATAAGAGTTGCATTCATTCATAAAACGCACCAATCCGCCCGTGTACGCTCTGATCAGATGTGTGTGTGTTGTGGTAGCTCATTGGTCAGAAAACAGCCCACGCTCTGGAGAGCGGTCTCGGTGTCATTGCCTGCATCGGCGAGAAGCTGGACGAGAGAGAGGGAGGCATTACAGAGAAGGTTGTCTTTGCTCAGACCAAGGTCATCGCAGGTATGCGACCGCTGCCAATCCCGTTTCAGAGAGTATATGCCAGAGGGAGTGTAAATGTTGCAATATACATTTTAGGGAAAGTTTATTGTCTTTTATTAAGTCATCTCACGTTTCTTTGACAGACAACGTGAAGGACTGGAGCAAGGTCGTGCTTGCATACGAGCCTGTTTGGGCCATCGGCACTGGCAAGACCGCTTCCCCACAACAGGTAAATACGAGTAACCACTGAAAATGACGACCGCAATCTCTTCTCATAACTCGTCATAACGTGTGCGTTTCCTGCACAATATCTCAGGCTCAGGAGGTTCATGATAAACTGAGAGGGTGGCTGAAGACCAACGTGTCCGAGGCTGTGGCCAACTCCGTGAGGATCATCTATGGAGGTCAGTCGGTGTAACCAGATGGTGCTTGTCATGTTGTTAATTTCATTTGTTTCCCCCATGAATCTCTTCCCATGAATCTCTTCTTCTCAGGCTCTGTGACCGGTGCGACCTGCAAAGAACTTGCCTCCCAGAAGGATGTGGATGGGTTCCTTGTCGGCGGCGCCTCCCTCAAGCCAGAGTTTATTGAAATCATCAACGCCAAGGCATAAAAACCTGGGCAGCTGCAACGTGACCAAGTCCAGATCAGAGGCCAGATCCATTCAGACGATCCAATTCCATCACCACTTAGTCCTCTTCCCTTTATATTAAAAACGTATTTGTGTAATGGTGTCATTTTCTCTTTTTCCTTTATATTTTTTTTGTTTTGAAATATATTTTGTGATGAAGAGACAGATGGACACATGCACTGTACCGCACTGATAAGAGTCAAGTCCACTGATAATAGTCTGTGTGCAAACTAACTTCCACACCAAGTGCTCAAGCTAAAAAGACTTACATCTACATCTTGAGGTGGACAGCCAGTCCCACGCCTTTACTTGAAGAATTTACCAACCTTTTTTATTGTAAACGGTGTCTCCAGCTCGTTGTCAATCAGTTCTATTTGTCTTTTTAGTATTCAGTGTCTCTTTTGTATAATTATGGTGTTCTGTGGCTTTTACCTCCCTGTAGTCCAGCATGATCGTCTCGTTCATTGGCTGTTTTGTCAAAAGGGAAGCGTCCATTTCATGTTCATATTGTGTCATGGCCGATAGGTATAAGGGGGCAAAGCTGTAAGGAAACGTAATAATAAACCGTTTAGAGACTGTTTCAGTGTGTTGGATTTATTTTTTTCTCCAAGTTTATCCAATGATTGTCAATTCCATATTATCTATATCTTATAGGGATACTGTGTGTGTTGTGGGGGATATATATATATATCTATATATATCTATATATCTATATATATATATCTCTTTCATAACCTGCTGTATGTTCATGCACAGATGATAGTGATAGTCCCAGGACGGCAGGGAGAGAGTATCTTATTACAGAAGTGACCTCTTGTTAAGACAATACCACGCAGAGAAGCATTTGACAGCTATATTTATCCCAGCACTAAACCGAAACGGACACGCAGCTGTGAAAGTTACGTTGAAGATGGAACTAGTCGATAAAGACCTTTGCTAGAATAAACCCCAAAGCGCACTGATTTTAGTCACCACATAGTGTGTGTGTTGTAACATGACTTTATAACCACGTCTTATAAGAGCTAAATACAGTCTCAGATTGAAGCCTGGTTGGTTTCTAACTTCTAACACTTTCTCACTCCCTGAAACATTCGTCACAATGCTGTAGGTACAGTTCATACAGGAGGACAAAATAATCAGAACACTTGTAGCAATAGCTAAATACCTAAAATTCCAGCAGCCACCTGTGTCCCCTTACCATTTGTTATGGCGCATACTGCAAAACTAATTTGTAATTAACATAACTGCAAACTAATTGCCACTAAGGCTACCTGGGGACTTCAGGGCCCCCGAGAGTCCCTTTTAGTTTTAGTTTTCCTCATACCCAAAATGTAGAAAACAAATCAAACTAAGAAAGGATTGTCAGTTATCATAAAACACATTGTATTTCCCTTCAGCCTGCTGTCTTACCTTTGCACCCCGGTCCAGCAGGGGGCAGTGGAGCCCCACATTGAACACTGTGTGGCTCAATCTCACGTCCGTGTTTACAAGCGAAGCGTGACGTTCAGGGACTCGCTAGAATACGTTCCTCTGGGCGACTAAACGCTTTTTATTGCATCTGTAAACGTCCGAAATGCAGTCACTGAGAGTGTTTCTCAGCGAGAGACTGACAGCAGCGGCGGAGGAGATATTTGGAGCTGTTGAAAACACAATAGCCGAGTACAAGGAGGAGATTTCTCGTTCAAAAGATTTAGAAATCAGTCGTCTCAGGATGCAGCTGAAGCTTCTCAAGTCAGGTTGGTTTGAATGGAAACCCCAATGCAGCTCTCCTTCATTATTTCAGTCATGCAATGATTGTGACGTTGGTGCTTCTCTTTTACCCAGAGCCACGGTTGGATAGATGTCTCGGAGCCCAGCTGCAGCAGCTCACCCATCATCATCACCACCACCATCCCCCTCCTCCTCCTCCTCCTCCTCTTCCTCCTCAGCAGCTCCATCAGTCAGTCCCTTCAGTGGAGCCTTCTGAGTCCCAGCACTGTGAGGAGGATGGGAGCGGCAGCATGGAGCAGGAGCACCCAGATCCCTCACAGGTAAAGAAGGAGCAGCACCTGAAGAGCCATGGGGATTTCTGGAACGGCCACGACGTGGAGCAGCTCGAGAGCCTTGAATCCGACATCAAAGACTTCATCTCGTCTCCTTCCAGCCTGAAGGGCAGCCTGCAGGACCCCAGTTTGCTCTTCCACCCATACCACAACAACCACGGCGAGGAGGGCAAAGAGAAACCCTACTGCTGCTCTGTCTGTGAAAAGCGTTTCAGTAACTGCTCCCACCTCGCAGCACATATCAGGACACACACGGGAGAGAGGCCTTACAGATGTGAAATATGCAGAAAGACTTTCATCACCACAAGCGCTCTGAACAGACACCAGACAATCCACACTGAAGGGAAACAGTTTGTCTGTAATTATTGTGGTAAATCCTTCAAATGGATGGAGTCTCTTGGCAGACACGTTAGAAGCGTACATAAGAGAGAGAATATGCCTGTATGACTCTTATTGAAAATACAATAATGTCCACTGGATTAGTCGTGTTGTTACCGTATGTTTGTCATATATAATTTAAGTTTAAAACACCTGAACAAAGAATGTAGTGTTTTCTATGTTTTGTGATACATTATATTGTGCATGGACCTCATTAGGCTTTGAAAGCCAGTAAATGATGTGCGAACGAATTGTAGAAATGAATTGAAAGGTATAGCATTTTATAAATAAATTATGGTGAAGGTTTGATTACGGAATAAAATGTAACAACTGGTATTGTTGAATGTGTTTTGCTTTCTGCTGCAGGAACATATAAGAGAAGGTAAGTTGTGCAGTACTCCAGTAGGTGGCAGTAACAGCATTCACAATTTCACATCAACCTACAGTATCTGGCAGTGTTCAGACTCTAATGTACTGAGTTTGTACTTCTTTTCTGGGAATTGAAAGTGCTCTCAGTCAGTAGTCCTCTTACAGTTAGAACATTCAAATTATTAGTGTGGTGACTCAAGGACTGGCATTTATAATGAGGTTTTTATATTTTAGGGGAGTATAACGTCAAAATGGACATATTGTGGTATTTACTCCACTACATTCATTTGACAGCTCTCGTTACTTTCTACACTCACAGTATAACTGTAAAATATAACGAAGAAACAAGTGATAATATAGTACGATGCTGACACATTAATGCGTTAATAATTATAATTCAGTAATACATTGTATTCTGCTGGTATTGTGCATGCTGGCTCACCGTCATTGCTTATTGGAACATTTGATCACACATGTTATTTTCTATCTGTGACAAGTCAAAATGTCTGCCAGAAAACAGCTAATGTGTTTTCAACTTCATAGCAGCAATTTGGGAAAGCCCTTACCTGTTTTGGGTTGACAATGCCCAGGTGAATAACATAAGAGTGTGTGTTGTGGTCGACGGACCTGGATGAACTGGATCGCAGACTGTGTGCCAGGCCTCATCACCCAACATACATGTCCAACTTCACTCACGCTCTTGGGGCTGAATGGCAGCAAATCCCTGAGACCGGCTCTCAAAACATTTGTGGGAATTCTATATATATATGTATATGAGTATAAAGGTATAAAATAACAGCAGCTTATTAAAGCCCAGAGTTTGAGGGTGAGATGTTCAGGGAGTGTAATGTTCAGGTGTCCACACGCTTTTGTACCACGGGGCAACTTTGACAAAGAAGCTTCAAACTTGAAATGTCGCTCTGATTCACACATGGAACCGAGTCAGTCCTCTTCCATCCTTATAATGCAAGAAGACAGGACTATCCCCTCCCCACTGACTCTCTATTCACTGGCTTTATGAAGCCATTGCTTATATTCAGGGGTAAAATTGAGTATGTTTTTTGCAGAGTGTGTGTACAGTATATGCAGCAGCAGCACGGCTATAAAGTTCAATGTTTGTCATGAATAGTAATTATAAGTCTGTAAAGTAATACAGGTTAGTTGAAGAAATTCAGAGATCATTATTATTGTGGCCAGGTTCAAGGTGTCTCACCTATTCAAGTAGCCGATACAGACATTCCAATCTTTTTTAGTTCATACATTCTTTCTTGTCCGCTATTTGATTGAAAAACAACCTTGAAATTCTTATAATAAGTGTTCTAAGTGGCGAGAGTCTGCACTTCATTCATGGCTCATTGTTGTAGAAGATCTTGTTGAACTGGAATATTATTTCAGACTACGCTTATTTTTTGAGAGATATTTCTCTGAGAGCTCTTGTGTACATTCAGGCGCTCTGTGCAGCAAACCACTCACTACATGCGTGCAGAGCAGTCAATTAAAATCATGACACAATATCTCTTGAAAATTGACCCTCTGGATTAAAATAAAGACAAATTATGTGATGGCGATCTCCTCAAAGTGTTGCTCTGAACAAGTTTTAAGATATCGCTTAAAGATGCGACTACTTATGTGTCCCTACTGTGGAAACAACCTTTGTGGATGATTGTAAAACTGCATCTTCTTTGCTGTTCGGTAAAATGTTTCAAAAATCATCAGTAGAGTTTACGCTGTATCTCCAAAAAGAGCAATGTGTTTCCTATTAGCTCTGTGGCAAAAGGGCTCCCTCGCTCTTTGTTCACTTTAAATGGATATACAATGTTTCAGGTATCTGAAGAAACAAATATATTTGCTGAAAACGTCCGGCCGTCGTAAACGACTCAGTTGATCATTTATATTCCAACACACACGTGACTGTTAACAACAAACCTGCGACAGATTGATGTTTTTTTTTTTCATTTGGGATACTATAAATATAAAAAAAACATCAAATGGTTTTGTCATCTGAGAAGTCAAATGCGACATTTGTTTCACTAGTTTGTAATTGTCTATATACTTGAAATTAAATGACTGAAACAGTCCTCATTTGGATACATTGAGAATAAATGTATCAGCATCCAAATCCTTCTTTCTGCTGCTGTAATCCAGAACGCAAACCATGGCCTTGAAATATGTGTTCAATTTCAAAAATATTTCATGGCCAACAACTAAAAGCCAACATTGTGTTTGGTCCAACAAAATATTTCCAATAATTAATGACCAGCGCAATGATGTAGTTTTTTCCCTACATGCCACTGTTTTCTATTAGTGAGCTTAATAACACTTAACAAACCAGCTGTCTATTTGTCTTTCTTTTTCTAATCATAGAAAATGTGGTAGTACAAGAACATATCCTACTACATACACACCGACATCCATTTCTACACTTTATTAGTATTCCCATTCAATGCCGTGGAGGTCTGGAGCGTCTCCCAGCATGGCAGATTATATAAATTCTAGAAATGGAGTTGTCGTATGTTGGAAAGACTAGCTTACTTTGTACCTTGAATGCCCGGAGAAGAAAACAGATTAAGTGAACTCAAAGTGGGGCCTTTCACACAAGATATATGAGCATGAAACGAACACCATGATTGCTTCTCTAACTGTCATCACCTCCTTGGGTCAAACAGCTGTTGTTTAAAAAATGGGTAGCCAGAATCCTTGTGGACCTGTTCTATCAACTTTGTTCCTCAACCCACGGCACAATTGTTCATTTTCTTAATCAAATCATGGACTGTTTTAAATTTGACAAATATAATTGCCATTGACAGTGAAAGCTCTCAATTTTCAGGTCTTAACTGGACTTGTTTTAATCTTGAAGCTGGTTTGCTGAGATGTTAAAGATGACTGGTGTGTGGTGGAAGGAGGCGAAGAGCTCTGGTCACCCGCAAGATGTCTACAACCACTTAAGAAATGCTCAGCAATGCCTTAAGAGGATCCTGTGGGAGCATCTTCTTCAGGCTGGAGTGGGAAGGGAAAGAGGTTAGAAGAGACTCATTGAACGGGTGAGAGGAGGTGAAAAAGGCAACAGAGTCTGTGCTCAGCCAGGTTGTCTTGATGCTGCGACACGTGTCTCCATGCCATGGAAAAATACTTCTGTATCTCATTGAATGAGACCAACAGAGGAACTCTAATGTAACAATAACATTGGAGATGACAGAAGTGTTGGGGCCAAAATGGACCTCTAGAGAAGCAGAACAGCAGCTACAGTCAGGCAGAGAGACAGTAGACCGGCACATTACAGAGTTACTGGTGGTCATTAGATAAACTTTATGAAGTATGACAGCTCCAACAGGAGGAAAAAGGTAGTTTAGGAGCAGATACAATAGCAAAGAGTGTTAAAACTGTCCCCCTTGGGCAAAACAGAGCTTGAATGAAATGTGAAATTATGAAAAAGGAAAATATTTTAGCTAGAGGGAGCTGGGACAGGGACTAAACCAAATCAGTCACTGGTTTGTGCAAAGTATGTGTGAGCATCAAACCCATGCTTCCAACAGTCTACTAAACAAATGTGAGGGTGTGTTGTGTTCTTATTTATATTTCACTCTTGGATATTTTGGAACAAATTGTTTATCTGAGTGTTCAAATTAAGGTGTAAGTATTTTTATAGGGAGTCATAGTAGAGTCTCCGAGGCTTGTATGAACTCTTCGTTGGTTATAATTAAGCAATGGAAATTTTTCCACTGTCGACACAACCTGGCTCTGATTAGATGAGAGTGTGTGACTTTATTTAATCATCGAATAATACAAGGAGGATATTGATCTGTGGCCTTGTTTGTTTAATCCACACACATTTGTCTCACATGAATCTAAAGTGCTCACAAATCATTTGTAGTATTTGCAGTCTTGCCGCTACTGGATTGCAGTCTGTCGTTGGTGACAATACATGTAATTACAGAGAATTTCATAAACCACAGGGATGCACTCAAGAGTCTTAACCTGACACTGTGCATTATCTTGATGCACTAAACCATTCATATTTAGTACTATAGTACAAAGAATACGAATTATTTGCAAATATTTGTCCCATATTTAAAAATAAGAGCTGCTAAGAATATCTTTATTTTACCTAATTTGATCTAAATTGCGAGGAGAGGCTGTAGTTATAACTCAAGGTCTATAGGAAATGCAGTGTTCAAACATCTTTCACCAGCACCTTTCATAACATCCTTATCCACATTGAGAGAGGACTGATGAAGTGCTAAGAATATCTCCCAGATATGATGCCACCAGAGGGGAAAATCAGATTTGTCCTGCTAGAGGATACTTTACATTATGTTGACACACTTATTCAAGGTGACTTTAAATGACACACAACCTAGACACACAACCTAGACACACAACCTACATACCAACTCAAAAGCATGCCCTATGCAATACACACACACATACACACACACACACACACACACACACGTGTGTGTGTGTATATATATATATATATATATATATATATATATATATATATATATATATATATATATATATATATATATATATATATATATATATATATATATGTGTGTATATATACATATATATTTATATATATGTGTATATATATATATATATATATATATATATATATATATATATATATATATATATATATACATACACACTGAGATGATTCTTACAAAAAAGGCTTTCAATCAATTAGTATGAGGAGATTCTATTGCAAAAATAAAGAAAAGGGGACGTATACTTTAGGCCTCTGGAGATTCATGAAAGACTACTTTAAGAGTATTAAAATAAAGTGCATCATTGTGACAAAACATGAATATTGTAAACGTTGTTTCGGCAGATGTACAAACCTGTGAGCCAGCATTGGTTCTATCTTGCAACATGAAGGCCGTATTCAGTGATCCGTGTCTTTTTGAAGGAGATTCCTGCAGCTGGACACGGCGAGAACACACACAGCCCTGAGCCTTCAGCAGTAAATCACACTTTCACAGCTCCTCCTTTCTTTCTTATTTCTCATTTCTCTTCATATATATATATATATATATATATATATATATATATATATATATATATATATATATTTCTTTCTTTTCATTTTTACTGTGCAGTAAGGAATGCTCTCTCTACAGGGTGGCTGGTGTTCACTGGAGCGCCTCAACTCCCATGTCTCACACTCATCCCATGTGTCTCCTATTAGCTACACTCAACCAAGAGAGGGAGGGACGGAGAGAAATAGGGGGGAGTCAGAAAGAGAGAGGGGGAGGGGGAGGAGAGTCAGGAATTTGATATGCTTTGTGCATGAATGACTTGTATAAAACAAAGACGGGGCAAATAGTCTGAATGTATGTGGGGAGGGGGGGGGGGGGGTGGTATAGCGCACACATGAACACGCCAGAGACTAGCAAAAAAAGATTATAATTTATTTCCAGATTTTTTTGCCTTCATTTGCATCTTGTTTCACAAGGTAAATTGAAAATAAAAATAAAAACCGACGGCCATACCATGAAAATGTAAAAAAATAATACAAATAATATGTACTGTATATATAATTATATCATTATCAACAAACAGACAACATTAATCATAATAACAATACTATTGATAATAAACATAACATAACACTAAATTGCTGGTCTCATGCATATAGAACGCCCCTCAGATACAAAAGAGGGGGTAATTACTAAAAATAGAACCAAAAGTTCCACCAGTTCAGAATAAGCGCCTAGCTACATGCAATGACATAAAAGAGACTCATGTACACATTCCTTCTGGCATCAAGTATTTTACACATACTGTACTTCACTATTGCCTCCCCCATCTAATATACTGTACAGAGCACGATACAAAACAGGACTGGAGTTTGAGAACATTATGTAGGGAAGCGCCGGAGTCTGGATCTTCAACATGGTGCAGTTAGCAGGGACTGTGTGCAACATTTTCACGCAACATTTGCTCCTCTCTCTTTTGTTAGTCCTTCAAAAATCTTCTTGTTTTCTTCACTGGATACCTCGTCCATTAGTCCAGCTTTAAATTCTAGTCTTTGTTCCTTCGTTGTTTTTAGTGCTTTTCTTTTGCGTTTCATTTTGCACACATTCTCCCTCGTTTTTCTCCATGCTGCTCTTTGTCGTGCCCCTCCCTCACAGGGTTTTGTCACTTTCTTTCTTCAGGTGACTAAAAGGTCAAAGGAGAAATCATGTTAGAGTGCAGTTTGAAGTGAAAGGTCAAAGCTAATGGCTGTTTTGGGGATACATTCTTAAAGCTGTATTTGAATCCATAGATTGCTTTTCTCAGGAATCAAATATGCACAGAGGTAACAAACATTTCTCAAACACCCCAAGCCGCACAGCCAAGCTGGCTTTTACAGGCTATTTGTAACAAACTAATCAACAGTTTGTGCACACACCCAAGGCTGCCAAATGTCAGTATTACTGACCTTGGGTAGGAGTGTTATTAATCTGTGTTGTTTTTCAACTCAAACACTGATTACAACTTGTTAAAAGTTGATCAAAATGTAATTTCTGCTACTTGACGCTTCCCAATAAAGTATCCAGCGTTGTGTCAAATTTAGGCCATTGTTGTTTGTCTCTCCCAACCATGAAAGTTATTGGCCTAAGTAGATTTACAATGGGGAGAGGGAAAATAGTTTAGCCATTGAATTGTATTAACCTGGTGAGCTAATGATAAGTTAAAGATGAAATATATAAAACATATATTTGGGTCTTGGGTCAGGTTTTAACCTGAGAAGAACTTTTGTCTCATTTTTAGGATAGTGCAAAAATGATCTACAACTGTGTTTATAAATGGTTAATTGTTTAAGTAATTGTATTGTTCTGGTTCCAATTTCTTAAATTTAAAGATGTTCTGCTTTTCTTTTTCTTATATCATAGTTAATTTACATCTTTGGACTTTGCACTGTTTGTTGAGCAAAACGAAGACAGCACCGTGACATCTTGTTGAGACATTATTAGACAAAAAAATAATGGAAACAGAATATTGTCTCTGCTGCATTAACAGAGGCCCAAAACAGCCTCCGTACCTGTAATACTCGTCCTGGGTAAGGGAGTGGTGGTGATGGTGATGGATCCACTGTTGTTCCAGGGCCAGTCTCTGGATCTGCAGCTCTGTGCTCTGGGCCTGCTGCATGGCCTGGAGCTGATGGGCTGCCGACATGGGACCAGTGAGGGAGGACGGCTGGGGCAGGTCACGGAAAGGAGCACCTGCAAAAAAAAAAAGTAAAAAAAAGAGGAAGAGGAAAGAGGATAAAAGAGAAAGAGAAAAGAGGATACGAAAAGGAAAATGGAGAAATAATGGAGCCGAAAGGATCCCAAGGTCAATCATCGTCATCATTTTCAAAAACTCTCTTCATAAACGTTTTAAGCACTGTGGAGTTTTTAAGAGAGAAAAACTGAACAAGTACATGGACGAGGAGCCTTCTCCTCACCGAACAGCTGTTGGCGGAGCACCTCGCTGTCAGTGAGGGGGTGAGCCAGGATGGGGGTGCCTAGTGTGGCTCCTGGGTAAGGGAGGCGTGTCAAAGGAGACCCCGACGCCAACGGGTCCATCAGGGGGTGTACCCCGCCCGTCGCTGGATGCCAGTGATGTAATAGGAAATACAGGAGATATTTAATAAGAGTCAAATTATAACAAAGATAATGCACACATTAACATTGTTACATTATGCTACATTTGAGAGATGTCTGATTCTTGGCAACACATGAGCAGCTGAGACAAAGTCAAAGAAATCTGGATTCTGGAGGCAGTGCGGAGTCAGTGAACATAATGGCTTTCGCTGAAGTTTAATTGTGAAATCCAAATACTATTTTCATCCTTCAATTATCTGTTACAGCTTATCCTTTACAGGATTGCAGGGGGCTGGAGCCCATCCCGGCTGACATTGAGCGAGAGGCGGGGTACACCCTGGACAGGTCGCCAGGCAATCACGGAGCTGAAACATTGGCCCAATTCCAATCCGGTCCCAACACCTTCCTCTGTTTGTAATGGCGTTGCTCGAGGTCAGTAGGGGCCGCTGGTTAAATCAGTGTTGATGCGTGGACTGACTCTGAGAGTTTTATAACCCCCTTCCACTCCCCGCTAACTGGTTTGGGATGGCACTATATATGGCGGACCCTCCGAGTGGATTTGAGACGGGAGAGGCTGCATGAACCAGTTTAGAATTGGGCCATAAAGACAGACAACCATTCATGCTCACATTCACACCTACAGGCAATTTAGAGTCACCAATTAACCTAAATAACCTAGCCTGCAAGTCTTTGGACGGGAAGGAAACAGGAGAAACCCCCACTGACATGGGGAGAACATGCAAACTCCACACACAAGGGCCCAAGCTGGTCGTCAGGTAAAACCATACATTCTCTTACTGTGAGAAACCATGCAAACCACTACCCCACCCTGACACCCCAAATAAGCAGGTTTTAATTTTATTAAAGTCAAAAAGTCTTTTGATTGTTGTCATACATTTCTGCTGATTGGTGTTACTACACTGAGATCTGAGTAAACTAACATCTCTTTAGGGACTTTTAATTTTAAAGCTTAGAACTTTTGAACAAATGAGTCAGATAACTCGGAGAAAACTATGACCCAATATCACTTGAAATCTAAGAAAACCTGTCTTTAATGATTAACTAATTGAATATATAAAACTATTCAAATTTAAGTTAAATGATAAGGCTGGCTTTTCTTTCTCTTACTGTCCACAATTCCAACAAATAGCAGTTCTTTGCCCTGCTGGTGGAAAACAACCCCAAGCCTATTACTTAGTTATTTTATTAAAAAACTAAATCTGCTGTTCTGTTTTGTCAAACAGAACGGATTAAGACACATGTGGTGTGTCAATCCAGCCTACACTGCAGCATGTTGCATGTGGGATTGACTCCATATAAACTACAACACCCATCCTAAAGAAGGACTGTGTCTTCCACTACAACGGTGAGGCTCGTGACAATAATGGAGATCTATGGTAATAGAATATGAAGCCTTATCGCAAGCATGTGTCAACTATTAACAATGCATTCTTAACTACAAAATGTGTTCATAGTAACAGGTCTAGATAACATAAAGGCTGTTTCTACTGATAATAACAGCATTTGTATCAGAAGTGGTTAGTACCTGTGTCTTGCTGGTGCAGGTGAAGGTGTGAGTGGATGTGTGAATGCTGGTGATGATGAGGTGTCACGTTTAACATCTGAAGACGCCCCAGATTCTCTCCTCCACCTCCATTTCCTCCCGTTCCTCCTCCACTTCCTCCTCCTCCTCCATTTCCACCACTTCCTCCCCTTTCTCTTTCTCTCTCCCTTTCTCTTTCTCGCTCTCTGTCCCCAAAGGCCGGCAAAGCTGCCGTGTCTCTCTCCCTCTCCCGCTCTCTTTCCCCACTCCTGTCCCGCTCATAGGAGGCGGGAGAGCGAGTGGGAGTGGGGTAGTTCTCAGGGGGAGCGGCTGGAGCAGTGGCTGGTGGCAGATGAGAGGACAGGGAGCTGGGAAAAGAAGAATGGGGGACCGGGTGATGAAGTGAGGAGGCATTGGACGTTGGTGGAGCAGGTGGAGGAGGAGCTGGCGGAGGAGCAGCAGGGCCTGCTGGGGCTGGGGGGGCAGCCGGTGGTGCGGATGATGGGTGAGAGGGAATAGAGGGTGTTAGGAGAGATGAAGTTGGTGGATTGGACAGGGACGGAGGGGCAGAAGGGTTCGGAGGTCGAGTTACTGGGGCAAGGGTCGGGCTTTGGAGGTGTTGGGGGCCAGTGGGAGCCGAGGGAGGAGGAGTGCCATAGAGTGTCACCTCATTAGCTCCTGCTGCACCTCCTCCAAGTAGCAGGGAGTGCGCATGTGCATGTGTATGTGCGTGTGCATGTGCGTGTGCATGTGCATGGGCATTGGCATGGGCGTGAGCATGAGCATGGGCGTGAGCATGGGCATGAGCATGGGCATGAGAGTGAGAGTGAGCAAGGGCAAAAGCAGCGTGATCAGTCATGGCTCCTGGTTGGTAAATCCGGTCGTCACTCTTAAATTCAAATCCTTGCTTCATTCGTTCTCGATGTGCAGCCACTGCATGAGGAAAGCCGACTCCTCCGAATCCCGCACCCCCAATCCCTCCAGGTATTGGGCCTCCTGCCATTCCAGCGTGGCCTCCAACACCTGGACCCCCTTCAAGGCTGCCACCATACAGAAAACCCAAGATGGCTGCAGCTGTAGCTGCATCAGTTGGCAAGTGATGTGGGTGGCCTAAACCATGATTCTGGAACTGAGGAAGAAAAAATGAGGGGTGGACGTGGGGATGGCCATGGTGCATTTGCGCGTGGTGTGCCTGGGCACGACTTGCTGCCCCGAGTGGAGACATAGCATGAGGGCGAGCATACTCGCTCAGGGTTCTTAGCGCTGGTGTGTCAGGCCCCAGATAAGGACCTCCTAAACCTATTCCCAGGGCTCCCTGAGGGCCAACGACTGTTGATGTCCCACCCATGGATGGCATAAGGAGGGAGTGGGGGATGGAGTGAGCGAGAGATGGGTGGAGATGGTGGGCTTGAGCAAGGTGAGCATGCGGGTGTGAGGGATGATGCTGGGGGTGAGGCGGAGGATGGGAGACAGAGTTTCCAGGGGAAGAAGATGGGTCGAGGATGATAGAAGATGAAGAGGGAAAGAAGAGTGAGGAGCCCTGGCGACCCCCTCCAGTGGCGTTGATGTCCTTCTGCTGCTGCAGAGAAAACAGTAAAAGACAGTAAATAACATCAGTCCTGATCGGCTTTACTTCCGTCCCGTTAAAACGAACAGTTATCTACATCAAATCCATAAAATCTGACGTGCTGCATAATTATCACTCTTGAAAGTGCACACCTGTAGATGTCGATCCAGTTCCCTCTCACGCTCACGCTCTCTCTCCCGTTCCCTCTCTTTTTCTCTCAGGTCTCTGGCTCGCTGCTCGACCTCCCTGCGAGCCCTTTCAATCACCTCATTCCTCTTCTTCCACAGTTTGGAGCCGTCCAACGGGACAAAGAGGACATCACTGCGGGCACAGGAATTCCCGCTGCCACGGTCTAGGACCTTGTGAAACCTGGACACAAGTGACACAGCAGAGTAAAATATCATTACACCCTCTAGGAGTGAGAGTCACATCATCATCACCTCAAACAGGATGATGATGTTGTTTTGACTTTACCTGGCTGATTGGCTGGCGTGGATGGGGATGTCTACAGGTTTGGGTTCAGGAGAAGGGCTTCTCAACACCGGTGGTGGGCTTTCAGTCTCCTCCCTTTCTTCTATTGGTTCTTCTTTGATAACAGGTGTGGGAGGTGGACCCGAATCCAAATGCCCATCTCCACCAGGGAGTGAAGAACTGGAGGCAGGGGTCGAAACGCTGTTGTTGTTGTTGGCCGAGTTACTAAGAGGTGGAGGTCCTTTTAAGACATTTTGAGGTGAGAGCGAGTTGGTATTGCTGCTATTGGGTGCGCTACTGTTGCTATTGCTGTTAGCCATGTTACTGCCACTCCCATTGGAGTGGTACGTTCCACTGAAGGGAGGGTGGCTGTTCAAAGTACCATGGAAAGGGGAGGGACGCGATCCAGGTGACGCACCTGGCCCGGGTAGGGGCATGTTGGGTCCAGAGGAGGAGCCAGGAGGAAAAGATGAGAAGCCTCCCATCTGATTGGTGGATGGGCTGGGTAATGGAGATAGAGGTGTGGGAGGAGTCTGGGCGGAGGACTGATAGTGTGGGGGACGTACATTGGGGGCCATACCTGATGGGGGTGGCTGGGTGTGCGAGGTCTGAGGTGGGGCTAGAGGTGGCTGAGGTGGTGGTGGGGCATATGGAGTATTTGGAGGGTGTCCATGATGGCTGGAAGAAGAAGGAGAAAGTGCAGGAGGCTGATTTGGCCCTCCACGGTTTTGGTACAAAGCAGAATCTCGCAGGTTTGAGTCTCTCTCTCTTTCTCTAGGCCCAGACTGGTAGTGGGGGTGAGGTGGGTGGGGGTGATGGGTTCCTACAGGCCCAGAATACTCTCTTCCCAAGTTTGGAGTCACCCGAGGGGGGCTGAGGTACTCTCGATTTGTGCCAGTGGAAGCAGGAGCCCCAGCAGGAAAGTCCTTTCCTCCTGTGGGAGGATACTCTCTGTGAAAGTGGTCTGCTCCAGAGGGAGGGGTTTGTGCCTGGTCCATGGAAGGGGGGAAGTCTCGGCTGGATGAGTTTGGGGGATGTGGGTGGGGATGCGGGGGAAGGGAAGGGTGACTTGGGTTGCTCTGGGGTGAAGCAGGTGGGTCACGGTTTAGCATGGGGGTGGCAGGTAGCCCGCCGGTTGAACTTGGGGGGTTTCCCTGGGAAAGAGAGTTGTTGTTTGGGATACTGTTGCCTACAACCTCTCTTGTCTGAACCCCAAACTCACCCCATCTGCCTCCATCTTTGTCTCTGGGATGCCCACCTCCAGTTCCGTTGGGCCCAAAGTCTCTACTCTGGTTTTGGTTTGGCATAGGAAACTCCCTCCCTGCATCTCGTTCCCTTTCTCTTTCTCGCTCCCTGTCTCTGAAACCTGGACCAAAGTCTCTTCTTTCAGGTCCGAGGTTAGGTCCATCCCTCCCAGAACCTTGGAAATCCCGGTTCTGACCCACTGGCAGACCCCCAAACTCCCTGCCTTGGATGCTGTTGGACCCACCCATCCCACCACAAGCAGTATTGCTGTTATTCCCGCTACTACTATTGTTGCTGCTGTTGCCAATGGGAGCAGAGAACTCCCTGTTGATCTCCCTCCCCACACACTCCCCCCTCACTCCCCTCTCCCTCTCTCCTGCAGCCCCCCTCTCTCTGTCCCCTCCCCCTCCAGCGTACCTGGGAAGGTACTCCCTGTGGGGTTGGGGGTGAGGATGGGGGAGGTAAGAGGGGTGGGAGGAGGAGTGGCGAGAGGATGGCGGGTTGTAAACAGAAGGAAGTTGCTGCTGCTGCACGGGGGGCTGGTGCTGCGGTTGGTGTGGGTGGTGGTTGCCAGGGTAACGGGTGTATCCCCAGCTCCCCTGGCAACCGGTGGCTGTACCACCCTGCCAGCTGGTGGAGCTGTAGTGGTGAGGGTGGGCGGAGGGTTGGGTCTGAGGCTGGGACGGCTGCTGGGGGCCGGTCTGTGGCAACAGAGAAGGAGGAGTCGACTGAGCCTTGTCCAGAATTTTGTCTGCCTTTTCTATTTTGTCTCTTTCTAACTTAACCTCAGCAGGCAGGTTTTGTCCCCCGAGCTCCAAGGGCTTCAGTGCAGGTGGAGGAGGAAGAGGAGGGGGTAAAGAGTGGGGAATATTGGGGCTGCTATGGGAAAAATCTCCTCCCGGGATAGTGGTCTTGGTCACACACTGCGTGCTGGCTTTGGAATTCATTCTGCTGCCACTAAGTGCACCGTCAACGCCCGTCGGTCCACCGTACTCAACTTTACACATTAGTTTGGAGTCCAGGGAGAAATAGGACTTCCTACCGCTATTGCTGTCGTTCGATGAATCCCCTGTTGCCCGTAGAGAAGGAGTCAGACCAGAGGATGAGCAGGGAGTGGAGGAGGGCTTAAGAGATGGACAGTCTTCAATTCGGGCATCCATTTCCCGCTTTTCTCCGTCCCCGCAGGACTCCTCCCCTCTGCCCTCTCGTTGCGCTCTCCTATCGTCTCCCGCCACCTTCCCCACTCCTCCCTCCTTGCCTTTCTCTCGTTCCCTCTCTCCCTGCTTTGGTGAGTCGGGCCCATCCGAATCAGAGTCCAGGCTACCCAAAGGGGAAGCGGAGAGACTTGGGGACGAAGAGCGATTGTCCTGGTCTATATCCCGCCCACTGCTCAGACTACTGCTACTATTAGCCAGGCTCCCTACAACTGAACTCCTACTGCCCTGGGATTGGCCATCTTCATTGTCGCTCTCACGGGATTGGCTGGCAACTGAGGTTGGAGGTGGGACAGTAGAAGGAGCCGAGCTGTCAGTCGAGTGAGTTGATGTTGGAGGGTTTGGGGTTGAGGCCGAATCCTGACAAAAAAAAGAGCATTTCAGGATGAGGTAAAAATATGAATTTTGTGAACATGGTCAGATTGTAGAAGCCAAAAATAAAACTCTTAACAGTTTAGACAATTACTTTTTGGACAATTTAGCTGAATCAAAGCTTTGTAATTAGTCTTTATATAACAGGTTGATGCAATGTAACACAAACCTGAACTTTCTGCCTCTTTGGAGGAGACACAAGTTCCTCCCCCTCACTCTCTGATGAATCATGCCCTTGTGATCTGCGACTGAAGCGATTTCCAGCCAATTCCTCACCAGCACCTCTTTGCTAAAACAACACAAGACTTTTAATTCTGTAGTGATGCTTTTGAATCCCTAATAAGCCTATGACTGTTTTTAGAACAAAGCTACACTTGCATGCATGCATGCATGCATGCAGGCACGCACACACACACACACACACACACACACACACACACACACACACACACACACACACACACATCAGTGTCAAACATTAAACATCAAAGATTTCAAAGTGCTATAATGTAAAACACACTATCTAACAATACTGACCCTGCAAGGGTACATCTGTAGCAATCATACTGATGACTCATGCACTGACAGCACACACACATACTCTCAATACACACACACAATAAAATATACAGGGACCGTTTTCCATTGCTCAAGACTCTTGTACTTGCACACACACATAAATGTATGGCTAAAACAACGACACAGAAGAGAAAAAAAGGAAATAAGAGGTACCGTCTGTCTATCATTGCGTTCAGGGCGAGTGGGGCTGGTGTGCGGGCGTCTGCCCCGTCTCTCCTCACTCGCCCCCCGCCGGCGCCCACTGCGCATGGGCATCTGCAAACCCAGAGTCCAGCAAAGGAGCAAGATATGGACAGGATGGGAAAGCATTACATGTTAAAATAATGAAGAATTACAGGTGTACGCAGACATGCAGAGATAATTATGAGATGTGTTGAATGTGGGGAAAATAAGAGTCCATACATGATAATAAAAGAAATCAAATATGTTCAAATCAAGTTGCGATGTAGAAAGAACAACAAGTGGAGAATAAAATATGTGAGGGAGGTGAAAAGAAGAACAGGCCATAATAGAGAGAAAGACCAAGAGAAAGGAATTGTAAGCAGAAGAAAGAATGAAACGTAAATGTGGACTGTTACAACCAAATGAAAAAAATACATCTTAGTCATCTAGGTTATTTTAATGGTATCACATATCTAACTAATTATGGTGTAGACACACTCCCAAATGTACTACTTTAGGCAGGTAAACGATCCCTGACCTCAATGAAAAAATGTATATAAGCCTTGTTCATACCGATTCTTTGTGTGTCCGTGTTTTCATTATTTCTTCTTTAAAATGACCATTTTACAACACAAGCCATTGCAGGGACTGAACTGGCTTCTGTTGGTTACTGATTGGGCTGTGTGTTACACCATGAGAGCTACCAAAACCTGAAAAGAAGCATAAACAAAGAAGGCATTATTCAATATTTATCTGCATCCTTCAGAGAATCCAATGTTTTGCTGAAGAACATTACTACGAATACAGTGTGAAACAATGCTGTTTGCTATCTGCACCATGTGTACAACTGTGACATTATGAAAACATCTGAGTTTAAAACTGCAAAAGCACTGTTGAAAGATTTACATTCCCAGCATGCTTCACACTGTATCGAAACAACTGCTTTTCACTGCGCTCCAAACTGTTTCCTCTCTGCCTTCTGTTTTTACCCCGGCAGCAAAGAAATCCACATGCACAATTGGTTAACCCGCTCGCACTACCAGAATGCACTGGTCTGAGTGGTGTTCATTGAATACTATAACGTCGAAACAAGCAGAAAAAGAAAGAACAGAGCAGAAAAGACTGTTTGACTGCATTTTGGATGGTGGCCTGCAGAAGACTCCCTCAAACATCTTGAGGATATGGGACCACACCCCCCACTCCCACCACCCCCTTCTTCCACCTTCACCACAACAGCCAAAACCCACAGCTACTTGTGGTTAACCCACATGACCTGGTTATGGCTGGCAGAATCTCATTCTTATTTATCCACTCAGCCAGCCATTAGGGAAATGCACAGTTCCAAGATCCTTCATCCATTTGGGTGTGCCTCACAACATAGGTGGACTACTTTGCAGGGACCGGCCTAATCCATTCATTCATGTACAACTATGATGAAAAAATGGCTCATGTATATTGAATGAGGATATAAATAGTCCATGCCACTGGATGTAAGAAGAAAAGATATATTTGGCCGAGCAGTAAGAAGAGCTGTTGTACACTCTCTTATGCAGCCGGTAAATATAGGAGCCACATCCAAATATTTGTGTGTTTGAATCCCGTAAATCCCCGTAGCAGCTCCACTACACATGGCTATGCATTAATTATTAGTGCATGCTGCAGTGACTGATCCAATCAGAGTAAAATCACTGTCCATACTTCATATGCAGAATAGAAAAACATGGCACATGTATTTATAGGCAATAGTGAGTCTAATTAACACACATATGACTAAGTTTATCACGCAGGAATCATCCAGGGCCCAGTGGGTTACTGTGTACATAAAGCATCTCAGTTACAGGTGGCAGCTACTGGCCTGTCTGTGGTCCACTGGCAGCAGGTCCCTGGTTATGGTCAGTAAACAACCAGGACGCAAACACATTACCAACATGCAACAGCATCAAAACGACTAGTCCGCTTGCACGCTGCACACAGCCAATATGCATTATCAACAAATTTGACCACTGCATGCGATGCAAAGCAGCAGCATGCAGTTGCTCTGCTTACATCACCGGCGAGCGAGCGAGCCACTGCAACGACTCTTTCTTCTTTCTTCCTGCGAAATGTTATTGATACACACGCAGAGGAGACTGGCCAAAGCTACCTCTCAGACTAGCACCGGGGAACACGGTCCACCTCCGACGGGCAGAGTCGTGTTCAGCGGTACATACATGTTCACAATCAGAATGGATGCCCGTGCGGTGCTGCTTTCCAGACGCTGCACATCCTAAAAAGAAAGATGATATGGAATGGCGAATCATGGCATTTCGCACCGGCTCTCCCTTCCCTTTTCCTCGCTGGAATGTGGGTGCGCGTCGTGCACCCTATTACCATTAATTCACCGGGACGCAATTTTAGCCACAACGCAGGAGTATGACGATAATTAAAGCACAAAGGAAAAAATGGGAGGGAGAGGACAAACGTGGCCAGCAGGAATAGCCCCAAATAAACAGTATAAGCATCCATTTTTCCCCCTTTCACTTACCTATGGTATCCAGCGATGCGTGCTCTCACTCTCACTCTCCCTTTCCTTTCTCTCACTCTGTTTTGTCGTTTTATGTTGCACGCTGACACGCACACCTCAGAGCCCAGGCGTCTGTCAACAGAGGCTTGTGCTGGCTCATATTGCAACGGGGACCGATAATAACAATAATGCAGACGAACCTCTTTCTATTCGTTGCAGGAAAAAAACAGGGGTGCCAACTGAAGACTACAAATTGATGCGTACCCTCGCCTCTTCCCCACCCCCTTTCGCCCCCTTTTTTCTTTTTTTGCCCCCCTCCCTCTCCCACCCTGCTTACTCCCCCTCTTCCTCTAAGACGACTTGCACTTTTTTCTTCTTTTTTTATATCCCCTCTCCGGTCTTCCAGTCACAATTTTTTTTTAGCGGAGGGGTGAGCCAGAGAGAGATGCACGTCGGGTGAGAGAAAGGGAGAGAGGAGAGGGCGTGATTTGCATGAGGAGTGAGGGGGAGGATAGAGGAGGAGGAAGAGGAGAAGGAGGGAGTAGTGAGGCAGGGAGAAGGAGGAAGAGAGGCGCAGGGAGAGGGCCAAAACTGTGAAGAGGGAGGGGATCAAGAGGGAGGGTCTCTCTCTCTCTCTCTTGCCGAGTCCCTCCAGAGTCACCTTTACTGTATGGAGAGACTCTGCTTCAGACGGAATAACTCGCTGTTCGGCTTCGTCTCGCGACAAACCCTGAAGGGGAAGTGTCCAATGGGTCTTTGTTCTCATGTCGCACTTATTTCAACGAGATGAAAGGTGGGCTGAAGAGAAAATACACGCAGCCTTATCCTAATGCATTGTAAAGACAACTGGTCTTGGAATAATTAAACAATTGAGAAACGAACAATTAAATTGTGCCCTCTGTTGTGTGATTTGTGGTCTGTCCAGCGGCTCCCCGCCTGCCTGTCTGTCTGCCTGCTGCCTGCCTGTGTGTCTGTCTGTCTGTCTCCCTGTCTGCCTGCCTGTCTGTCTATATGTCTGTCTGTCTGTCTGTCTGGGGGGAAGCTTGCAGCGGTGTGTCCAGTCAAGCGGCTCTGCAGACCTCCTCCCCTCCCTCCGCTACGCTGCTGTCGTTCTCTCTCTCTCTCTCTCTCTCTCTCTCTCTCTCTCTCTCTCTCTCTCTCTCGCTCTCGCTCTCGCTCTCTCTCTCTCTCACCCCTCCTTCACGCAGCCCCCTGTCCCGTCTCCTATTGTGTGGTAACCATGGAAACCGGGCCGGAGGACTGTACCAGTTGCGCATGCGCGGCTCCGGCCTTCCTTCATCATCATCAGCAGCAGCCCGGCGCGACAGGCACCGAGGCCTCGTCGCGCGCTCTCGCTCCCTCTGCTGCTCAGATACTAACGATCAGCACGCGCCTGATAATTAAACTACAGCCGCGCGACGTTTACACGTAGCGACAACTCACGTGCTGTTATGAGGCAGCAGCTGTGAGCCCGAGCCGAGGTCGCCATATTATGCATTCTTGCATTTTCTTTATTATTTATTTTTTCTTGAATTGAATATGTTCTGCTCTGCTATTTTATTGTATTGTATATACTGAGTATTTTCATACTAATATGTTATGTTTACTCTATAACTTGCTTGTTGCTGCAACAAACAAATGTCCCTCTCATGATGAATAAAGTATACATCAATCTATCTATGATGTTGAAGTCACAATAATTATAGGTATAGGGCTATTCCAACCTAATGTAATTAATGTAATGTACCCAATTAATATTAATTGGTTACATTAACAATTGCCAAATATAGTAAAGATTGTGTTTACTATATATATATATATATATATATATATATATATATATATATATATATATATATATATATATATATATAGTAATATTGTGTGTGTGTGTTTTTGTGTGTTTGTATGTGTGTGTGTTGCATTTGACAACTGATTATATCCTAATGTACATTGCTGATTTAATTGACAACTGCATGTGCAGCAGATTGCTCATTGCTGATAATACAGATGTACTAGATTTCTGTGGTAGACATTCAACGATTACGTATTCCTTCAGGATTCTTTTATATTTTGTTTTCATAATTTTATCAGGAATGACCTTCACTTTCTTTCCTGTACAACATTTTTTGTAAGAATTGTAAAACACCTGCTGTGGCATCCATATTCAGTGTAGCCATAAGTGCAACATGCTCGAATATTTCTTTTTTCAAATTAGCAGTGCAGAAGTGTTTTTTCAGTCATTCTTGATTCAGTGAAGTGTATTTAAGTTTAATGCAAAATACTTAAATGACACAGCAAAGCTACCCCTTCAAATCAATACACAGAGAGTTTTGGTTTGAGTGAATTTGAATCCAGTTCTTTATTAAGCATGACCTTATAGACAGCCAAAGTGACAGATACAATTTTAAAGCAAGCTGCTGAGGGTTCACATCAGAAATGAGATGAGGAAGAAGAAGAAGAAGAAGAAACAACGGGGCACATAAGATCAACACTTCTGCAGTGAATCGAGAGCAAGAAAGAGAAGGAAACTAACAAAGGAAGGTGCTAGTACGCTGAGAGGTGAAACACTTATTTTTTTTCTTTAGGATTTGTTTAGGATTTCCTGCAACCAACTGAAGTCAATTAAATAAATCACTCGCTGAAGCGTGGTCATATACTGTAGTTCCAGTGCATTAACTGTGCATTTTTGTCATTTGAAAACGTATTAGTTGTAACTACAGGTGTAACGATTGCATTATATGTGCCCACCAGGGAAATATAATTTTATATTCATATGTTTGTGTGCTTTTATGTGCTACTGTTATAGCACTGGCACTCAAAGGGCACTGGGATTACGAAAGTTGTGTCCAGCAAAGCGAGCCTGGTCACCCAACTCTTCCTCAATCCTGAGAGGACAAAGAGGAGGTAAGGAAGAAAATAGAAAGAAATGTCGAGCAGGCATATGAATGTGAAAGAAGACAACAGTAGAGGAAGCCAAGAGGGAAAGAAGAAGGAAATATAAAAGTGGCATAGGTAGTACTTTCTCTTTCTATTTCTATACATACATAAACCTACCAAGCTATAAATACCCACCTCATGAGCTGGTTGTATTTGGCCAGACGCTCTGATCGACAGGGAGCTCCAGTCTTGATCTAAAAGGTACAAATACCAAGCATCAGAGAGTTGCGAGTACATCAACCCTTTGGTATTTGGACAGCAAGCATCACATATTTTCACTATCAAGTGATCTTTTGATTGCTTTTTGATGAATTACATCTGAAAAGTGTTTTAAAATAATGGCAACTACTCCAGAGGTATTCACATTTCATAGAGAAGCAGTCTCTTGTAATAATAGCATTTTGAAGCTGTAACCAGCAAATGTTTATGTTGTTTTTTCTTAAGATCTGACTGACAAAAGTGAATTTTGGTGTTCTGTTATTTGACCACTTGAATCACTTCATTAAAACAGTACATAGTTATTTAATAATATAGCTAAAATTGCAATGCCTTCCACTTCTGTACATTGCATTATTACTTGAGCTGCTATTGTACTGTCGCAAAAGCACAAGTATTATTGTTTTGTATTGTCCTGTTTCTAAAATGTGCTCTTGGAGTGAAACGCTGCAATGTTTAATTTTCTATTGTCCTTCTGTAGAAACTGTGGCAAAGTGACAACTACTGCAATGACACACATTTTTAATTCAAATGGCAACTAAATTAGTAAATAGAGAACAGACAGCACTTCTGTGTGTGTGTGCGTGTTACCTGTCCAGTGCAGAGACCAACCACCAGGTCAGCTATAAAAGTGTCCTCTGTTTCTCCTGAGCGGTGGCTCACCATCACACCCCAACCGTTCTCCTGGGCCAGCTTACACCTGAGAGGCAAGGGAAGTATAAATTCATATAAATATGACGCATGCTCTCTGGCATGCTCTTTCGCGGCAGACACGTACACAGACATGTGTCGTCTATGCATCAAATACACACAAACTCACGCCTTGATGGCCTCTGTAACGGAGCCAATCTGGTTAACTTTGAGTAGCAGGCAGTTGCAGGCCTTGTCCTCCACGGCTCGTTGTATCCTGCGTGGGTTTGTGACTGTCAGATCGTCTCCTACCACCTGCACAATTTATGCAACAAAGTTACCGGCAGATTGAAGTGTGTTTTCTTACTCACAGTAGTGCTATCAGGTCAACTCAGCCCAGTAAATCCATTGTTATTCAATAAAGATCAGTCTGCATTACGAATGTGGGGTAAAGCGAGACAATATAATACTCTATTGACTTTCATTATGGCATTTTGCAGCCATAGTAGCAACTAAAAAAAGGGATAATCTAACCATCACTTTTGACTATTTTCATGGTTGGAAGTGCAATGCTAGGACCTCGCTCGTTCACTTCCAGATAGCAAGGGCGAAGTGTACCTGGATGCCCACTGAGGCTGTAAACTGTGACCAAGCCGGCCAGTCGTCCTGGTCAAAAGGATCTTCAATAGACACCACTGAAAAAAAGGAGAAATGAGTAAGATCATTTTTCTGCATGAGTCTCGTATTACAACCTTTATGGAGCCCTCATGTTTTCCTTTACTCACCTCCACGTTAATCTGACTAGCGCCCCAGTGACATAGACAATAAAAGTTCTGATGGGAGTAACGTCTTCAAATGCACTCACATCACACACAGATGCAGGAAGCACACCATTGACAGGGTAAAGAGCCACATCAGAGTTGGTCCCTGCCTGCCAAATGTTCAATGTAGCGCATAATTAAAACCTCTTTAACAGGCCTGAGTGTCGAGAGAAGAGACAGGGCTGTGGAGCGATCCAGCTCTCTAGTTCCCTTAGCTTCTTGGTCTAAAATGTGATGAAAGAAATGTGGCAGTTGTAGAAATATGAAAAATAGGTGGGATTGCCCATTTACTCATTCAATCAGATATTTATACTGACACTGAAACCTGTGTCTGGGCGCTCAGTGATCTGTGGAAACACATTTTCCTGCACGATGAAATGTCCACGTCATGTTCTCTTAATTACAACAGCTGTAAGAGGCAAGTGTTTGACCCATTTGACTCAGACTCATCAGAATACACACCTGGGTAGTTGTTAATGAAGCTCTGGTAGATGCTGGCCAGCTCCTCACCACTGATGTTGCGGGCAGCGCTGGGTGGAGACTTAAAGTCCAGATCGTACTTGCCCTCAATGAAAAACTCTGAAGCGGCAACATCCATTCCTATCACCACTTTGTCTGTGAAGCCTGCTTTCTCTATGGCCGTCTTAATCAGCTCCAGGGCTGACGAAGAGAAACAGAAAGGTGTAACATTACAGGAAATTAAGGGAAGGAGAATATTTTCCCCAAGTGGTTGTGCTTACCTTCACTGTTCTCTTGTATATTTGGGGCAAACCCTCCCTCGTCTCCCACATTTGTAGCATCCTGACCGTACTTCTCCTTGATGACTTCTCTCAGTGTCTGGTAGAGCTCCGCCCCCACACGCAGAGCATCACGGAAGGACTCCGCCCCGACAGGAAGTACCATAAACTCCTGCATAGCCAGTCTGTTTCCAGCATGGGAGCCCCCATTGATCACATTAAAAGCCTGAGTGAGAGACAGATAAGAGAGATGAGATTGTATTCAATTAGATTTTTGCACAAGAAATACAATAAAACAGGACTCACAGGAACTGGGAGGACCAACTCTCCGTTCCCAGCCAGATCAGCAATGTGGCGGTACAGGGGGACACCTTTCTCTGCTGCGCCAGCTTTGCATATGGCCAGTGATACTCCAAGAATAGCATTGGCCCCAAACTTAGCTGGGAGAAACACAGAAGCAGTCACACAACACATGAGTGCAGTCAGTGAGCACTGGTGCAGAAACATGTCACCACACATGTATGCCATCACTGCGCATGAGTTGAGAAAGAGGCTTACATTTGTTGTCAGTGCCGTCCATTTCAATCATGGTGTTGTCCAGTTTCTCCTGCTCCAACACATTGATTCCCTGAAAGAAAAAGTCAGAAATCTCCCATCTCCATGTATATTGCGCAGCCATTTCAGCTATAAAATGATCAAATTCTGCACTGATACTCACAGAATGGATGAGGGCAGGTCCCAATGTGTCATTTATGTGACTAACAGCTTTGGTTACACCTTAGACAGCAGGACAGAATTATGTAAAGTCCACATTTATATCACAAAACCAGATAGGACAACGCTCAAAGCAAAAGCACAGACGATACATCTCATTACAAATATCCACCTTTGCCCTTGTAGCGAGTCTTGTCTCCATCTCGGAGCTCAAGAGCCTCGTAGATGCCGGTGGATGCACCGCTGGGCACAGCGGCCCTGAACACACCTGGAGTGGAGATAAGATGGTCGGTGGGGGGAGACACGGGACATGCGTGGAGGTGGAAAGGTGAAGGTGAGCTTGTGCGAATACAACATGGTTATTCTTTGAGCTTTAGATGAGAAATGGTTCACTGTCAAGCTCGTTGTCAGACAAAATCACAACAGACAGTACAAAAACAGTAAATGGGTAATGCAATTATTCACGGAAAAGGTTTTTAACCTTTGTCAGTATGCAGATCGACTTCCACTGTCGGGTTTCCCCTGGAGTCCAGGATCTCCCTGGCAACAATATTCACGATGGACATTCTGTAACAAAAAAGCAAAACAAATCTCTTTTTTGGGGGGGGGGGGCTGTTGTACATAGACGTGCATGAAAATAGGAATAACCAGATATCAAACATGCATTTCGTTACATTCTACATTTCACATTCGTCACAAGTACTTGACACTCCTCCTTACATTTACACACCTTGTGATGATAATGACGCAGCCTTAGGGATGAAAAGCTGTGGAAAACCTCCTTACAGGAAGATACTGACACACACAAACAAGCACATATACCGGAAACATAAATCAAAAGCTAGTAACGCATAGCTATTCATAAATTTAATGTCAACCTGTTCCGGACGACAAGCCAGCTCAATTTCTGTGCCGTTTAGGCTTGTGACTGAGAATATGGACCAATGGAGAGATGAGGCGGTGAACAAAACACAGAACAGGAGGAATAGAGGAGGAGGAAGAGGGAGGAGGTTTTAGAGGGATGGAGGGAATGAAGAAATAGATCAATCTTTTTAAACGTTACCTGCAGCTTGTTTGAAGGCGAGTGGTGAAAGTGAGCGGATGTGGGCGACTGAGAAGGAGAGACGGGGAGGTGGGAGGAGAAGGGGTGAAAATGTATGACACCCAGGGGGGAGGGGGAGCGTGTGAGTCATTGGAAGATGAAGAGGGGAGGGAAGCGAACAGGGAGAGGAGAGCGGAAAGAGGGACAGAGTGGAATAGCAGGAGTTACATGCATGTCTGTTGTTTTAGCGAAGCTGCTGGAAAATATATGTTGTGAATTGCACAGCAGTGAACCTTTCTTAGTGGACTCTATTTGCATTTAACATTGTCTTCCTGACTTTCCACAAGTCCTGCCATTTGTTTGGCACTGCTTGCTGAGTGTACATCTGCTCATCAGCTAACACATCGCGGTACCACTCATGACGTGTGCAAATATTTCCCCAAGAAACTGCCAACATTAACATTTAAATCTGTGGTTGCTGCCAAATCCAGGCAGTGCTGTTGTGCTGCAAAAAAATGGTTGGAAAGTTAACACTTTGCTGGGAAAATGGAAATATCTGAATACTTTAGACGTGGATGCATAATGTATCAGAACAAAGAAACGGTGAGGAGGATACATCGAAGCAAAGACAGACGCACAAAACAAGCTGCCTAGTCGATGACTTTAGAGATCTAATGATGTAGATTAAAGGAAACAGGGAGACAGGTAGACAGGTGACGAGCGGCACATGTTGGGGGAAGCATGAGCATTTTAAAAATAGTCTTAGATGTAATTAAAGATACAGCAGCGAGGACAGAAGGAGGCAGGCAGGGAGCCTGCTATGGGAGTGATTTGTCAAACCAGAAGGTTTTCATTGGCTGCTGCACTTGTGTGCTCCATCTGGATGTCACATGACCAGCAGACATGGTGGCAGAGAGAAGAGGGAGCATACTGATATGTGCACATGCAGTGGGAGGAAATACATACAACTGATTTGTCAGTTCAAAAATGAACTAAAGCAGCAGAAGAGCCTGCTCAACATCTGCAGAGGACTAATTACTCTGAATACAACAGAATACCAGAAAAAGACCCGTAAATGACATTTAGTTGAATACATTATTGCTTTGCAGCTGTACGTTGATAAGTTATGCAATACGGTTTTAGAAAACACTCCATGATTTATTACACAAGGCATGACATCTCAAACAACCACAACAGAGACACATTTTATTATTATCTAACAATGTTTAATGAACTTTTATTTCGTTAGATTAATTGGTTAACAGTATACAATTCAATTCACTGACACACTAGTGTCTTCACAAACATAAAATGGACTGTACAGCAGATCTATGTACTGTATACTGTAGCACTTAAGTGCAGTGGGCAAAAACACATGTCAAGTTTTGAGAATGAGTATATATAAAGTGAGTGTAGTTATACCCATGTTTGCACAAGGGTGCGTTGAGAGTGTGTGTGTTGAGTGTAGCAGTAGAGAAGGAGACCTGTAAATGTAACTATCAAGCGTGTGGGGTTCTGTTGTGTCTGTGTGTGTGTGTATATATATGATGTTCATGAATAGACAGTCCAGTCATATCAAACATTTACGACGGGGAGTTGTGACAATCATCAACTTCCATCTTCAGCGTGGTTCACAGCATTGGGGAAATCTTCCCTCAACTTCTTTCATCTAGTCGCCCAAGTGTGACACCTGCAGGGAGAGTCGACCAAGTCCGCAGTGTTTGTTACGAGAGAAACGGCAGATGGACTCAACAGAGAATTCACTTGAACAATGTTTAACTTGTTAAAAGAAGATTGCATGACAGACGCACGCGACAAAAGCCAATTCAGCAGTTTGGTGTTCGAAGACCAGAATTCTCCCAATGGGACTGCCGTTCCAAACCATTTATCTTCTTGCATTTAGATTATAGCTTTAAAATTCAACAGGCAATCTGACATGATTCAACATTGATATTGTTCAGTGTGATACAGTTCATTAAATCCTTCTCACAGTGCAACAAGCCTATAACTTGTATTGTCCGGTGTATACATAGGAGGCTCACCGTTACCAGCATTACATCATTTTAAAAGCGTTGCCACTCTTTGGCGGCCCCTGCTTGACGTCCTTGTGGACTCATATTCTATATATGCTTCTGTTAAGGTTTCCTCTTTTGTTCTTTCTGAGATTTCTTCCATGGTTCTCCTGTTAACGATTTTTAAGGGGATTTTTTTTCTCATCTGATTCGAGAGTCAGAGGTGATAACGGGCTTCATGAATATAATTGACCTGTATGCCTTTCATTGCGTCATATCTGGACAAGACGTTGTGTGCTTCTATCTTCTCTGCATTATTTCGTCCTTATGATGTTTTAAGTTTTTTGAAAAACACCTGAAAACGTAACGTTTCAGACGTGTTGAGAAAACCATGATTGTTTCAAGTTCTTTGAGTCAAGAAAAAAAAAAAAAAGCTTGCCTCGTTGACACTGATACTGGAGTTTAAAAGCTTGTATGAATCAGGTATTTGGCAGTTTAAACAAAATCACAGAAGCTTATATTGGCCAAAATATATTCAATCATGAATATAACATATTTTGGAATTGAATCCCTTAAATTAGCTTATTAAGCAATTGTGACCACAAAATTAATTGAGCAGGATATTTTACAGCAAAATGTAATGGTGACAATGTTAATACCACCCATCCACCCATCGGATCAGGCTGAACTCAAATGATTCAGGCCTGAGAATCAAAGCTGCACTAAATACTCACTCTTACCTCTCACCAGTCGTAACGCGGACGGGTTTGGGCCTGGCGGTGTCTCGGGGATTCGAGCCGATGGCCGGGTGGGGTCGTCGAGCTCGGAGGAGGGGCAGTAAGAGCCAGCTGCTGGCCTCCTCCTCGTCGATCTCGGCCGTACTCCAGCCCCCGGGCAGTCGGGGGGACGTATCGTACTGCCTCCCTCCTCCACTCCTCGTCAAACGCTCCAGCATCAGCTACAGCAGGAAAACACGGCAGGTTGTCAAGCGACACAAACAACAGATCTTGTGCCACTGCATGCATGATCGCCGTCTAACAAGAATAGTGGCTCCCTCATCATCAGCAACCCCTCTCTGGCCCAACGACTCACTCTCATCGAGGTTTATGAAGTCTTGTCGTTCCTCGCGGTCTCCAGTGCGACGATTTCGCGAACGCTCCATTACATGTCCACGCTCCCCGATGTGGTGGCCAATGGCGAGACGCTCAAGGCCGCTTTCACTGTCCCTCATCGACTGTCGCGTCTCACGGATCTGCAGGAAAAAGGTGACGACTCGGTTGACTAAAACAAGCTGAACGCTCCTCATTCTGAATCAACTTGTATGACAACTCTAATGTTTATAGTGTACATGATCCATTTATTGCCACTACAATTACTGGTGATTTCATGGGTTGCGAGGCCAGAAGGCCACAGTCACGCCTGGACTAAGGAAGCATGATGTCAACATGTCCAGTCAGGCTTGTCTTTGGAGGTTGAGGAGAGAAATCAGGACTACTGATTTGTCTCTCATCAGCACTCCCTAGGTGTTAACATAACCATTTCAACAACTATTCACAAGGTATTCTCACCCCTCCTGGGCCTGTTCTCGTCGCACTGGTCTGTTGATAAACTTCAGGAGGCCCAGTGTCTGAAGAGGAGTAGGAGATCACTGTTGACGAGGAAAACGTCTGACAGTTCGGTGAGCCGGACATTCTTTCCTGTAAGTAGAAAAATAATAAAGAGTAAATAGAAGTAGTACTGTTCAAACAAAGGTTTCATCGATGAGGTAATTAAGTTGGTTGACACACTCACTTACCACGTTTCCCATCATTTCTCCCATCATGCCAAACATATCCATGAACCCTCCTCCTCCTCCACCCTGTGAAAATAAATTAAGCAAAAAAATCTATAAGTAATATATGAACAGATTGGTACGTCTTGGAAACAGCAGCATTCATTGTCGGTTCAATGCCGCAAGTGTCGTCCCTTGAACCCCACATCTTTATTTTCTGGTCAACGCAACCTTATTTATCGACCCAATCTCGACGATGCCGCAACCTATTTTGATCCTATCCTAACCCTGGTTCATGTGATCATAAACAAGTTTGCCTGCAGTCCACTTTTCACACTACTGCGCTTTCCACCTGAAGCCCAGGTAATGTTAGATCACACTGTCACTTCATAGGAGGACACATGAGTAATCTGCAATAACAAATGAAATATTGTACTATTTTTTTTAAGGTATGGAATCAGGTCATAGAAGCAGACACTCACCATTCCCATCATGCCAAAGGGGGTCAGGGGACCAGCCTAGAAAGAAATGTACAGCTTAAAATAAACGTGACAAATACAATTGATGAACTAATGTGGATATTATACACATGAAATCAACAAAAACATGAATACAACCCGTCAATATGGCGGACAGTTACCTGTCTGCGTGGTACACGGGGTGCTTGTATCTGGGGGGTAAGAGCAAAGGGATCCATTCCAAATGGTCCAAACATAAGCCTCATCTGCTGCCTGTGAGCCGCAAATGGATCCCTAGAAGAAGTCACAGATTACACTGAAACACTTTGACTTCTGGTGACTTTTTGTGGATTGATTGTGTGCAACAATATGACAACAACATGGGTGAGTAAGCTTGTCAAACTTGAAGTGTCCATAGAACTATGTTTGTACAGAAGGTTGGTATAAAAAAGCCCAGTCAGATTCGTAATCTTGTTTATTCATTCTTTTATCAAATTTTTACAATTATAGAAACTATTAATATATATATATATATATATATATATATATATATATATATATATATATATATATATATAACTATTATATATAACTATTAATATAATTGTATTTATTTTTTTAGATCTTTTTTATTCTGTTAATAATTGTTGAAGTAATTTGTATTAATAATAATCCATTCATAATATTCTACAAAAAGATGTCCAGAACAACAAGTTCCAAATAGATAACAGCTTGCATGACTAATAGATCGTCAAGATTGTTGCAGGTAATTTTTTTTTTTAAATCAAAAATAACTTATCAATCAAAGTTCAACTCAAGTTGACATACATTTGTGTATGCCGCTCATTGTGTTGTTTTGTTTTCAAGAACATGGAAGAAGAGCTGAAACAACTACTCAATTAATGGATCGATCTTGAAAACAGATGTTTTAACCTTCTCATATTGGAAGAGTTGATGCTTCTCTTTGATACAGATGATAGACTGAATATTTTGGGGTTTGGGACTTTTGGCCCAATCATCAAGAAATTTGAAGATTGTGCAGTAAGAAACTAGAACATGCATGTTTCACCATTTTTCAACTTAATTTATCAATAAAATAGGAACCTGTAAACACAGGCAATGGAGCATTGCCTGTGTTTGTGCACCAAGTCTATAAACTGATCAGCAGATCCAGATTTACTCAAGCCCAAATTAGTGTTTTGTGAATGCCAATGAATGTAAACTTATCTATCAAAGGATCGTTTCATTAATCTGTCACATGTGTGCGGGAAGGGGGAAATACTCTTCAGGTACCAGTATGTAAAAGCTGTTCCGGTACCGAGACCATTAAACCACTGCCACCTGCCATCAATTAGCTAAATCCCAATCTCAAAGTTAATTGGGAAAGAAATGGAAGTTCTACAAGTAGTGATAATTGGACATTTTAGCTACTGATTGGTTATCCAAATGCTTCAGCGGTCTGACAGCTTTTTTTTTTGTTATTGTCTATCCAATATGGTGGACCACTGTAGGCCCCCACAGCTGGCTGGAGTAACGTTAGGTACCTGCTTAAAGCACAGTGGAACAAATATCACTCAGCATGCCAACATGCACGTTTTCCACCTCCTGCAGAGCACGTGGCAATTACAGTGTCCCAACAAAACGTTATTAATGTCAGTACTTACATCATGTAGGGGTCGTCATCAACGTCATTCAAGAACCGAAACATGCTAGGTAATTTAACTCAGCTGGCTGATGCTAGCCAGCTAGCTGGGTAAACAGTCGTGTTTTTCAAGGATAAAATAAAATGACGGGCTCAAACTCTAAACAGGCTTAAAAGGAGTTCCTTTTATTAGCTCCGTCTCGAAAACACGAAGTCACAACTCCTGTTAATCAAAGCAAGAGATGGCTCAGAGTCTCACTAGATAGTAAATTCCAGAAACCTGGACCAAACATGAAAACGGAAGTCAGTCCTCTGACAAAGAGAAGCAACTCTACTATGAAGTTAGAATTGGCGCTAACAGCAGTGACTTCCGGCCTCTTTGTTTTTCAAAATAAAATATCTCCCTAGAGGCTTTTATAGCAATGTTTTATCATAATGTCATGATTTAGAATGAGAAATATTGTCAACCAATATATATATATATATATATATATATATATATATATATATATATATATATATATATATATATATATATATATATATTTTATTTTTTTTAACTTTTTTTTTTAAATTAAAATTTAAACAAATATAGCACACCATAATAAACATATATTCAGAGGTATTATTATATACAGGAATTGAGTTTACAAATAAAACAGATTAAAAAAGAGCAGATCTTTACGACCATCTATTTTCACAGGAGGCATATTAGCTTTATATTAGTGAAGTAATATGGCAATCAAATCAAGAATGACAGGATCCTGAAACTATATGCCAATAAATGCAATTATTCAACCATCATTATTGTATTGATATTAAGCTTTTCCTCCTGTGTTCTTCAATACTTCTGTGAAAAAGACATCAAGGGTGGATACTAAACTGCGAAATCAGGCAACTGTTTGTGATAGTTTGGTTGATTTTTTAGTTTGTTTTGGCTATTAAAGCATAACATAATCATAAACAAAGTGACGGTATTTGCCAAGTTTGTTGATAAACAAAAGGACTTTGAAACTGGTTCTCAATAGCACTTGATATACTTAAAAATGTCTACTGTGCATGCAGATGCGCAGCAAAACAATGAAAACAATCTAAACTAAATCAAAATGAAACATTGTACAGCAAAAACAGAAAACTATCTCTTTACAGGTCACATGTACACAGTGCATGAAGAACGTGTGGCAAAGAAAGGATATGCTCTGCATGCAATAGATAGATAGATAGATAGATAGATAGATAGATAGATAGATAGATAGATAGATAGATAGATAGATAGATAGATAGATAGATAGATAGATAGATAGATAGATAGATAGATACAGTAAATATCCTGCTGTGTGCCATTCTATCCACGAGTCGGCGCTGTTCCTATTCTACAGCTTCTAAAGATGTAAGTGTGGCTCGGACAGACTGCGGCTGCGCATTAAGTAATTCGACCCTCAAACCCGGATGTAACCAACGCCTAACCTGTCCGAAGAAAAACGGTGAGTAGAGTTTGAAAAACAGTCTGAAATAACTATTTACAATCAGCTATACAGTGGCAAACTTATGGAGTGTTCTTTTAACAATACAAAGGTCGCAGTGAGATGAAATGCTTGTGAATTTGTTTCTAAATTCGTGTAATGTTAAAGTTTCCGAGCCATCAAGCTTAGTTGACTGTTGGCTAACGTCAATCTGGGTGTTGAAGTTGTTGTCTGTTTTCACCACTGTTTGGGCTATTATTTAATTGTGTTTTTCTTAACATATCAAGCTGTTGTTAGTTTAATAAGTAAGCTAGCTGCGGTAACAGTTTGACAGTTGACACTTTCCATTTTTCCACTTTATCAATCTGAGCTAATACAATCACTTCATTAACTTTACGTTACTTAAATCAGGCTCTGCTTTAACAGCTCGTTTCTATGTCAGTTATAGCGCATCAAGTTCAAGCGATTTTCTAAAGTTTAAGTTTAAACCCTCAGTTAGTACAATGAGCTGCTTATTTTATTTAGCGGAAGTGTGAAGCAGTATCCGCTTCCAAGCTACATTCGGCTGATAGGCCGTCGTTTTTTTCTTTCTCTCACATCTTTGGTATTTCGCCGATGCGGAAGTGATTCACTGTCATCAATACGCTTTTGCACACGCATGTTGTAACAAGCATAACACGATTTATTTGAAAATTTGTACTATTACATAAACCCGTATAATTTATCTTCCACCCCAAAATACCACTTCTTCAGGGGACTAAAATCCTTAAAAAGTGTATACTTTTGATCGGTTAATTGAAATAAACTATTCTGTATAGGCTAATACAATACAGTAAAATCTTAAACTGAAAACTAATTAGTCACTTTGGCTGTCAAATAAATGCAGTGGATTAAAAAAAATACAATACTTTAATGTAATAAAGCGACCTATCTCAGTAAAATAGTTTTGTAGTACTGTATTATTTACAAAGTTTGTAACAATATGTAAATACTATTAGCACAACTTACTTCGATACTTCCACTATTACAAAAGTTTCCCTCCCCCCCAAAAAATGTGTATTATTTGATTCTGACGCATGCTATTGTGAAAAGCAATGTGAAGTCGTAGCTGATCTAGGTTAAGCTGATTTGAACTGCTTCAAATACTGTTGATGCCGTTTAATTTGTACTAATGCATCATACAATATACAGTTATTATATTGTTCTATGTCAAATCTTATTTGGCTATTGTTTCAGGATCATTTTTGTAAAGTACTTATTAGGCGGCAGTATGCTATAAAGTGGTATATTATATTATTGGGTTATAATTACTGATTCATTGTTGTGCAAGCAGCATTTAAATGTTGGAGCGAGTTAAGGCACAGCTCATTATTTACTGGTCAGTAACTAGTAATTATTTATGTGTGAAAGAGTTTTTTTTTTTTTAAAAGGAGAAGAAGTATAAATTAACAAAATCCATACTCAAGTAAAGTACAACATCCTCAGAATCAAAATGCTTGAGTAAATGTACCTAGTTACTCTCTACTACTGCAAAATGCTTGCAAATTGTTCTATTTGCTGTAGCTCTTTGTAAGTCTGCTGTCTGTAACAGTGCCTTGCCTGCTAATGTATATGTTTGGTTACTTCCTCTCAGTGTCTGGCTGTACTCTGTTTCAAATTGTCGGATATACTTGGCTGTGTTTGCAGACTCATACGACGTTTCCTATTTTCTCTTTATCTCTGTAGATGCAGACTATAAAATGTGTGGTGGTAGGTGACGGTGCAGTTGGAAAGACCTGCTTACTGATCTCCTACACAACCAACAAATTCCCTTCAGAATATGTGCCAACGGTAAGAGGATTTAATAAAGGCTGAATCATGTTGAAAAGTACAGTATATTGTAAACACATCGACTTAGAAATGCTCTGTATTTTTTATTAATTCTTCATAGCGGAATTTAAACTTGCTGCATCTTATTTTTGTTAAATTATTTGTCTTTTTGTCTGTCCTTCAAAAAGGTTTTTGACAATTATGCAGTGACGGTGATGATTGGGGGGGAGCCCTATACACTCGGCCTATTTGACACAGCAGGTAACGAGAATGTTTGAATGTTTCTTTTTTATTTTGGTCTCTCTAAAACAAGTACAAAAGCATTAGTTTCTCTTGTCATTGTTGTTCACAGGTCAGGAGGATTATGACCGACTGCGTCCTCTCAGCTATCCACAGACAGATGTGTTCCTCGTTTGCTTCTCTGTCGTCTCCCCATCATCTTTTGAGAATGTCAAAGAGAAGGTCAGTTTGAAAAAAAAAATGTCCCTGAAAAACATAACCTTGACTTTTTTGTTCAAGGCTTCTTAAGTGCTGGAGTTTGTTTGACAGACATGTAGGATAGGATTTATTTATTTTTTAATTAGTTATTAATTTGCTCATTTAAACAAACAAATCAAAGTTATAATTTTATATATATATATATATATATATATATATATATATATATATATATATATATATATATATATAAAAGAATAAATTAAAAAAATGTAAGTGGGGGGAAAATGTCCAAATTTGGCATTTTTCCTCAAAAGATTGTTTAAAGATTAATCTATTATCAAAATAGTTGATAAAATATTGAAATATAATGTTTTACTAATCATGTCAGCTCTACAGATGTGACAAGGACTGAGGATTGTGTTTATTTGTTTATAAAACTAGAGACGATATGATACCCTTTGTTACAGTACTGACACAAAAAAAAGAGTCCTGATACTGAGAAATATACATTTTACTCTTTATCCTCTCTTTAATTAAACAAACAAACAAACCAAAGTTCTCAAATATTACATGCCGCCTAAACACAAATCTGCAAAAGAATGTTCATTGCAAAAACAGAAATGTCTGAATATATTCATTTTATTCATATAAAATATACAAATATTCATATTATAATAATCCGACCAGACATTCAGTTCTAGCCTTCAGTACCTGTCTGTTTTCAACATTTTGTTTCCTTCCAAAAGGTATAGAGGTACCCAGTTGTAGACAATGCTGGGAAGGAAGAAAACCTGGATCTAATCTTATTATTTTATTTCTCCAGTGGGTTCCTGAGATTTCTCACCACTGCCCACGCACACCCTTCCTGTTAGTAGGCACGCAGATGGATCTTCGGGAAGACAGCAACACGATCGAGAAGCTGGCGAAGAACAAACAGCGCCCCCTATATATGGAGAGCGGAGAGAAGCTTGCTCGTGAGCTTAGGGCTGTCAAATACGTGGAGTGCTCTGCTCTGACACAGGTATGGAGCATTGATGAATTTTCATGAAATTGTGAAACTGAAAGCAACACATTTTCTGATAAACCAGGCTCTAATAACAGGCCGTATCTGTCTTTATTTCTGTTCTCTGTAACCAGCGAGGACTTAAGAATGTGTTTGACGAGGCCATCCTGGCAGCACTAGAGCCTCCTGAGACGAAAACCAAAAGAAAGTGTGTCCTGCTATAGATGAACGATGAACAACGACAACGGGAGAAGTACCAGTGTAATAGGTGGGGTGAATCAAAACATGAGAACGATCAATGGCCATTATGAAAAAAGGACAAACCAAAAGGGGAAGGGAGGTACAATGCCATTGATACTTATTCTAAAGTACATGTACATTGATTGTGCCTTTTTTAAAATAAACTTTAAAAGAGGCTGGGAGAGCAAACGTTCAGCATGCAGTGTCACCTATCTCCTTTTCGGAAAGCTTTGAGAAATTGCAGTGTTCTCTCGATAAATATTCAGGTGGGGCGGGCCCCCTCTGCCTGCCACTCCATTTCTTTTTAAGACAGATTGTTTTATATAGTTAACACTTTGACCTCCTCTGTTTTTCTCATTTTGGCCTATTTGTTCTTTAACATTCTATAAATGGGGAAACCCTTAACATCAAGTCTTTTAGTGAACTTTGATTAATTCATTTAAAGGGGCAACTTAATGTTGAGTGGTACTCTATTTGCTTTATTTTTGGATTAGATAATGGAAACACAAGAGATGTATTGTCATTCCAAATAAAAATAGACGTCTGTAAAGGTTACTGTCTTCCAATTCTCAGAGACTTCAGGGGAGGCCAAGTGCATTTTCACCAATTTCCCCTCTTCAGTTGAATTATGAATTTCTATTTTATTGTCATTTTATGTATATTGTTTTAATTTTGTGACTGTTTTGGGAAAATCTTAGCAGTTATTAATTTTGAAACTTAACCTTTCTATTTTATCGCGATTCTTTTTTTGTGCTAGTCTATCAACTTTGAGCAATTCATAATATAACAAATTAAGTTGTAATGTGTTGAATAGATCCTAATCTTAATACAGATTGAGATGATAACCTTTGCTAGTAACTTTCTGGGTGTTTGTAATCACAGGATATTTTTAATAAAACGGTTAAATGACATCGTCATTGTTTTGTATGTTGGCTGCATGTACGACAAATCATAAGAGAGATAAGTATGTATCACGTTTACATTCAGTGTTTCTCACTGAAAACATTGGGTGTACATTTGAAGCCTAACACATATGTTAAGTGCATTTTATTCTCCTTAAAGCCATTCTTTCCAATCTTTGGATATTTTGCAACCGTCACATTTTTTATCAGTTAGCGGCCGAGAGCATATGAAAACTGCAGGTTTTCTTCCCTGCCTTCTCCCGGTGGATTGCAATGTTTTTAATGTGTCACAGCACTAATAAGCACTAGTCAGTTTTTGTTATCAGGTTTGCAAACTCTACGTACTAGCTTTTTAAAAATATAAAAGAAACAGCCAATAAATGTCTCCGAACGACAACTGTGCATATTCACTCATGTACAGTCTGGACGATCCTGTTCCAGCCTCGAACTCAACATTGGTCCATCGTGCCTCTGGTCAAACACTCAACAGGTTACCTTTCACCTGGCAGCTAACCTGCGTGCCTTAGTCGAGAATTTAAAGTGTGACAATATCTTCGGCACGTCTGGTCAATAAGAAACTCAAAGATATTGTTGTATTTTGGATAAAACTACTGTATTTATTAGATTTCTTGAACAGACCTAAAAAGCACTGCTTGAGCAGGAACATACAGAGGGAGAGAAGAGTTTCACATGAAGGTGAGGGGCAAAGCACAAGACAGACACTAATGTAAGACGTTACTTTTTCTATTTAAGATGTCCTCTGAAGTGAAACAAAGACTAGGATATACAAATAAATAAACCTAAACTTAAATACAGTAAATGTTCAAAGACTTGCTAGTCGATGACACAAATAGTTTGCATAAAATAAGCATAGTGTTGCAACATTTCCCTGTTAGTTGTGGTTAATTACAGCTTTAAACGCTTTGGCAGTTAAATGTGAGATTAACTGAGTGTGTGTTTGTGTGTATTTATGTGCATGCATGTCCGTGCCTGCCCACCTGACGGTGATTTTTGTTTGTCCGTTGCTTACTTTTGATGCTTTGTCATTGTTGCTTGCTTTTTACACTTGGTCTAACTTTGCAGCTTGTACAACAGAATCCTCAGACTTAACTCTGGCCGCATTGACTCAAAAAAGGGATTAAATAGTGAAATGAACACTGCTTTTGGCAAGAATTGAAAACAATTTGTCGCGTCACTGTCTACGTTGTCTTTATCCCATCTTGTGTTCACGAGTGTCTGTCTCGTGGTTTGTTCGGATCCTTCTGCTCAGCCGGTTTGATCTTGTTTGAGCCCTCCTAGACTCTGCAGGTGTGAATGGTGACTGTGTTCTTGCACTGCTGGCAGCGGACTGAGCAGCACCAGGAAAACTTGCAGGAGCAGCGCTGCACAACCTCCGCCCTGCCTGCTCTGTACCCTGGCCCGCAGCACACCAGCTCACAGCCATCTGGTGCCAGTCGAGAAGTTCCTGGGTATGTTTTAGCAAACAGCAGCATCATTTTTCTGTGATTGTTGTGATTGATAAATTGGATCATCTGGATTGCTTGCCTGTGAAATATTCTTACCGTTGCATCTCCTACCAGTGGTCCCAGGGATACCGTTGTCAGGGTCTAGATGGCAGAAATCTGGAGATGGAGCAAGGTACACAAGGTCTCTGGCAGCAGGGGGTTTGACCTGCGGGTCACGGGGGAGCAGGGCTGTTCTGGATCCTATGCGAGTCAGGCGGACCTAAGAGGGGGAGGATGTTAAGAGGGAGACAGATGTTGTGACAGCTTCATTTGTTCAACAACTGAGCTGAAAGAAGCACGAGGTGTTTTCTGGTACCTCCGTGGCTCCATCAAAGCGTTCTTTGAGCACAACACCAACGCGCCTGAATGGGGGCATAACCTTCCAGCAGGTCCTCAACTCACAGGAGCCGGAGACGCCATGACACTTACACTCCACCTGCATGTTGTGAAGGATGGCCTGAGGATGAGATAATAGTGAACATAAGCAAGTGTAGATTCAATCTCACAGAGGTCAAAGACATATAAATTAACTGAGATGTCGTCAAAGAGTTGCAACCACCAACCTTTCGTCCAGCCTCGTTATTGTGGAGGTTCATGAGTGGGCGCCCTGCCGAAAGCCCCTTGGCTCGTTCTGGTTCATCCACGAATGTCTGGGAGAAAGCCACACCGTAGGACAGGTTGTCACTGCACCCTGACCACTGGAAACCTGCGGTTGGAGAGGGATATGATATTGATAGAAAAATACCTGGCGTCACTGGATACAGGCATCAGGGCTCCATACTTGAAAGCTTTAACCCACAGAAAAGTGTAGTTTGGTGCAAAAGAATCCAAGCTCACCCTCGGGGCTGACCCCCCTGACCTTCCTGTCACAGCCACACCTCTCCAGCTCCCCGCGGGTGCAGGCTCGGGTCACAGCCACTGCCACGGCTGCTGAGGACAAAGCGTGCACGAAGGCCGCCTCACGAGTCCCTAATATCAAGATAGCGCACATGAAGCAGAAATTCCTCAAGTGAGAATTGTTCAATGAATGGATTTTATCAGCAGGTAATTCTCTATGACACATTATCAATATGATGAAACCTTGGTTCATGACTCTGCCAAAAACATTGATGCCACGTGGGGTGGTGGAACAGTTCCAGCGTCGATTCCTGAACTGGTGCTGGCACTGACGATGACATGCAGAGCAGTGAGATATTGATTGCATTATGACATTAATGGCTTTTTTGAGGCAAACGATGATGATGCCTGCAGGTCAACTGTGAGAGCCTCTGAACAAACCTCTTCGATGACCATCTCGGCTGCCTTGCGTACGGACTCCATGACCTCTCCTCGCGCCCTGCACACCCCCACCTGCCCCGGGGTCAGCCCCCTCAGCCTCGCACATGGGGCAGCACCGGACACGGGCCTGGAGCGAGGCAGCCTCGCCAGGGAGCTGGGACACAAAGGTGGGCAGTACTGAAGTGACTTTTGAGCAGGTTTTAAAAAATGGGGCAAAGGCGCAAAAAGAGAGCATGCATGATGAAGAAAAGGGGCGGGAAGGAGGAAGAGTGCATGAAGGAAAAAAATACAAAAAGGATGAAGAGGTAACGACCGGGCAGAGTTTTAGAGAGGATGGAAACAAGGGGAAGACAGAGACGGCAGAGAGAGAGAGAGAGAAAAGAGAAAAGGTCACCAGGAGTGAGACAAAGAAGGAGAGGGGAGCGACTGAAAGAGATTTAGAGACATGTCACCATCTTTTAAAAGTTATAGCATGACAAACAAACTCCCTCTTTTCTCTTTCTCCCTCGCACGCTAGACTTACAGCCAGTTGGTTGCCATGGTGGGGTGGGTTGCCCATAGCAACAGGAGGAGGAGTGGTGCCGTGAGATTGACAGGTGAGACAGTTGGCATCAGACTGTCTGTCTGTCCGTCTGTCTGTCTGTCCTTCTCTGTGCGTCAGGCCGGGTCTTTGGACGGCACGCTGCCCGCCTCCGCAGTCGAAGCGATCCGCCTGTCCGTTTGTTGTTGTGTTGGTTTACGTTTCTGTCCCAGAGTCTGGGGATGATCCCCGCATATCTGTTGTAAAGACAAGCGAACAGGTCAGAGGCAAGATAGGATAGTTGATTATCTTTAAATAAACAATAATTTCATGAATATTTAGGTTTTAACATTTTGTGTGACGCCGCCGCAGCTCTACTGCGACTGAACACACAGATCCGAAAGTAACGCTGCTTCTTACCAGATCATAGCCAGAGATATTCAGTTATTCTTCGGTATCCTTCGCTTTTTTTATTATTATTACAATGAAATAATCAAATTGAAATTGAATCCCAATTTCAATCAATTAAGTTGTTCATCAGTTTCTTCACTTATGCTGTCAGTGACAGCAGAAGCATGCTCACAGCAATGTTTTGCAAACTGCAAGGAAAACTCATCCTGAAGATGCAAAAGTAAGTCCATGTGTCCAATTCAATGGAACATATCTGTAGATCTACCTCCTCCCAAAATACAAAAATGTAAATCCAGAAGTGCAAGTAAAATTAAACTTTTACAAAAAACATTGTGTCAGCAAGTACTCAGTTTCATCAACAGAAGAAAAAGTGTCCATTCCAGGTTGAAACGGCAAGAATGAGTGAATGCAGTGAGATGGGAGTGATGGGTTATAAAGGAGGTAGAGAATGAGGGTGGGAGAGAGGGAACAGGCGTGATCCAGGGTGTGGAGTGATGCAGAGGGAGGGAGGGAGGGAGGAAGGAGGAGGTTTTGGGAAGGATAATAGTTGTACTACATAAGTATTAAGAGTGTAAGTATGCTTTCCATTGTGTTTGTTGGCATGAAACCTAAAATCTCAGCCTGCAATGAAGATAATGCTCTTTGAATGATTGTCACAACTAGATGTGTGTGTTATTTCTTTGTTCCATTTGTATTCATGCATGTTAATGTGTGTGTGTAGGAGTGCATTTGCAGCTGAGAAACATTTTATGAGAAGACAAACTGAAGCCTTTTGTTTCCTCTTTAGAAATACTACAGCGGGAGTATTGGCCAGACGTCTCCCAAGAAATCCTCAAATCAGAAACTATGACGCAGCATTTCTGTCTCCACATTAGTGTTTATGTATGAGAAAAAGTGTCTTACCTAATGTTTAATTTTCCCAAACTTTGTTGCTCATTTTACGAGTCCCCCGCCACCTCCCCTTCCTCTATCTCCCCCACGTTTGCCCTCTCGTTCTCCCTCTCTCCCATTCCCCATATTGTCTTAGAAGAAGGGATGACATTTAGACAAGGGGAAGAAAACACACTGCCGACAAATATTGGAACTGAGGCAAATAAATCACGAGATAGGAGGGAAAGGAGGGCACAAGGAGAGAGCGGATGGGTCTTCCACTGGGGTTAGAAAAAAAGCAGTAAAGAATAACAAAGCAGGTTTGTGACACATACATTTAGAAAGAAATTACATTATATGTGTGGATTTATTTATTGGTATTCCCTAAACAATGTTTTTCTCTTTTATGCACTGAAGAATATGCAGCATAACATAAAGACTATATTGCATGATTGTTCTTTATTTATTGCAAATCACTAACACTGATTATTGATTATTCAACTTCAGTGCACTCTTTTTCACAGTTCATTTGGTTGTTTCCCCTCCTTTTGTCTTTCTGTTTAGCCAGCGAAGTAATGTGACACTTCTAAGAATATATAAGGACAACAATAAATCATTTTATTTGCAGATGCAATAAAAGCTCTTCTTTTAGTTGCGTTTCTTTGGAGGAATTGTAAAAGAGTAACCTATTATTTTCATTTTTATTCTACACAACATATGACGCAACCAAGATTCATATTGATCATGTAAACAAGTTTTCTTTTCAGATTTTAATCTATTGTGCTTTTAATTTATTGTGCGTTTGTGGGTAGCTTATCCCTGCAACTAGAGTTAGCATTAAACAAGCTCGTTTAGCTTAAACTGTTGTTTTTTTCTGAGGTTTTGATTAGATTCAGCTACAGTCTTATTTCCGTGGTTGAACAAACCTAATCACTAAGATGTTGAAGCATCAAAATATATTTTCCAATTAGCCTACATGAGAAGAAAATGTGAGAAACATTGGCTTTATCATTGGCTTTTTAGGGATAGCTGACAACAAAGCTGTATTTGACAGGATTATATTCCAATCACTTCTTTCATTTTAATATGATCTTTTTCACTGTCTATCAAAGAGTTTATAGCTCTTTAACTCTATAGTATCTGAAGCGCCTGTGGGAACTTTGAAAAGCACTCTATGAATCTATTATAGCTATAGTCTAATATAGTCTAATATATCGTTATTGTAATAATAGTTTTATTTTAATTTAATGGGTATTTCTTTAGGGTCTTGTCTGTTTTCAGTGTTGACTGGTTGGGTTGGGAACACTGTAATTTCACTAATTGTACGGATGAATATATTGAACCTTGAAGACATTTTTAATTCCAGAGGCCAATAAATGAATTTGATCAAATAAATGTTGCGCTGCAGCCTTTTCACACCTTATGATACTTATTTTAGTGCTCCTTTGTTGAATCAGACGAGTCGCTGCGGCACCAAGACCTAACATTTGCAGACTTGCGGTCCCTGTCCATGATTTGGTGGCCCTTCACTTGAACCCTCTGACACCCAGATCCTGAGTGAATGGTCACCCCATCCACACACACACACATCCACACACTTTCCTCTGTCTGTATCTGCAGACAGGTTTCTCGTAGACCCCCTTCCCTCCTTTTTTTTTTGTCTTTCTCATGTCGTATTCCTCCTTTGTGTCCCCTGTTTCTCCAAGTGACGTCTTCCGCTGTCTCCCACAGCAACGCCATGGTGATGAGCTGGCTACTGTCATGTCCGGCGCCTCTGTTATGCTCATCCCTTCACCCCTCTCTCGTAAATAACTTGCCCTCTTTTTTTTTATCTTTATCTTTCCCCCATTTTGTGGACATTTTATCATGCTGAAATGGTCCAGTGCTGATTGACTGTATCCAGGTTGCAGAGCCTAAAAGGATGCTTGTTAAAGCTTCAGCATGACAGAGAGATGACTTGTGTTCCCTCTGCTGTGGTGGAAGGCAGCTCGAAACTGACCTTACTGATGCTTACCACCGGATGGGTGATGGGCCTAATGGTGACTCTGGACTTCACCACCATTTCCGCCCAAGGTCATTGTGAGACAGAAATGTGACCCGCCACCTTTTGCTCTCTCCTTGCTTTGCCACCTTTTGCTCTTTCCTTGCTTTGCTACCTTTTGCTCTCCCCTTGCTTTGCTTGCTTGCTTCTCTGCACTTGAGGGCGATCGGCCTCAGAGTCCAGATGAAATTATGGTCGCAGCAGAAACATGACTGCTGTGCATGAGCACGCTCGCATTGCTCAGGCGTCTCTGCCAACAAAGAGCTGAACACACTGCTGTGTGTGTGTGTGTGTGTGTGTGTGTGTGTGTGTGGAGCGTGTGCATGAATATTATGGGATGGCGGGCGGTGGTGTTGTCAGGCAGGGAAGTGGGGGTGGCAGAGTGGGCGGTGAGCTGTGTGCACATGGGGGGAGGGAGCAGAGGGAATGGACGACCCTTGAATATTATGGGATAATGGTGGTGGTAGTGGTGGTGGGGAAGAGAGGGGCGGGGGGGGGTGTATATGAGGTGGAAAGATGGAAGTACATATGGGATATGGAGGGAGTAGGAGGAGGTGTTGCTGACGGCATTGCACGTGAGTGCATGTGCACGCGCACACATGCGCATGTAGGGGGCATTCAAGCGATAGTAACAGACAACGGCCAGACATAGGCCTTTGTTGCTATGCGCTCTGCATGTACAGTGAGGAATATTGCAGAGTGGCCATAGTGGAAACAGTGGAAGGCCTCTGGGCCCACATTTAGACGGTTCTTGCCCTTTTCTCTTACAATATCAACTCAACATCCAGAAAATGCTGTTTCTAATGTAACAGAAATCTTTGTTACTACGAACCAGAATAAACCAAAATGAATGCAGTATAAAATGTTCACTCTCCATGAATGCCTTTCTGGCCTTCACAGATCTACATGTCAAAAGGTATGAGCGGTTAAACTGGGATGAAATTGATCATATTGTTACTATTGTAAATTAGGCTTGAAATGAAAGCTCATGTGCATCTTTAAAAACTAATATTTATTTAAAATATATAGGAAACCGTATAAGGAGAATATGTGGTATTAAAGTAATTCATGCCTCAGTGGTAAACTGTCTACATTGACTTACACCTTAAAAAGCAACAGCCTGCCGGTGGGTCAGCAAACAGTTCATAAAACTAAGAGCAAAACAAAAGGGTGTGCATATGTATTGTACATTCTCCACAAATCAAATATGTCATGCCGAAGTTTGATTAAGTGTTTATCAGAGACAAGACATCTAACACAGGTTTTAATTATTTCACATTAAGTTCATAAAGCTTCAATAAAGACCTCGTAATATATTGTATGATAGTGGGATCATTCAAATGACTTGAAATACGAAGTGAAAACATGTCTACGTAAGCGATTGCTTTTTTTTAAAGCTTATATCTGATGGCACCAAAGGAACATAATGCTTATATTGCCACGTTATTACACATGCCCAAATTATATTCAGTGAGAATACGACATGTAAAAAGGTTTAAGTGACTGGATGCCTCTCAGTGTATCAGGATGTCTCTATGCAGCGTGATTCGACTCTTGTGGTCTTTAAGTGCTCTTTTTCAAATAGGACTTGTTGAACATTCAAGTCATTTCACTTTAAAATACCGGTGAGGACAAAGCAAACCTTTGATTTATTTATTGATATATGGAGAAATGTGCAGCTGCAGCAGGCCCGTATTAGTGAATCTATTTAACTTCTTTGTTCATACAGTATGTTATGTTGAGCTGTAGGTGATATGAGGCCAATCTGCTGAAACCGTTTCTGGTGCAGAAGGAAAAACCTATTTATTACTTGGATGAGTCGTAAATGTGCAGCAGCTCAGATCTTATTGATGAATGTTTTTGTTTTTATGAATGAAAACGTATTTTCTTTTGACTTGCAACATATAACCGTAGACCGGGAAACTTGTATGACAAGCACCTGCCTTTGCTTGAGCACCTGTTGGCCTGTCTTGCTCTTAAAGGACTTGCAGGACCACGTCGCAGGACAATGCTGTAATAGCAACGCAGGACAAATAAGCAATTCAGGCTCAGTGTAACAATAAGTCTGTTTTGATAATGAATAAATGCATGTGGCCTTCAGGTCCTTTTTGGACTTGTTGCACCATTCAGGGCTTTTACTTTTAAATGTAACACAGATCCTGCGGAGCCAAAATGATCATTTAGCGGTCGCTTTTATGTATTGCTTTTACAGATTTTACAAAGTAAGCAGCATAAAGCTACAATGTGCTGCGGCATCCGAACAAAGCGAAGTAAACTGCAGATGGAACGGGCCTGTAATAGATCTTTTTGGGAATTTATTTTACTATTTTTCTTTTGCACTGCATAATTACCATCTGTAGTTGGTTTGCCTTGAATGTCATGTTTTGGTAATTCTAGTACCAAAAAAACACAAAACTTTCAGTCATATTAACTGATGTGATGTGCCACTGATGTCCAGCAACTTAAATCATATTTATTACTTTAACAACTGAACTTGAAGGCAACATACTGTGTGTTTTATAAATCAATTTACTGACCTTTGACCTACATCCTACCACAGCAGACCAAGACACAGACTTGAAGTGAATCAGTGTATAGTAGCAGTACATAGTACCAGTACTTCAGTGTATAGTAGCAGTACATAGTAGCAGTACTTCAGTGTATAGTAGCAGTACATAGTAACAGTACATCAGTGTGTAGTAGCAGTATATATTAGCAGTACATCAGTGTATAGTTGCAGTACATAGTAGCAGTACATCAGTGTGTAGTAGCAGTACATAGTAGCAGTACATTAGTGTATAGTAGCAGTACATAGTAGCAGTACATCAGCGTATAGTAGCAGTACATCAGTGTATAGTAGCAGTATATATTAGCAGTACATAGTAACAGTACATTAGTGTATGGAAGCAGTAATTAGTAACAGTACATCAGTGTAAAGTAGCAGTACATCAGTATATAGTAGCAGTACATAGTAACAGTACATCAGTGTATAGTATAAGTATAGTATAAGACTCTCTGTACCAGGAGGCCTCCCCTGCTGTGAGCATCAGTAAAGTATTTGACACACATCCAGTTCAGTAGCAGCAGGTTCAGGTTGACCTGCACACGGCACTGAAGGCATCAGTCCACCTGTGTTCGGATCACATGGACACAAGTGAAGGCTCTTTGACTTCTTTGCATGCTCACTCCCAGACTGATGGTCAGTGAGTATTATGGTCTGTCACCAGTGGAATTGAGTTCCCCTTGAGACCATGTGACTGGTGTTTTTCTTTTCCTTCTTCTTTCTTGTCTTTTTAGGAGTTGTATATTATGGGATGTATGCTTGTACTGCTGGAGTATTATGGTCTGTCGAGGAGCGTAGGGGAGGGAGTGTCACCATGACAACGAGGTTGCTAAGGGGGCTGGGACTACTAGTGGAAAGGGGAAGGAGTGTGCATGCAATGAGCCTGGTGCATGCATGTCTAGCAGCAGTGTGCGTGCGTGCGGGTGAGTGTGCGCGCGCGCGCGTGGGGGAGGGGGTGGGGGCAGGCTGAGTATTATGGTCTGTCCGTTGCGAGGTAACTATGCAGAGTCCTGTGTGAGTGTGGGAGGGGGGGGGGGATTATTATGGGATGTCTGCCCCTTTGTGTGTTTGTGAGGATGTTAGCTAAGCTCTGCCTGTGAGGTTGGGGGAGAGAAGAGGGGAGCAACGTGTTCTGGGTCATTGACGGATCCTTCTTTTTTTATTCAGCTGATCATTGATTCAGCAGGGTTTCACGAATGAGCGCTAAATGACAACAACTGCCGCACAAACAGCCTGACTATTCATTCTAGCGCCGGGAGAGAGCGAGAGCGAGAGAGCACACCTCGACCCGGGACTACGCTCACACTCACCACAGTAAGTTTCTAACGTGTGATTGTTGGGTTTCGACGCTTAAACTTTACTTCAACGTACTGTTTTAACTCGCTAATGCGAGATTGAAGCCCACACTTTAAATAATGATGGATGCCACACTTAACTTCATCCACTCCTGTGTAGACTAATAATACCTGCAGATCAACTGCAGATAATGTCCAAGCGTAGATGATCCACGCTATCTAACTTCTTTGAGTACGCAGGTGGCTAATTAGAGCAGATTCTGTGTAAATATTAGGAATTGAGGAAAGGACTACGTGAGCTATACCAACCAATGCCATTTATTTATTTATTTATTTTCAGCCCCCACCGCCCCCACCCTTCCTGGACACCCCCGGTCCATTCTCCAACAGTCCCACGTCATTTTCCCTCCTCCCTCGCCGACTGAGGAGCAAGGTTTAGGAGGGATTAATTCGACCAGCAAGACGTACAATTAAAACGCTGCGAACATGTCGGGCAGCGAGGATGAGAGGGAGGACTTCGGAGCAGCGGACGAGCCCTCACTTCTTCACGGTAAGCTCGTGTTTTATTCCTCTGAAGGAGGTCCATCTCTTTCGCGGAGCTCGCGGGAGCTAACGTTAGCTCGAGCTAGCCCGTCCGTCACTCGCCATTACGGACTAGTTAGCTAACTTCTCCCGGAAGAGTTTACAGTTACGGGTTTTATTTATTAACCCCTCTCGTGCCGCAAACCTCCCGCGTGTGTCCTCTTGCGCGCGGGCGTGAACTGTCAAAGTTTTTCGGAACCGGAGCAAAGACAAGTTTCAACCTGTTCTGTACTGGCGTTCAGGGTGTGTGTATGCGCGCGCACGGACACGCGACCCAAGCCTTGCCAGTGCGCGCGTCCGTTCATCCTCTCCGGTCTGCAGCATAACCGGTAGTCCCGCGTGTCTTCTCTCCCGCTAATGACAGCATGTCGCCCGCAGGTGAGGAGGACGAGCTCGCGGATGCTGTGTCTGAAGTGGAGGAGGCTCCCAAGTCAAAGAAGAAGAAGAAAGCCAAGAAGAGCAGCCGAGAGAGCCGGAGCAGCAAGAGGCAGAGGCCCATCAGAGAGGTCAGTTTGACTAACTTTTTTAGGTACACTGTCAACTTGTTGACTCAGGGAACCCCATTTTCATGAGGTTTTTGTCAGATTTGACCTGGTAAACAAATCTGTCAATCAACATCTTGGGGGCCACACTTAAACAATCATAAGACTAGGACCTCCCTCAGTCTACTTGTTACGCACGCACACAACGTAACTGAATTCTGAGGATTTCTTTGTCGCCAAATAGTTGGCTGATTCACTCATTCTTCAGAGTTTTATTCACAGCTGACAGTGAAGGCAACAAATGCCTTTATCATATTTTCTGTGCATATAATTGATCGAAGAGGCCAATAATTCAAGGATAATTGTTTGCCTTGATGCAACGCAGGGTTAACATAGGCAATCATCTTAATGTGGCAAATTCAAAGATTTTCATTTTAATAAATGTCACTATCGATCAAAGAAGATGATACAATTGTTATTGAGTCCATGGACCACTGAAAAAAGTATTGCAATATTTATATATTTGCAGTATTCCAAACTGGGTGTTTGTAATACAGTTTTTCTCCATTTTCAATGCACAACTTAGGTCCTGGTTGATTCATTATTTCTATTTAGAGAAAATCAAGGAGACTTATTTAAATTGAGCAGCCTGAAGTTTTGTTGATACATGAGATTACAATTTTTATTTAGAACACCGAAATAGAGATTTTTTTTTCCGGGAATGTCGCCACACACTCAGTTTGTAAACTGCAAATATATAAGTATTGCAATACTGTTTGCCAATAGATAACCTAATTTAAAAATGACATTTATTTAAAAGAAAAATCTTGGGAAACAATGTCCGTCATCAGGAAAACAATGTCCATCATCTTTGCCTATGTGTGATCTGCCCGTCAAATATCAAAGCTAGATCCAGGATGCCACGATGGAGCCAGGTCTCTGTCATTATCTCCCGTTGCTGGGTTAGTCTTATGTCATCTATTTTATTCCCCTGTGACTGGACATCGGTCAGGTTGGCATTACAATAAAAGAGATGAGCATTTTCTGAAATCAGGGCTGGAACTAATTGAGTCTTATTGATGAATCTGCAGATCGTTTTCCCTTAATCTCCAATTAGTCAATTAATGGGTTTGATTAGATTACACCTTTTTAAAAAGTGAACAATACAGAGTATAATGTTCCAGAGCCCCAGTTAAAGATTCAAACTGCTTGTTATGTCAGTTTTGTCAGTCAATCAATAGATATAGTGACTGATCATTTGATTCCTGAATTTAATGATGTACTGACTATACATAGACGATAGCAGAGCTCTGTGACTTTCCATGCAGACCTCCACAACTGTATAGAGTGGCATATTTATTACCAGAAATCAAAAAACATACTAGAATTAATGACACGTTCGTTTTGAATTTATAAAACATACTGATATATATATATATATATATATATATATATATATATATATATATATATATATATATATATATATATATATATATATATATATATATATTTGAGCACTAGTGTCTTTGTGTAATTTGCAAAGTGGCTTTTTGTTTTGCAGGAGTTGCCGGTCAGTTCCCCAGAGCACCTGATTGAAGCACCAGATAGAGATGCAGAAGAGGGAGGTGTGCGGTCAGCGAGTGAAGGAAGTGATTATGCCCCCGGGAAGAAGAAGAAGAAACGTTCCAGCAATGCCAAAGATAAGAAGAAAGGAGGTGCGGCTGCAGAGAAAGGAGCCTCATCCAGCTCAAAGAGCAAACGTAAGGAGCCAGAACCGGAAGATGATGACGACGATGATGATGATTGCCAGGTAAAGATTCATTTAGACACGGCTGCTGAGTGGATAATTAATTATTTCCATCAGGGCTAGCATGACAAGTTCACCTTCCCCGGCTGTTCTTTTCAACCCCTCTTCTCTCTTCACATCTTAGCCTAAAAGCTCCACCCAGCTGCTGGAAACCTGGGGCATGAAAGACATTGACCACGTCTTTACTCAGGAAGACTACAGCTCCCTCACCAACTACAAGGCCTTCAGCCAGTTCGTCAGGTGAGGAGACCCCTTTTGTATTGACAGTAGATAATATTGAATTGCCTCTACCTTGATATTGAAGGAGCTATGTATTTAAATTTAAGTAATCATGATACATCTTGTACATTTTCTGTCCTTAGGCCCTTAATTGCAGCTAAGAACCCCAAAATCGCTGTGTCCAAGATGATGACTTTAATGATGGCTAAGTGGCGAGAATTCAGCACCAACAACCCTCTTAAGGTATTTGCAAGTCAGATTTTTAATGAACAATGTGTCGCTGTCCTCTTGTGTGTTTCTTACTCTGTGCTGCGTTTTCTCATGTAGGGATCCGCCACTGCCAATGCAGCCCTAGCAGCTGCCAATGTGGCTGCAGCTGTGGAGAACATGGTGGTGGCAGGAACAGAGGGAGGGCCAGAGACCAGTGCGGCCGCTTCACCTACTCCTGCTCCGGTCACTGCTCCGAACCCTGCTACACCCCCAGCAGCCCTCGCACCTCCACTCCGCAAGGCCAAAACCAAAGAAGGGAAAGGTGAAGGACACATTATTGTTTAGATTACAGTATGAATAAATGTTAAGATAATGGTGATTTGTTTTTGAATAATACAAAATAAACTGTCTCCTGGTATAAACTTTAATCTCTGTCTCCTCAGGTCCCAATGCTCGCAAGAAGTCGAAGCCCGCGGCTAAGCCTCCACTGAAGCCCAAACCTAAGAAGGTGGCGCCACTGAAAATCAAACTAGGCGGTCTCAACAGCAAGAGGAAGCGCTCTTCGGTAAGAGACTTTTATGCCACCCATTTCTTTGTGTTTTTTCATTCGAGTTATTATGTTTAAAAATTGGATAATCATTTAATCAGGCAATTGATAATGTACTTTAAAGTAAGCAGTTATTTATCTCTTTTCCAATCTCCTCTCCTTGTTGTCCTTCTGTCAGAGTGATGAAGATGAACCGGATGTAGAGAGTGACTTTGATGACGGGAGTTTCTCGGTGTCAGATGGCTCCAACCGCAGCAACCGTCCTAAGAAGAAACCCAAGAGTGCGAAGAAAAAGAAGAAAGGTTGGCATGGAAAATGTTACTTTAATAAAATTGGTTCTGTTACCAAGACAGATTTCAAAACTCGATGGAGGTTTTGCTTCGTCAAATAAGATTAAAAACAAAGCCAATTACACATACAGTGTCCAGGTAGCTATTTTATTTTTGCTAATTTTTACTGGGTGTCCTCTCTCAGTGGAAACGGAGGATGGCGATGGCTACGAGACAGACCACCAGGACTACTGTGAGGTGTGCCAGCAGGGAGGCGAGATCATTTTGTGTGACACCTGTCCCCGAGCTTATCACATGGTCTGTCTGGACCCTGACATGGAAAAGGCCCCTGAGGGCAAGTGGAGCTGCCCACACTGTGTGAGTACCTCTCAAAGCTGTCCAGAGAAGTCCACTGGGTCCTATGTTAGAAAAGATTGGGCCTGATTCTTGGAGTGAGAAACGGCAGTGCAAAGAAATTACACCTGTCTGTAAGATATTGTATGGAAGTGTCTTGCTGGAAAGTTGCATTGACAAAATTGACTTTTTTAAATGTTTTTTTAATTATATTTTTGTGTTCTTTATTTTTCTTTGTCCTCTGCTGCCCCCCCCCCCCACCCCCTTGCTCATGTTTCCATCTATCCTCTCCTATTTCCCACCACATGTCTCACCCCCATCCCCCATTTCCTCTTCTTGTCCCTCCCCTCCCTCCCCCTCCAATATGGCTCCACACGCACGCACACGCACGCAATGCACATACACCCCACCCCTGGTGCTCTTGAAAATCACCCCACACCCCTCCCTTGTTTCCTTTCACTCTGTTCCGCATACCTTCCCTGCCTGTCTCTGCCTCCCCCCTCTCTCCCCTCCCCCTCCCCTTCACACTTACACCACCTCCCTCTGTCTGTAATTCTGCCACCAGGAAAAGGAAGGGATCCAGTGGGAGGCCAGAGATGAGCTCTCTGAGGTCGAAGGGGAGGAAGAAGAAGACAGGAGTAATGAAGGGGTGGAGGAGGAAGACGACCACCACATTGAGTTCTGCCGGGTGTGCAAGGACGGAGGGGAGCTGCTTTGCTGTGACACCTGCCCCTCCTCCTACCACATCCACTGCCTCAACCCTCCTCTCCCTGAAATTCCCAACGGAGAATGGATCTGCCCCCGCTGCAAGGTGAGTGCTGTGCACGAGTCTGTGCGCATGTGTGCTCATGTGGGCGTGTATGCGGATGGAGATTCAATCTAGTGCACGTCTACAGTATTTTTAGTTAAACCATAGCAGCTTTTAGTTTGCTGATATCGCATGTCCTAAAAGATCCTCCATCCATTTATTTTTCTTGAACCAGAGCTTCTGTTTATTGTATCATATCCTACATTTTCCTCTTCCCCTTTCTTGCTTTTTAACAGTGTCCACATATGAAGGGCAAAGTCCAGAAGTTAATAACATGGCGATGGGGGGAGCCGCCAGCCCCCACGCCTGTCCCTCGGCCTGCTGATCTTGCTGCTGATGCCTCTGATCCCCCGCCGCTGGCAGGCCGCAGGGAGAGGGAGTTCTTTGTGAAATGGTGCAACATGTCTTACTGGCACTGCTCCTGGGTGCTGGAGCTACAGGTAGCGCACACTCTGAAACTGTATCCACTTGAAGTTGAGACTGTGTATTTTTCTCTGCATGCACAAGACAAGACGAACACAAACCCAATGGTCCCTTTCTCTGCCTCCCTGTTACCCAGTTGGAGCTTAACTGCCAGGTGATGTTCCGCAACTACCAGAGGAAGACCGACATGGACGAACCCACGCCTGTGGATTTTGGTGTTGAGGGTGACGAAAACAAAAGCACCAAGCGGAAGAACAAGGATCCTCTCTTTATCCAGATGGAACAGGAGTTTTACCGCTATGGAATCAAAATGGAGTGGATGATGATCCACCGCATTATCAACCACACGTAGGACACATATATATTATTTCATCTTTCCTCTGCACCCAAAGAGCCTGAAGAGCAAATGCAGCAATAGTACTTTATCATCAACTCTATATTTCTTGTGTGTGTGTTTTTTTTTCACGTTAGTGTTGATAAAAAGAACAACATACATTACTTGATCAAATGGAGAGATCTGGCCTATGATCAGGCAACATGGGAGAGCGAAGATATGGACATCCCAGAGTTTGATACCTACAAACAGACCTACTGGAATCACAGGTATACAGAGACTGACAACATGTTGGATAATTCTTCTAATAATAAATGCAGTTAAAAATATGTATATTTAACAAAAAAATATTCCTGTCATTTCCCTTTTTAGAGAGTTGATGATGGGTGATGAGGGCAGACCTCTGAAGAAGCTGAAGAAGACAGTGAAAGTCAAGAAGGCAGAGCAGCCACCTGCTAATCCAATTGTAGATGTAAGAAAACAAACTCTCCAAACACAGCCTTGGTTGTTGTGAAACTAATTGTATAATACAGTGTAGCCATCAAGTGTATTCATTCCCTTGGCAGAATAAAATTAGTTTGAATTGGGACAGATGTGGATTTGATATTATTCTTTGTTTCTTCCTTCAAGCCCACCATCAAGTTTGATCGGCAGCCGGACTACCTGGACAGCACAGGAGGCAACCTGCATCCGTACCAGCTGGAGGGGCTCAACTGGCTGAGGTTTTCCTGGGCTCAGGCCACAGACACAATCCTGGCTGATGAGATGGGTTTAGGAAAAACCGTACAGACGGCTGTCTTCCTCTACTCATTGTACAAGGAGGTAAGAACAGTATATATGATTATCTTGCAAGCATTTTGAGTGTTTTTGTAGTATCTTTTTCTGGTGCTATTTCCGGCATCTGAACCGGCTGCGTCCAGTCTGCCCTCCCCTGTCAATCAATGTTAGTGGGAAGGGTTTCAGACATGTGACACATAGTAACTCTGGCCATAAAAGGGGGTCAGCTCCAAGTAAGGAACTCTACCCTAAAGGCAGGGCAGTACAGATATAGGTGTGTGTGTGTATGTCTATGTGTGTGTGTGTGTGTGTGTGACAAATTGTAAAGCTTTTTGGATTAAAATTGTTACATAAATATAGCTATTTAATAACAAATTAATTCTTTACATGTAAATGTTGACGCTGTCTTCCTGGTACAGGGTCACTCCAAAGGTCCCTTCCTTGTTAGTGCTCCCTTGTCCACCATCATTAACTGGGAGAGAGAGTTTGAGATGTGGGCCCCTGATATGTACGTGGTGACCTACGTAGGGGACAAAGACAGCAGGGCTGTCATCAGGGAGAACGAGTTCTCCTTTGAGGGAAATGCCATCCGAGGCGGGAAAAAAGCATCCAAGATGAAGGTAAGGAAGAATGAAGAAAATAGTGATATCAAATTAAAATATTCGGTGTCTTTGATAGTAAATACTGATGAAGTAAGGTATTCAGTTTGACTTGGTGCCCTACATACTAGCACTTACTGTCCTGTATAGTACTGAAAGTTACACTGGTAAAAAAAAAGGCTCATCAGAAAGGTTTATCCCCAGTTTTAGCTTGTGGCACTTTAGGGCTAAGGCGGTGAAATAATTTCCCTTGTGGGAATAATGGCTCAACACGCACTGGCATGTAAAAAGGCTCAACACGCAATATGCATTTTTATTGCCTTTCTTTGAGAGAGGTATGATTTAATTCATCTTGATTTTGAAAGACATCTGTTGACAAATACATTTTAAACTAATTAAATTGCCCACTTGTTTACTGTTAATGTAGAACACAGAGTGTAAATATGCTCTCCCTTTGTAAAGAATTAAAAAACAGATATAAAAAAACATAATTCTTGTGGTAGTTGCTTGCCATCCTCTTGCGGTTGGTTGGCTTGTCAATAATTGCGATATTGTAATGTTGTGGTCACGGTCACCCTTGTCACCTTGGAACTAATGTCCCCCCCCTCTCTGTGCTCTACAGAAAGATTCAACCGTCAAGTTCCACGTCCTGCTGACATCTTATGAGTTGATTACCATTGACCAGGCTGTGCTGGGCTCCATTGAATGGGCCTGCCTGGTGGTGGACGAGGCTCACAGGCTCAAAAACAACCAGTCTAAGGTAATAACTAGGAGTAGTTTTATAGAAGTGTTTATTCTGTGTTTAAGATTGAATTCTAATTGTCAAAAATTGTTTGTTCAATGAATAATATATAATGTTTGTGTTTTTTTCTCTCTCCTTGTCTTTTGTTAGTTCTTCCGGATTCTGAACAACTATCCGCTGCAACACAAGCTGCTGCTTACTGGCACTCCTCTTCAGAACAACCTGGAGGAGCTCTTCCACTTGCTCAACTTCCTGACACCAGTCAGATTCTGGTCAGTAGACCCACATGTGTCCACAGCATATGTGACTGAATTGCAGATTCAAGAAGGACACACCACCCCCCCATCCTATTGTAATGAATTTGTATTCTCTTTCTCTCTGCAGCAACCTGGAAGGGTTCTTGGAAGAGTTTGCAGACATTGCCAAAGAGGACCAGATCAAGAAGCTCCATGACATGCTGGGACCACACATGCTCAGGAGGCTGAAGGCTGATGTCTTTAAACACATGCCTTCAAAGACTGAGCTCATTGTCAGAGTAGAGCTGAGCCCCATGCAGAAGTACGTTATAGAAAGATAGCAATATATTTGAACAGTAAAAATATACACCGACTGAAATGATACCAGTCTGCATATTGAAGAATATTGATTTGAATGTATGTGTATGATATATTTTCCTTTGTCTAATCTCTAAATTCTCTTTTCCCATTCTCTTTTTTCAATCTTTTGTAAACAAGGAAATACTACAAGTTCATCCTAACACGTAACTTTGATGCCCTGAATACTCGTGGCGGAGGAAACCAAGTGTCTCTGCTCAACGTGGTGATGGACCTTAAGAAGTGCTGCAATCACCCCTACCTCTTTCCTGCAGCTGCCACGGTATGATGTTCAAGTTGTCGGGAAACAAACAGTTCCTTTGGAGGGTGATCCATGCCTAAACATGGAAACGTGTTTACTCCTATCAGTTTATTTAGATGTCTTTTTCTTGACTGTAGGAGGCACCAAAACTTCCAAATGGCATGTATGAAGGCAATGCTCTGACCAAGTCTTCAGGAAAACTGACGCTGCTCCAGAAGATGATGAGGAAGCTGAAGGACGGAGGCCACAGGGTTTTGGTCTTCTCCCAGATGACTAAAATGCTGGATCTGCTGGAGGACTTCCTGGAGAACGAAGGATACAAATATGAGCGAATTGATGGTGGTGTCACCGGCGCATTGAGACAGGAGGCCATTGACCGCTTCAATGGTACGTGCACTGTTTATATTGGCTAAAAACAGCTGCTCTGGTCACCAATTGGTGTTCTAACTTTCTTTCTCGTTATTTTTCCAACAGCTCCTGGTGCTCCCCAATTTGCTTTCCTCCTCTCTACCAGAGCTGGTGGTTTGGGCATTAATCTCGCTTCAGCTGACACCGTTGTCATCTACGACTCTGACTGGAACCCCCACAATGACATCCAGGTTTGCCCTGATAGGAACTTTGCATTCATGTCAGGATGTTGGTTCGTTTAGATCAATGTTTTTAATTTTTTTATATCTGTGTGCTTCGTAGGCGTTTAGCAGAGCTCACCGTATTGGCCAGAACAGGAAAGTGATGATTTATCGCTTCGTTACCAAAGCCTCTGTGGAGGAGAGGATCACGCAGGTCTGTGAAAAGAAACACAACAAGAAATGAAAATTGTATCGCTGATGTCAGGATTCTGTGAACACCTGCTCATCTCTTACTTGTCCTCCTCCAGGTAGCAAAGAAGAAGATGATGCTTACTCACCTGGTGGTGCGACCCGGTCTCGGTTCGAAGACAGGCTCCATGTCCAAACAGGAGCTTGACGACATCCTCAAGTTTGGAACTGAAGAATTGTTCAAGTATGAACTTGGAGAGGGTGAGTCAACTTCAAGTGTTGAGCCTTTGCTTTGTAATCCTTTATATCTGGAGTAGACGGATCAAAATGGTGTCAAATATCAATTGTAAAATATTGTCCATAACTGGCCACAAAATGATATCTTAAAAGATAATGAGCAGATGCAGTGAGAAACTTTAATTTTAATTGAGGGCAGATGCAATATTTGTGAGAGTAATGGACAATATTTTGTGTTTTTGTTCAAGAAGGGAATCTGTAATGCACACTGTTTTGTCAATAGATGGCTTCTCAGTTGTATAAAACATTGAACCAAAGTTTGAAAGGTTCGACTAACTTAAAAGACTACAATGCACATTGTTATTTTTGTGTTTGGGATAAGCCGGATACTATCACTAAGGATATGGAGTTTTGGGATATACTCTTAAAATGCCAGTCTGACCCTAAAGATGTTACAGGGAGCAAATGTAGTGTCTGCTTCCTTCCTCTTTTATTTGACTCATCCTTTTTCCAGGTGACAACAAGGAGGATGACAGCAGTGTGATCCACTACGATGACCACGCAATTGACAGTTTGCTAGACAGGGACCGGGATGCCACGGACGACACTGAGCTTCAGAGCATGAACGAATACCTCAGCTCCTTTAAAGTAGCCCAGTATGTGGTCAAAGATGAAGAAGATGAGGTACTTTTTGACAGCAAGGAAAAGGATATAGGTTTTTTAAATTATCTAATAATGTCTTAACTCCAGAAATAAACTTGCATTTGATTCTGTTCATCAACATTAATTACTATTTGCTCTCTGTGAGGAGGAGGAGGTGGAACGAGAGGTGATCAAGCAGGAGGAAAGTGTTGATCCTGACTACTGGGAGAAGCTGCTGCGTCACCACTACGAGCAGCAGCAAGAAGACCTTGCCCGAAACTTAGGCAAAGGCAAAAGAACTCGAAAGCCTGTCAACTACAATGACGGCTCTCAGGAGGACCGAGGTATAAGACAGGGTACAGAACAATATATAATTTAATCTCTTCTTGTAAGTACGTGCTGCTGGTGGTGTTTGTGTGGTGTTGTTGGTGTAACATGGTAGGAGTTTCAGTGAGTGCGTGATGTATTATGTTATTCGTATTGTTAGATTTGCTGTAGAAACTTAACAGAAACATGTTAGTTGTGTGTTGTTTAGATATTGGTAGAGTATTTCTCCTCAAACCAAGCATCTTTAAAACTATTTCTGAAAACCTAGGGGATCCGCTTACAAATAGCATTATTACAGAAACAAAGTCTTTGAGGGGAACTTAATAATAATACTAGATAGGGAAATGTAGCCTTCTCAGTGCAGTTTTTCAGCCACCTTTTGTTATGCTGCAGTCTTCTCCCTTTGGCCCACTTAATACAGACGTATTTTAGTCAACTAAATACAGGATTACAAGGACAGCGGAGAAACTATTTAGTCGTTCACTTTGGTGAACTCGAATACAATAAACCCATGAAAACACATTTACTAAATAATGTATTTGTAGAAACTGAAAAGCAGTAGCTCCCTCTCCTGGCTAAAAGCCTGTTTGATAGTAATTAAATGAGGCTGCAGCTCCTCAAGGAGTTTGGATGTTCTTTATCTGAACTTTCAAATCCATCTTGCTTCTATTTTATCCTGCTTCAACATTCCTGTCTGCTCCCTTTAGACTGGCAGGAGGATCAGTCGGACAACCAGTCTGATTACTCGGTGGCCTCGGAGGAGGGCGATGAGGACTTTGATGAACGGGCTGAAGGTAAGGCTCAGTGTTTGAATCACTGCTGCTCAGAGGAGAAGTGCGTGTGCTTTTGAGCCACAACTGGTAAACTACCTGCATGAAGATGCAGAGTTTTCACCTGAGTTATTTGAAGTCAGTAATTAAGATGTATTTAAGTTCAAGAGTTGGTCCCAGCAATGCCGCAGACATTGAGATAGCCCTTCCTGTTCGAGCCCCAGTTCTTTCCCCCACTAACATCCTTCAAACCACCTCTACAGATGTTTATTCAGATTCAGACGACGACTATAATATCCTCATTGACAACCTCTACAACAACTCACAAAACAACATTTGTCGCTGCAGCATCTGCAATGAGCATAGAGGAGAAAGAAAAAAGGACCAAAAGAAAAGGAAAAAAGGAAAGAAACAGGGAAAGAAAATCATCAACGGTTTCTCGGCCAGCTGAAAAATCTACCTGCACTTAAAATAAATTGTTGGTGTTCACATTTACTGTTAAGTTGTTTTGAAATGCACTTTACAAAGTTTTTTGTTTTTAAAAAAAGCAGTGTCAGTATTTTTTTTTATCTTAACAGTTATTTTGTATGCACAAAAAGATGTACATGTTTCTATTGATTGTGTAAATTATGGCTCTGTTACTTCAATTTCATTAAATTACACACAACAATGCTTTCAGTTGTAAATGTTCTGAAAGTGTTACGCTTCAAGAAGAAGCGTTAAATGTTGAAGTGCTGAGAGATGAGGAGAGACAGCTTCAGCAGGATCAGAGTAAGTCGGGATGAGCCGTAAGTGGAACATCTTCAGAGCAACTTATGGACGTTTAGAACGCACATGATGATGGTTCCAAATGCAATGTTTGATTTTTTTTTTTTACTTTAAATTTTCATGATCTCAGATGGACTTACTTTGTGTCATGTCGCTTTAGCAAATTCCCGCAGACCAAGCCGCAAAGGGCTGAGGAACGATCGGGACAAACCTCTGCCTCCACTGTTGGCCAGAGTGGGCGGGAACATCGAGGTGAGAAAAGAAAAAACAACGTTAAATGCCTTTTGGAAGGGACTTTAGATGTGTAAATATCCTGACCTCTTTGTTACCCATCAGGTTTTGGGCTTCAATGCACGGCAGAGGAAGGCTTTCCTAAATGCAGTGATGCGTTATGGGATGCCTCCCCAGGATGCTTTCACCAACCAGTGGCTCGTCAGGGACCTTCGTGGGAAGTCTGAGAAAGAATTCAAGTGAGTTTCAATGGGATGTTTTTCTATTTGTATTGGCGCGCTGACTATCAAACCTCACTTCTTTCATTTAATCTGAAATTAAAACTGTGAATTAGTTAGAAGCAAATGTCAGATTTAAAACCTTGGCAAAGGAGTGCCTGATTAAATTAAACGTCTAAACCATATTATTTAGGGTAAAGTACTCGTGGGACTTATGTTGAGACAACGTTTAAGAATTGTGGCTGTTTTTAAAAAGTTTAATGTTCAGAAAAATATTTGCATCGTCCAGAGAAAATATTATTTAGGTATAGATACCCAATATCGGGAAATTTTATTGGCAATATTATGAAAACCTTTCAAACCATTCATAGCCATAAGTAGCGTTACAGCTTACTTGTCTGAGTTGTTTGTTGAAGCTTTGAGTGGTCGTGAATCTGGTATATGTGTCGCTTTGTTGGATTTTCAATGTATGTTCTTGGTGCATTTCTATGAAATGTGGATTTTGCAGAGATTAGGATATTTTCCAAATGTATTTACCTTGACACCTGTCGGCCTTCTTGTTCTTCACCAATATTCTCAGGGCCTATGTGTCTTTGTTCATGCGTCACCTTTGTGAGCCGGGGGCAGACGGAGCCGAGACCTTTGCAGACGGCGTCCCGCGCGAGGGTCTGTCAAGGCAACATGTGCTCACCCGTATTGGTGTGATGTCACTGATAAGGAAAAAGGTACGGTTTACAGGTTGTAAAAGAATACACTACAACATATAATTAGATAATTAAAGTATTTAACCAGTGAGTGAGTGATGGGCTGACAGAGTCACATGTTGATTAACAGGTGCAGGAGTTTGAGCATGTGAACGGTCAGTGGTCGATGCCCTGGATGGCAGAACTGGAGGAGAACAAAAGGGCTGCAGCTTTGGCTGCAGGTGAAGACCCAAAAACTCCTTCGACTGGGACTCCTGCAGACACACAGCCCAACACTCCTGTGCCAGGTACACACATGCACACACACTCCATACTTTGTTCTTAGGAAGTAAAATTCCATATGATTTCTTAAAATGTACAAATCTTCACTGCAGACGGGTTATTTAATTTCAGTTTCTGGTTAGACATTTCTTTTGCAATAAGAACCATCAGATAAAATGTGTGTTGCAACACTGTCTTATGGGTATCCTGACAAATGACATGAGCATTTCCATTTCGTCCGAGCCCAAAGCTCAGCACCACGTGTTTTATCTCAACCTTTACTCAAGACTCACAGACCGGTCTCTCAACGCTTCGCTCAACCTCTGCTCGGCATGTAGAGAAGCGTTGTGACCTTGTGATTGTCGGTCTGTCTGAGTCGAGGATGTGTTTCTTAGTGGACTCTCGTCATCATTCTTGCACCCAGACATTTGTTAGGCGGAGACCTATGATTCTCTGGTTCTGCAAAACTTATTTTACTCTGACCAAAACTTAATGTGAATACCAACTTCACATATAAATCCAAGTCATAATCCTAAAAGTTGTGACATTTTTTTTTTCTTCTGTGTTGCACTGAAAGATATGTTATAATTTAGTTTTTATAAAGTATCTTTTCACTATCGGCCTATATTCTGACACCCTCTTGTGGATACAACAAGAAGAACATGAAATCAGTAATAACTTGACACGTGACACACTTTTTACTCATTCAATGATTAAGGAAATTAAATATTTTTTTATTGGCGGTTATAACAGAATCCGGTTAAAATGCACTCTTTGTCTGGGGTTGACCTGTGTTTTCTGTTTCTTGTCAGAAGATTTGTCTAAATCAGAAGATAAGGAAGACCTGAAGAAGGAGGTTGAGGACGGCAAAGGAGCCAAAAAGACGGAGGATCCAGAAGTAAATTCTGCTTTTATGCTTGTGCAGTCTAATACGTTATGTTCAACAACATTTGCAGATTTCATCTAACTTTTTAAACTGACTACCTCTCAACTAGATTATTGAAATCCCAGATGAGGCTGAAAAATCCCCCGCTCTGGAAAAGAAAGAAGAGGTGGTCGACTCCGCTGTCGTCGGGAAGGAGGAGAAAGAAAAGGAGACAGGAAAAGGAGATGATGAAGGCAAGGACAAGGAGGCGGTTGATACCAGCAAGGACAAAGAAGAGAAGGACAAGACTTCAGAGACAGAGAAGGACACTCCTGCTGAGGTCAAGGGAGAGGTTTTGGAGAGCAAGATGGACTCAGAGGAGGAGAAGTCTAAAGGTGAGGAAACTGCTCTCCACTGTGTCTTGTTTCCTTATTTCACTTTTTCTACCTTTCTAACAGTGTTTCTCTTGTTTTGTTTCAGCTGAGGATGGAAAAGATGAGAAGATGGACACCAGTTCGCCTCCAGAGGAGAAGACGGGTACAAAACACACACATGCACAGCGAGTCAATTAAATAGTACACTCTTTTTTAAAATGTGCCAAAATTTTTGACTCGGATGTAGACATCCTCTATTTATTCATTTATTATTACTGTTTATTCATATTACTTGTTTGTTTTTTTAATTTAATTTGACTGTCTCTCGTGTGTGTACTTTACTTGTCCGCTTCTGTAAACCTGCAATTCCCCCACTGTGGGACTAATAAAGGATTATCTTATCTTATATCTTTAAGGGAAAACTAAATGTACATTTCAACAATCCCCTTTGTATTCATGTTTAATTTCACTTGTGTGTAGATCTTTAAACTGTGGCGCTCGCTGATGCGTTTCTGTTTCCTCACAGAGCAAAAAGAGGAGAAGGACGCTGTGAAATCAGACGAGGCTGGAAAACTGCAGAACGGAGAGAACGCCAAAGAAGCGGCAGCAACAGCTGCGCCGGTGGTTAACGTCACCGAAGAAAAGAAAAAAGCCACCAAGCAGAGGTTCATGTTCAACATTGCTGACGGGGGATTCACAGGTGGACGGACACTCACTCACTCACTCACTCACTCACTCACTCACTCACTCACTCACTCACTCACACTTTTTCCTGTCTCCTCTTACTTCTCTTAAGTTTACCTCTTTTGACCTTTCTGTCCTCCCTTTCAGAGCTTCACTCTCTGTGGCAGAATGAGGAGCGGGCGGCCACCGTCACCAAGAAGACCTTTGAGATTTGGCACCGTCGCCATGACTACTGGCTGCTGGCAGGAATCATACAGTATCTTTTCAAATTAACGATTCATTGTTAAAAATCGCACAGTGTGTGATCGCTCTCTTCCCATCACATTAGACCTGAAAGGATTAGTGGACTAATCAATTAAGGAATCGGCAGCTGTTTGGAGAATCTGGTTCTGACTTGGAAGAAATCAGTTTTTCTCACCCTATTATAATAGAAAGTTGAATATCATTGTTTTGTTTTTTGCTTTTGGCTAGACAAATGAAGGGGTCGTCTTGGGTTTTGAGAAGTTATGATTGTTGCTTCCCTTTTTTTCCTGAAATCATATCAACCAAACAATGATCAAATTAGCAGATTAATCGTTAATTAAAGTAATTGTTAGCTGTGACATCACATTGCTGCATTTTAGATGTTAAAAACTTGGTGGAAATTTAAGCTATGTCCTTGGGAGCATTATTTAGTGTGCTGACTCATTTCCCCCATCTTGTACATGTTTGTCCAGCACTGGGTATTTGTCACATGGTAGTGTGTGCTTTTGTAAACATTTGCCGAAACTTGAAGCTGCCACTATGACGCACAGAGGCCAAGCATTCTCAGACCCTTATATTGTCCTTTATGCTTTTCTGTTATGAGAATGAGGAATTTGTGTGGATTCAGAATTATTTAGGAGTCAGGGTGTGCAGGTTTACATTTACAGCTCTACTTGCTGATGTGTAAAGTTATCCATGCAAGACGAACAGCATTTATTATCCTTTAAAACTTGCAAGAGAAATACTAATTGCTGTAAAATATTATGACCCTCACCAAACAATATTGTTGTTACACTTGACCATGGCCTCTCTCAGACATGGCTATGCTCGGTGGCAGGATGTGCAGAATGATGTGAGGTTTGCCATCCTCAATGAGCCCTTCAAAGGGGAGATGAGCAGAGGAAACTTCCTGGAGATCAAGAACAAGTTTCTGGCCCGCAGGTTCAAGGTAAACCGAGCTCTCTCGCTGTCTCTTATCTGCCTGCCTGTCCGTGTGGAATATCTCACTGGGCTTGTCTTTCTTTGTTTCCGATATAGTTACTGGAGCAAGCGTTGGTGATTGAGGAGCAGTTGCGCAGGGCGGCTTACTTGAACATGACAGAGGACCCAGCCCACCCCTCCATGGCCCTCAACACTCGCTTCAGTGAGGTGGAGTGCCTCGCAGAGTCTCACCAGCACCTCAGCAAGGAGTCCATGTCTGGAAACAAACCTGCCAATGCAGTTCTGCATAAAGGTAAACATACTTAAGATCAAAAAAGATTGTCAAAGTGACGGAAATAATAGCACTGCACAGGCTTTGGCCCTTGTCTGGCAACTGCAAAGGCGGGTGCTGTCCTGTAAAGAGACTCTTTTGAAAAAGAGGAGTGAGAGGGTGAATGAAGTGTCACCGTCATAGTGGTGACATCAGGACTAGGAAAGAGGAAGCTATTATGTAAATAAAAATGTTTATATATCTAATTAGAGCTGCTAAGCTGCAAGTGTAACACTGTTGGCAGCTTCCATGTTTGAACAAAGACAACCTTTTATTCTTCTTGAGGTTGAATAGACAATCAGTCGCACAATCCGAGGGTTTGGTTTTCCCGCTGCAAAAAAATATTATTTTCAACATGTTTTTTTTCTTAATAATATTTCAACCTATAAAATGCCTATCGTGTTATCCCAGAGTCGCAGGAAACTTCTTTAATTGTTGAATGCACAAAAGGGAGTGAAGCAGCAAATCCTCATTTTTGAGAAGTGGTCTTGAAAAAAATGATGAAATAGAAATTGTATAATTTACAACTCCTATTAGCTCCCATACTTAGCGTGAGCAGAGCTTTAAACAATATTTCCTCTAGCTTTCTTTTGTAAATGTTGCCATGCGAAATATGGTCCGACTGCTCATGCTTAATGCTGAAATATGGATAATTGGAGTCCTTAAATTTCACCGGACACAAAACTGGCTACAAACAAGCAATCCGTGGTTTGGAGTACCGTGCTGAGAGCGCATATCTGTGTTTTTTTTTTTTCAGTTCTCAAACAGCTCGAGGAACTGCTGAGTGACATGAAGGCTGACGTGACGCGTCTGCCGGCGACCATCGCCAGGATTCCCCCTGTCGCCGTTCGGCTGCAAATGTCCGAGAGGAACATCCTCAACCGACTGGCCAACCGTGGCCCCGACGTCACCGGTCAGAACCAGACCTCGCAGCAGATGCAGGTGCCGCGTTGACCGATCCCCTCGCTCTATTTCACCCTCACTGACTCAGGCTAGTCGCCCTCACCTCACCGCCATGTAGCAGACGTCCTCCCTTTCAACCGCCATGTACAGCACAGCCAGGTTAGTCCTCCTCCTTCTGCACCCACAACCCATTCCTGGACTCGGAAGGGCATCAGCTACTGGAACCGGACTGGAATTGCAGATGCAAGATGGGAGCGAATGGACACGAGTCTTTCTCCTCCACTGGGATTCAGATGTAACTCCCATAACCTGAGCACCGTTGTTGTGGCTGAACTGTGGGCACCTCCACTGACCTGTCCTGTTCCGTCTTCACAACTGGGTCAAACATGTGTATGTAACTGTATGTAACATGAAGAAGCTAGACGGGAGAAAAAGCAGCATGCTCGGAGTATACAGGTGCTTTGTAGTCATTTTTGAATTATTTAAGAACTCAAGGGATTTTATTGTGCCCAATTTCGCCTTTAGAAAATTGTGATTTCTTTTTAAGTCATTCAACTCTAATGTCTCCGCCTGTGTGTGTGTGTGTGTGTGTGTGTGTGTGTGCGTGTGTGCGTGCGTGTGTATGAGAGAGAAACAGGGCATATTAATGTGCACCTCTACTGCAGAACGCCCCGATGCTGAGAGACTGTTACTGTCATTTTTCTATCAGTCACCCAGTTCCGTTACCTCTTCCTGTGTCCTTTCCTCCATCCAAAACCTCCACCTCTCTCGTCAGGTGACCCAATCCAGGATCGGCTCTCTGTGCTCAAGCACCAACCAACACCTCGACATTCCTAACTGCACCACAGATTTGCTCCCTGGAAACTCCCGAAATACGGGCATGCAATAGCTCCACAGCTTTTAGGTACATGGGATGTTTTGAGAATGATTAATTTAATTTCTTACTGTATATTGTTCTGTTGTTTTACATTATTGAATATTATTATTATGGTTACCACCTTGTTGTTTCTATCATTGACGTTTTGTTTTTAAGAACTACAATAAAAAGTCAACAGCTTTTTAAGGTTTTTGTCCATTTGTAAGGAATTGCCATGAAATGTGGCCTAAATATTCATGTTCTCGTCACTTTGGTGATAAAGTAACTTTTAATCTTGCTTAAACGGGTCAAAAATATCTATTAAACACTTTACGGAACAATTGCTGCAAAACTAACTTAATTCCAAAAAGCTGCAGCTCTACTTTATCTTTACGGCAAATTAGCAAATGTTAGCGTGCTAACATGCTAAACTAAGACATTAAACCTGCGAATAGCAGTCTTGTGAGCATGTTCACATTCTGACACAGGCTAAAAGCACAAATGTGCTCAAGTAAAGCCTCAAGGCTGCAGACTGAATTAAAGTATTTGGGACAAATTTAACGGAACGATTTCCCAAGCTGTCTTGAGTTACCAAAACAAAATTCTCTCATTTGATGTTTAAATAATTGTTGTAGAAATAAGGAAATCTTTCACATTCACATACATTTTATAGTCATCAAAACATTCAGTGACCTCTGCATTTGTTTGTTTCCACTAAAGAATTTATTGTTTCGTTGTCAACATGTTTCTATTGTGCTGAGGCCAGGAAAGTGTAACTGCAAATGAAACAAATGAGCGTAAAGAGCATGACCTGCTTTGCATGCAACCCTCGAAAGACATGGTGGACTTTACATGGAGGCAAATGCTGCTTTACAGGAGAGAAGGAAAAGCAGGAGAGCATTTGCACATGGAGAAGGTTGTGAGAGGAGGAGCAGAGGAAGAAGAGGACCGGAAGCAGCACACTTTCCTGTATATAGTTGGATAATTAAGACAATTAGAGTAAATTGCAGGGCGGGACGATTGGCTGGGCTGGTAATGAAGCCTGCTATCTTATCATGAAAGAGAGTTGGAGGCTGAACACGAAAAGAAAGAGCAGGGGCTGTTAATGCAGCCTGACTCTGAGTTTGACTGTTTGGAAGCAGAGACGTTCAGTATAGACGACAGCACAGAGAGACTGGATCCAGGCATTCACTTCCTGGTGCAGAAGCCCAGACTGCAGAGAGTCTGTACTGCCATAGAGCCCCGAGATGTCTTGTCGGTGAGTATCTTTTACTGTATTTTCTAATGTAAAAAAAGTGTTCAACTCTTGTCTCATGTCTTTGATTTCTTTTGGTCTTTATTTGACGTGCTGCTGTAGTACTTAACACTAGTGGTAATAACTTGATTGTCTAATGGCATCTATGTTTTATTCCATCTCTGGAAACAGGTTTTAATGTTTACAAACGTGTTCTATGAGGATAAGTGGGGGATATGACTAACATCCCCAATCAAAGTATATTATATTGCTATATATCACAATATATTACATTTTATAATACTCAAATCCAATAATGCCCACAACAGTCCTCTGCATCAACTTTCTACCTCGCCCACATGGATTAACACAATAGTATGAAATATTATACACTGCTGAAAAACATTAAAGAAACACTTTAAAAACAGATCTCAATGCGAAAAAAAAAGAAGTTGTATATCTTTACTCATATGGACAGTTTGATGTCTTGGGAATGAAAGGATGCCACATCTTTTGATAAAAGTTTCAGCCTGCAGAGGGCTTGAGTTTATAAACACCCTAAAAATCAAAGTGAAAAAATTATGTGGCAGGTTAGTCCATTTTGCCAAAATCAAATTTCGGGAACCCAGATGTGTTCTATCGGGTTTAGGTCAATTGTGTGTGTGTGTGTGTATATATATATATATATATATATATATATATATATATATATGAGGAAGCAGTGAAAATTAAGATGAATTAACTAATTGTTTCAACAGCGTTATTACTATTTTAATATCTTATCGAGGTTTAGACGGAGGAGGGAAGGAACAGAACAGCACGTAATAAACTCCTCTGAACAGACACAACTGGATGCATTGCATGCAACAGTCTGACACATATGTGACATATTTGTTCTCTTTGTTGACACTGAGGCTGTGAGCCATTTGCCACATTACTGCGTTCATCCTGCAGCCTGAGAAGTGACGCTTTGTGTGTCAGAAGGGAACAGAAGCCAAACCAGCATCAACGGATGAACATGCAAATCTTTGAGGAGGATAACGCAAACTGTAGTAGCTGGCGGTAACCACGGCCTCGCCACCTGCAGCGTGTGTGTGTGTGTGTGTGTGTGTGTGTGTGTGTGTGTGTGTGTGTGTATTGGGTGGGGCTACAGTTTGCTATATATAATGTAGGTTCTTCCACGTATTCATATGTTTGAGCTTTTTGCTCAAATCTGTTTTGTTGTCAGTTGAACATATTTTTTTCCTACTTTTAATCCTATTGTCGGTCAAAAACGATTTGCAAGTGAAATATGTGTTCCATTTAGTAAACAAGCAGTCCTTATGGCGCCGTTTTCGTTGCATTATATGGAAACTAATGTCTCTTGCAAGCCTCTACATGCATTTGAGGTACCAGGGACAAAACAATAAAACACTCAGACTGAAGGTGATCTGCTTCAAGCCTCTCTGTTGTAGTTCTTTTGGAGTTTACAGTTGCAAATGCAGAACGCAGCTCACACACACAGTGAGAGGGGGGAAGGTTAAACTACTAAACTACAAATAAGGAAGTGTTCTGTGTTTTTGACCTTTGTCAGTGACACATACACACTCACACACACACTCACACACACACACACACACACACACACACACACACACACACACACACACACACACACCTGGAAAAAAAGATCAGAGAACAGTGGGAGCAGCCAGGTGGGCAGGCAGAGGGAAAACACTTGCAAATGTTTGACTGAGAGACAACGAAGAGGGTAAAACTAAAAATAATGATTTGTGGGTTGTTAATTCCTGTTACAAAGGTGGAATAGTACTGGACAGGCACTCTCGCTCATGATTCACCTACGAATGGAACAGTTTGTATCACTCTTCGTGTGTTCTTTGTCGAGATCCGCACAGAAAACTAAGCGATGCAGCACCAGAGAGCAAGTTTTTAGAGTTTAAACCTACTTTGCTATTCATGAGTTTTTGTTGTGGCCGTCTATATTAAACACAAATACACGCCTCTATCTGTTAGAGGAATTCTGGCCTGTCAGCTATTTTAGTTCCTGTCTTGCTTTCACTATTTTGTGAAAGGAGCTGTAAAAAGGAAGGAAGGGGAGAGAGAGAACGGCATAGAGAGGAGGGCAGAGAGACTCTTACAGTCCAGGCGTCTCTGCGAGTGTCAGTTGTTTCCAGAGGAAGCCGAGAAGAGTAAGTGTTTACCTGCTTTCCTATTGGGGCGGAGAGGGTTGGATAGGACAGGAGGAGGAATGAGCCAAGGGAAGCGTAGAAGGAGAGGAGGAGAGTGCGCTTAGTTTGAGTTGTTTTGTGAGTGTGGTGTGATACAGAGAGATAGAGTTGAAATGTGTGATACTTCGCAAGTGTAGAGAGTGTAGAGTCTGTGTTTAAAATAGCAAAAGCATGAGAATTTAAGTTTTCTTCTGTTTAGTGTGCTGCTGTGAAGTGAGGAATTATTGAGGAACTAGGTGTTTCTCAAATGAGTGAGAGATAATACAATGCAAAAACCGTGCTGACGCTTGTGAGTCTGCCCATGTGCACAAGTGACTATCACCTCTCACTCTCCTTCTCTTTGGTCCCAGAAGGAGTGAAGCGACAACATGGTCCGGTGAGTCGAGCCCCCGCTGAACAACACAACGCTCCGCTGGTCGGCTCTTGTTGCGTTCTCTGTGTTTCGTGCAAGCCGTGATGACAACTTCTCTGTTTCCATTCCTCCTTCTCTTTCTTCGCCCGGCTGTTGACTCGTCCGGCTCTGTTCCTCTATCATGTGATTTGTGATGTGTTGTGTGTTGTTCGGTGTCTGTTTGTGTAAAGAAAATGTGTCATAAAGGATGTTTTATTTCAGTGGTTGAGTGAGAAATACTGTTTTGGTGTCCTCAAGATTCAAGCTCTTGAAAGGTTCTTTACAATGTTCCCTCTATCTTGAGTTGATGGTCCTTCTGTGACTGTGTTCTCTTGAACCTACTTGCTGTATAACACTTTTTTTTTGCAGTGCAGACACAATCTCATCGCGCATGCAAAGTTTTCTACATCTTTGTTTATTGTATTCTGCAACATTATGAGCTTTATAATGTGGGTTTTACCTGTGAAACTTTAAGGAAAGCTTAATATGCTTTTACAACTAAATAAAAGCGGCAAGTTCAGTTTCAGGAAAGCTGTTGAAAAAAAATTGAACATTTTGGTGACTTAAAAAAAAGCAGGTCTTTAGTTTTTATTGTTAGCTGAAAAGCTATTCGTCCAACTTTACCTACACGGACTTTTTCCACCCTCAAAGAGCTCTAGGAAATGATTAAATAAAATGTGTTTGGTCCGAGGTGTTGCAATTATGTACATTGAGTAACTGAAGTCCCAAATGCTGTTGATGGGCTTTCAAGCCGGAGCTTTACCAGATTATTTGAGTTATAGTGTAGATGTAGAGTACGTTATTGCAGTATTTGATTTGGAAATTTCTGATTTGAACCAATTGTAAAGATGTTGATTAAGGTTTTAATCTATTAAAACACTTTTTGTGATTCAAAGTTAGTTAAAATATGTTTCTTCCGGTCCGCAGCCAGATCAGCATTTTCTACAGAATGAGAAATAAAGAATACAGTTTGAAAAAAATAAAATAAAAAAATGGACTGGGAATGAAATAATATGAATATTAGTTATGTCACCCATTAATAAGTTCATTGTTTAATCCCAGGACTCTTTTAAGACTGACCTGAAAACCTTTTTATTCAAGAAGGTGTTTTTACTTTGAGTTGAGTTGTAGGACTTTGATTTGAACTATGTACTTCTGGCACTCTGAGATTCTCTGAGATTATTCAGCAAATAATATGTACTATTTTTAATAATTATGAATTATCTGTCAACTGACTGCCAGACTTACGGGTTAATGATTTTATAACTAGACAAGACCACTGGAGGTTAGACGTCGATGTTTGTGCTAATAAAGCTGTACGTTTTCAAATCAGATAAAAGTCTTATATGTGGGTGTATTATTATTATTATATGTGGGTTTATTAGGAGCAATTATATTCCTACTGAATACATTTTTTCCTCGATGCGTGTGCTGATGCAGGTGGTTCCACAGAGACATCACAGGCCTGCAGGCCGAGGACAGGCTGAAGACTCGAGGCATTCATGGCAGCTTCTTGGCTCGACCCAGCAAGAAAAACGTAGGAGATTTCTCCCTGTCCGTCAGGTAATAAAGTTTGCAAAAACACTCTCATCGCTCTTTTATTTCTATCTCCACAGCTGAGAAGAAACCTTCATTTTCTTACGTTTGACATTGTGCCTTAAACTCAAGCACGTGGCTCCTTTTCTTAGCAAACCGTAAAGACAACACACAACAAGAAATTGTGTTATTACAGAACTGGACTTATTGCTGCAGCACATTTATAATTCAGTTTAGGATACACTGGACTCTTACCTTTACTACTTTTCATTACATGCTGGACATGCAAATATTCTTCCGCTGTGTAGATGGAAACGTTTCCGTGCATTTTTAGGTAACAATGAAATCACACGTTGCTTTTATATGTCAGTGCATGATGAATATTGAAATACCTACAGGATTATAAATGACTAAATTTAATGTCCGTTACCAAAAATAACACCATATCAAATCCATTGGATCACATAAAGTTAAATGTGATGAGTGTAATAACATGTGACACAGTGAATAGCTCTTAATCAACATTTTGCTCATTTGATTTGACTGATAACAAGTTTCCATGTTCCTCCATGAGGTTTCATTGACCTACATATGTTTAACATCTGGTTATTAACTAATCACAGGACTGCAGTCTGTCGATCAAAGGGATAAACGATTAGATTTGTCAATATATATACTTTTGGAGTTCTGTTGAACTAAGTAACTCAAGAGTTTCTCAGCTATTTGGGTTTTCAGCGTATATTGTGATAATTGTTCTTCCTGTGTTAATATTTCTGTTCAGGACTTTAAGGATAGTTATTGGGTAACTCGTAATACACTAGACATATCAGATCATTAAGTTATCAATCACAGTGCAGCAGTCTGTAGTTGTAAGACAGAAAATATATGATGTCGTTTTCACGAGTTCCTCTTGAGTCCCAAAGATAATTGCTTCAACTGGAGCCTTTAATCTGCAGGAATGTGACGTGGATATAATGACATTGGCGTTGACATTTCTCCACATAAAACAATGAATATTCCTGGTCTTAACTATAGAGGAAACTCCAAAGTTAAATTATTATTATTATTAGGCAGCCGTCTTTTTATGATGATAGAGAACAGAAAGTTCAAATACTCAAAGTTCAAACGTTTGTGTCATAGACTAAGATATGTATTATATACAGACCACACTGTGTATAATACATATACAGTAGTAAAATGTGTAATCGCATTTGTGGCCGACCACCAACACTCTTCTTCTAATTTTGATTGTTGTTGAAGAAATATTATTTTTATACTAAACACTCCTGAGACAGAGATGTTCTCTTTTCTGTCATCTAGAAGTTTTTTGTCGAGGAAAAAGCGTTGACGGACGGTTCAAACCAGACTGTGTTTTCTCCTCAGGGTGGGCGAGCTCGTGACCCACATCCGGATCCAGAACACAGGAGACTACTACGACCTGTATGGCGGGGAGAAGTTTGCCACCCTGTCAGAGCTGGTGGAGTACTACACGGCTGAGAACGGCATCCTGCAGGACAAGGACGGCACTGTCATCGAGCTGAAATACCCCCTCAACTGCTCTGACCCCACCACAGAGAGGTCGGTGCCTGCTTACGTGCACCTGTTGAACCCCCTTTTGGTTAATGTGGCCCACAGTCACGGCTTCTCTGAGCTGCCTCCACCTACACTCTCGGGTTAAGTGTAAAAGTTGTTATTTACTGAGGATAAGTGTCATTTGTAGGTTTGATATTCCATGAGATTTACATATTTTCCTCTGGGCTGTTGGTGTTTTTACTTGAAGCCTCTGAAGCTTTTAAATGTTTGTTTGGAATATGAGTCTGAATGAAACAACCACACTGCAGACAAGAAGAGCCACAGCTGTGAGACTTCTCCCTTGGATATAACCTGTGATCACAGAGACTAATGCAACCACAAGGAATATTATGCTGTATTATGTTGAACTTCACACTCTTTAAAGTAGTTTTTTAAATGTTTCTCAGTATAAACGATTGTGTTATATATCAAATAGTCTGGAAGCATTACAATGCCCAGAACAGAATCGACACATTTTTAACTCAGCATATGCACAGAGTAACTGACATAACTCACTCTTTACAATGTAGTGTTAATTAGAACTTAAAAGTATGCATTGTAATACTTGGCTTACTCATAGTAGTAACCTCCAAGTATCTCTGTTGGCTAAATATAGCTCTTAGTTAGTTTGAGGTATTTCTGTGTCTGTCTGTGAGCCGACCCCGACAAAGAATCAGCCAGGTTGCTGCCATGAGCAAGATGCAAATATCATTCTGTTTACTGTTTGTCAAAAGCATGGGGAAAATTCCTTCCCATCATAGGTATTATCCTCATTTGCTTACTTTGTACATTTGACTGTGTGCTGTTGCTGCTGGAGGTGTGTGGTTGTTGACAGAGCTTTTCTTCCAGATGGAAACATTGTGCAACTGGTATCTTCTTAAAGTAGGTTGATATCAACTCGTATAAACTTATACAGTTGCACTCCTTTTATGAGTCAAGGACGACACTACTTTCTATGGTGTGCGTGTGAGTGTGTGTGTGTGTGTGTGTGTGCGTGCGTGCGTGTGTGTGTGTGTGTGTGTGTGTGTGTGTTTGGGTGTGTGACTTTGTACTTCACCATGGTTGGAGGCTCTGCCCTCTGCCCCCCTTGTCCTTCTCTTTCTGTCAGTTGTCTAACTTCCCTTTCGGTGCTGCGGTTGGAAACTTTAGGTTTTGACACAGTTTTGAAAGCAATGGCCAGACCCTACTTGTCTTCCTCTATTACACACTTCATCATGTTCTTTCTCACTCGCTGTCTTCCTCATCTCACCCAATCTCTCTTGTGATTACACACAAGTCCCCCTTTATGTTAGCTCTCATGTAACGAGCTGTGGTGGCTTGTCTCAGGAAAGAGGATAAATATGATCATGCCATTATGTTGTTGGCATTTATGACAGTTATAGGTGGAACAAACCTGGCTGACATGTTTGCATGTTAGTCTTCTGTCCTCTGCAGTACTCTATCAACTATTTCCCTGGATAGGCTGTTCTTTAAGCTGCACGGACACCACTTATTTTTTGTTCATGCAATCGACTTTCAGTTTCTGTAGAGCTATACGCTGTAATTTGATAAGTTAATCAATAAAACCATGTGCAAAAATGTATTAAGAGAGCAGACTCAGAGTGTGCATGGGGTATCTGTGGCTGTTACATTTAAGCTATAAATACTTTGTCCGCTTCAGCCATGAAATCTGTCATCTGAAATTTTCCGACCGCAAAGCAGGAAGTTTAGAAGAAGAAATCGAGAACAAGGCCTAAAATTAAGTCACAACCCAACACAGCCGAGTGTGTCTTCACTAATTCACACACGCTGCACAAAAATATGCACACACAAACACACACACACGCACACACACACACACACACACACACACACACACACACACACACACACACACAGAATACGATGGTGGACAGAAATATAACCTGCCTGTTACAACAACATCTGTGCATGCTGTTTTAACAATGCACCTGATTGTGTTGCGGCTTTCTAGTTCCACTCACTGTATAGTGAGCTCAAGAGTGCACCACATCAGTGAGTGTCTTACAACCGCTTTGCCTTAAATAGACTTGTACATGTAACGGTGCTCTGCTCCCATAAGACATACAGGAGGAGGTTTGTTGTTTACTTGTGTAATGAATGTACAAAACAGAAGCTGTCTCTTTGCAGAGCATAGCAGTGAACCATCTCCACAAACAAACTCAAATGGAGCTCAGAGCATGAATATCTTTTAGAAATGTGCACACAATCTGGATATTCAGTGCCTTTTTCCTCTCAGGTGGTACCACGGACACCTGTCTGGGCTGAATGCAGAGAAGCTGCTCGGCGTTCGAGACGAGTCGGGGACCTTCCTGGTCAGAGAGTCGCTGTCAAAACCTGGAGACTTTGTCCTGTCGGTTCTGACGGATGAGAAGGGCAAAACAGGAGGAAAGAGGGTCTCCCACATCAAGATAATGTGTCAGGTAGGTGTTTGTCCTGTATGTGTGTGTTTCAGTGCGTGACCATGAGTGTTTTTATGGTCAGTCTTCTGCTTTGAATATACAGAATTAGGATTCCCTAAAACAGACTCACATCATGCAAAATATGTTCTGGTATTCCCACAGTTGTGTAATCCTCCTTGAAATGTGTTTAGAGTCTCATTTCCCCTAACTTAGGCAATAAAAGACTCTTGCTCATATTTAAACTCTGCAATTGTTCATAAATGTCCAGCACAGGTTTACTTAAGATGTTCCCCAACAAAGACACAGTTTTTTTTTATCCGAGTACAAACCATATGTGAAACGCAAAACTTTATCCTAATGTTTATACACTGAGTGGAAACAGCCACTAGTGGTATTCACAGTATAGCAACAGGTCACACGCAGTCCTCAAACAAATTTTCATAGATTGTGTCTTTCCGTCATTTATTTTTAGCGCTGGTTCACCTCATACAGAAAAAACTATCTAGCCCTCATTTAAATGGGAGGCTTGTTTTTATGCACCAATGATGTGCAAAAGATTAATGTGAGATTAGTGGAAGGGTCACAATGGCCTTTTCATGAGCACATGGCAGATTAGGTCAGTTTCCTGAGCGTAGCCGGCTCAAAAGAGCCTATGACCCGCTGTTTGTACCAGTGAGTAGGCTACACTAGTATATATTTATGTGTTCTACACAACATAAATATTTATTAGTATTCTATTGAGGTGTTGGAAAGCATCCAACCATAAAATAGGCTTTTGTGCACAATATACTTTGAGTCTTTGTTACAATAAGACTACTCTTTGGGGCTATTGTATTATGTTCTTCGATTCTACTCATTTTGATGTGAGGACAAGTTATTGTGGTAATTTATTTGGCACAACCTCTCTGTTTGTGTGTTTATCCAGACGGATGCATTGTATGTTTGTGTGCTTTGTGTTCAGAACGACAGGTACACAGTGGGAGGATCAGAGTTGTTCGACACGCTGACAGACCTGGTGGATTACTACAAACGCAAAGGCATCGAGGAGATCTCTGGGAACTGGGTGCATCTCAAACAGGTGAGCTCAACTGTTTCACATCGACATGTCTGATTATCTTTCTCTGACAAATCAAACAAGTGGAACGTTAGTTGGCTGTGAAAAACAGAGACATGCATTGTGAATTATTTTAAAACATGAGCCGCACAGCCCACAGATAGAAAATATTACTCACAGCTTGGTCCTAATGTCTTACCGACTGATGCTGTGTATTGCCTTCAATGTGCTTACTTTCATCTATAATAAGATTGTTCCCCTCTCTCTCTCTCTCTCTCTCTCTCTCTCTCTCTCTCTCTCCCTCTCTCTCTCTCCCTCTCTCTCTCTCCCTCTCTCTCTCTCCCTCTCTCTCTCTCTCTCTCTCTCTCTCTCTCTCTCTCTCTCTCTCTCTCTCTCTCTCTCTCTCTCTCTCTCTCTCTCTCTCTCCTTCTCCCTCTCTCTCTCTTCTTCTCCCTCTCTCTCTCTCCTTCTCCCTCTCTCTGCTGCAGCCATATTTCTCCACCAGAGTGAATGCAGCAGATATCGAGGGCAGAGTGAAACAGCTGGATCAGACCACAGAGCAGCATGAGGAGGGCGAGGGAGAGAAGAGCAAGGCGGGCTTCTGGGAGGAGTTTGACGTGAGACCCGACCCGACCTCGCTTATGTTCACCTCGACTCTTTCTGATCGTGGCGCTTTTGTGCAAGAAGCACAGGGTTGTCCTAAAGTGGGAAGAAGTCAATTATACATCAGTTGTCTTATTACAAATTGTCCGTTAGTGAGCTCAAGACTTCTTTCCTGTGACAGAAATAGACGTGTTCTACTACCATCCTGTGGTCCCAATGCCACATTACATCATAACTCAGAGCAGGTTTTGAGTACGTAGTGTACTGGAAGAGTGACTATATTCAAACACTCAATAAAAAAAAACTCACTTGACTTTTAAATTTTAATGTAAAGGCTACTTTAGAAAGCTAATTTAACTCAAATAAACTGCAGGTGGTGACGGCTTAGGCTGCAGCTGATGAACATTTCCATTACTGGTTTATGTGCTGATTAGTTCCTCAATTGTTTGGCTCATAAAACGTCAGGCAAATGTTAATCACAACGTCGCAGAGCTCAAAGAGAGAGCTTTAAATAACTGATTTTGTCAGAAGAGAAAAGAAACATCGTCACAATCAGGAAGTTGGAACATTTGGTTCTTTTGCACAAAAACAAGTCTTGAATTATTAATCTATTAATTGATTAACTGATCACCTTGAGCGGGGACAGTTTCAATTTTTAATAATAGTTTAATTACAAAGTCACAGTATTTTAACGTAATACTATAAATGACTACATATTCACAGAAAAACTGTAGACTGTCATAATTCATTCATAACGCGTGCTGTTTAATATTAGCACGTAGTGGGTATTTGGGACACAGGAAGTATCACACAGTCTTTTGTCTCTCCCGAAAGGCTCTTCAAAAGTTTGAGGCAAAGATGAAAAAGAGCAGAGAGGAGGGCCAGAGGCCTGAAAACAAGAGCAAAAACCGATACAAGAACATTCTTCCCTGTGAGTGTTTAATCCTCGTTTGAAATTAATCAAATCTTACGACACATTTTGACAGTCCTGACATTTACCAAATGTTCTCGTCTCCCACCGTCTCTTCACAAGTCAACGACACGCGGGTCAGCCTGCAGGACAGGGATCCCAATGTCGTGGGTTCAGATTACATCAACGCCAACTTCGTGAGAGTAAGTCTTCAGAGCCTCCGGCGTCAGATGAAGACGCCACGAGATGAAACACACCGTAGAACGCTGTCTGACATCGTCCTCTTTTAGTTTCTAAGGTTTGTTTGGTCCTTGAGCAGCGTTCAGCGGTTCATTTTGTGTTTACAGAACAACCTGTGGGAGTCCGGAGATCAGAAAGTTTACATCGCCACCCAGGGTTGCCTAGCAACAACTGTCAACGATTTCTGGCAGATGGCATGGCAGGAGAACACAAGGGTGATCGTCATGACAACGAGAGAGGTCGAGAAAGGGCGGGTCAGTTTTCAAAACAAAAGCGTGAAAGCGGCTTTGTTTTTTTTTATTTTGAAATTTCTGAAAGCATGAAAAAGTAATTGACTTTGGTGAATTTAGTGAATATATGAGTATACAGAAAGTACCTGAGATATGAAAAGTGTACACATTGAAGTGCGAGAGGTTAAAATCCAAATGAACAAATAAAAAATATGCAAATTATTATAAAAAATTATACAATTAACTCATAGTTTTCTTGCAGATAAATGACAAATTTGATTGATTGGTGGTTTGTTTTTGTGCAGAATAAGTGCGTGCCATACTGGCCCGACATCAACACCTCCAAGGACATGGATCGGTACGTGGTGACCTCTATTTCAGAGAGGGAAGCTACCGATTACAAAGTCAGAGTTTTGGAGATCGCTCCTGTCGACCAGGTAACCTCTGACCTCACTGCACTCACTCATCGCTATACATGTGCTGATTTTATTTTGTTAATCTGATCATTTTGTCTCTTTCCAAGCCAAATGACTCTCGTACCATCTGGCACTACCAGTACATGAGCTGGCCTGACCACGGTGTCCCTCAGGAGCCGGGTGCTGTCCTGAGCTTCCTCAGTCAAGTGAACTCTAAACAGGCCGACTATCCCGATGCTGGACCCATGATCATCCACTGCAGGTGCTGGACCGCTGGAGAGCCAAACGCCTCGTGGCGCTTATTGTTAAGATGTTGTTAATCTGTGGCGGCACGCCTGCATGAAATCTGAAAGCAAACTCTCGCTGTGAAAGTGAATGATTCATTAGAGCATTAATTACAATAGCAGGGTTACAACTAATGATTGCTTTTCACTGATTCGTTTGTTTCTTTTTTAAACACAGATTATTCATTAAGTTTATGAAAAAGGAGGAAAAAAAAGTCCCCATTTCAATTTCCAAGACATAACATCTTCAAATTTCCCCTTTGTCCTTCACCTAACACCCAAATGCACCGGGACACATGTTCGTCCATGTGGACTGTTCTCATGTACATGTTGTGTGCTCTATTATTATGACTACTGGAGTGTTGTATTTGGGAAGTTTGTTGGTTGGTGGCCATCTGTGCAAGTACTGTATGTTCCTATTATGTCATTTAGTATTTCCTCAACAGTAGATACTGTATGTGTCCAAGGCACATTTCCTTCAGGACCAAAAAGTCTTTCTTACTTATTTTATTATTTGATCTTACTTAAAGTAATCTAAAGTTGTTTTTTTCATAAATCCTCTTAACAATTAATGTATTGTCAAAATGAATTCTGGTCCACAGAACCCACACAGTTAAGAGTGTGAGACATAAAGAGGCATTTGGAGATGTGAGTGTTTCGCAGTGTCCCACTACGTCTCAGAGAGATCGCAAATCCTCAAACTTTAAATGTGTAAGACGTCTGTTCTGGTGTAATGTTGTAAAAAAAACAAAAACGTCACAGCACTAAGTTTATCATAAATTATGATAACATATTCAGGATTAAGATTAGTAGCCGAACAAAAGATTTTGAGTCAACTGACAGTTTATCCTTATGGAATGTGTAATGTGGCGGATACTGAGGCCGATTGTGTTATTTTAAAACTTGTTGTTCAAAGGATTATATGACCCTTGTGTAAGTATGTACGCAGGCATGTTCACAAAGCTGCACAACCGTAATAAGATGCCCCACACTTTCTTTTTGCACAGTTGTTCCCAAAACCTCTGACATGTGACCCCCTTAAATCCCATCAGGCTCAGCTTTTTGTGCTGATTATCAAATATCAACATGTTCGAATTCGAAGCTAAGATGGTGAACACGGAAAAACATCGCAAATGCTTAACATCAACATGTAAGCATTCGTCATTTTAACATGCGAGTGTATTTGTAGCATGCAATACAGCCTCACAGAGCAGCTGGCGTGCCTGCAGACCTGTGGCTTTTTGTTAGGAGAGGAAAGGATGTTCAGTCTTGTTTGATAGATGGAAAGAAATATTAACTTTGTTTCTTCTGTGAATTCTTGCAGCGCTGGAATCGGTCGAACAGGCACGATTGTGGTGATCGACATGATCATTGAGACCATTAACACTATTGGTAAGTTTTGTTGTTGTTGATCGAACTCAAAACCATTCAAAATACAGTTTATTTTCCTTTTTTTTTTTTTTTTTTAAACAACCTCCATCCAATGTTTTCATATCTCACACTGCAGGTCTGGACTGTGATCTTGACATCCCGAAATACATCCAGATGGTGAGAGAGCAGCGCTCTGGGATGGTGCAGACAGAAGCACAGTACAAGTTCATCTACCTGTCTGTATCTGAGTACATACAGACCACCAAGGCCAAAGACTGCGCCTCCATGGTGAGCAACGGGGCAGGAGAACTCCATGAAGAGGATAAGATAAATAGTCTCTTCTTGTGGGTGAAATAGAGATTGGAATAGGGGAAACAGGAAAGCATGTACGTCAATAGGCCTTTGCTGATTTGTCGGCTAGCTCCATGTCAGCAGAATGATATGTTATCAGAGAGCGGCTTGTGAAAGATGAACGTTGACCCTGAGAAACAATCGACGGCAACCAAAACAATTACATGTCCTCTATCTCTGTGTTTGAGTAATCCTCAAGTCATATCGGAAATGTCTCTCTCATCCCCAGGAAACCGAGACAGAGTATGGAAATCTGCAACTTAAACACCAACCAGCAAGCAGGAAGGTCTCAAAGTGAGTGAGCATGTGTCTCTGTCTATGAGAGGGAGAAAAAGTGTGTGAATTGGATGTCTGTAATATATTTACATCGCTCCTCTAAACCTCACACTGCCGTCCACCTTTCCTTTCAAAAACACCGTCTCCAGCCCGATGTCAACAGAGAGAATAATCTTGTTTGGAGAAGAAGTTGTGGGTGGAGGGAGGATGCGGTGTAGTTGCATCTGAACTCCACCTCAGTTTCATTGTTTGTTTTTTATCTTAGGGACTGCATTGTAAGGAATTCTTCACTTATTTTTAAAATATAATTATACCTTCTAAAAACAAAAACAACAATGTTGTCTAGCTTCAATCTGGAATATAGTCAATAAAGACAAAAAACTAAATTAATCCTCATTAAAGAAGTGATAAATGTATAATCTATGGAGTCTTTTTCCACAGTTACCAAAGTATCCGTGTGGTACTAACTCGCGAGGAACAATTATTATTATTTGTTTTTTAAATGTACGCGTTTTCGTCTGGTTTTAAGTTCCAAAATAGACTGAATCCTACAATTCCCTCGTGCAACTGGAAACATATACAATGCGAGTCATTTTTACTTTAGAAAGTCCCCTCAAGAGCAACACAAATGATGATACAACTGGTTTAACTCCTCGTGACGAGTTAACTGAACCTCATGTGTAAAAATGGTGGAGTCTCCTTTTAACGGACAACAGAAGTAAACAAGATACGAGTGTTTTTTGTGACCTCAATGGCCGGAAACCACTATGAACTGAGTTGGTGTTCTAATTAGCCAATTAGGGAAGAAATAAAACAGCACACAACACTGAACAATTGAGCCCAGAACGGCGTAAACTTTGACCCACTTGGAGCTCTGAATGGTTGGCTGCCAGCTTTGAGTGATTGGGTCATGGTTGGTCATTTCAGTAATCTCTGTCCATTGAACTCTCAAGCATCTTTGGTTCACTTCTAACAAGACCATGTCAAATCGATGTTAGCTGGTTTATAAAAATATACCGGATGGAATCTGAAACAATCACGACTCAGCATTTCTTTTCTTACTTTTTCCAGAAACAAGGAGGACGTTTACGAGAATCTGTCAAAAGGAAAAAAAGATGTGAAGAAACCAAAGTCTGACAAGAAAAGTGGCTCAGTGAGGAAAAGATAGAAGAATGTTTTAGTCAAAGTATTTCATGTTGTTATATTTATGCAGGCCCTCTTTTGATAAAGAATTTGTATTTTAGTGGAGACCAAATTTAATGTGGGAAATTTGTTGACATCTGATGTGTCACATGAATTCTTCTTTGAAGCGTTTGTTGAGAATAAAGTCAGAACATGTGTGAACACTTTGTTGTATAAGTCTTTCTTTTTGAAATGTCAGTTACTAACACACTCGTATTTGTGGGATGCTTTGGTATCTAAAAGCAGTTGGGTTTTAGCAGCAGATATAAAAATTTCCCACCTTTAGGTTCATAGAATTCATTATTTTTGGAGCTCAAGTTTAATTTGTTTTATATTTAGATGCAATTGAAAGAACAAAAGTGCATCAGGAGCAGGATATAGTTTAAAATGTGTCGTTTAGAGAAGCAAAATGTTTTAGCTCTACTTTGGGATTTTTGATGACACAAATGTTTGCGTTTAATCACTTTTATTTCCATCTTCTGTTCTTTATTTTACTTTAATTTTTTTTTTATTACATAAAATCTTTTGTAAATGTATTTTTCCTCTCACAACCAGAATTAATAGATTATCAAACTATAGACATTTGCAGCTTTATGTCAACCAACCCAAAGAACACAGACAAGTTTCCTACTTACATTTACAAGCTGATTGACAAGTTTTGAACACTGACACCAGACAATCTTAAATTGTTAAAGGTTTGATTACTTCAGTATTTCAGACAGTGATTCACTTCTAAATTTCAGGTCAAAATGGATCTTCAAACTCCATCTGCTGTTGGACATCAACGAAACACTACATCAGTCATGTTTAGGGAAATATGTTAAATCATTGGCAAACATTGAAAAGCTCATCTCAATATCAAACTCATACATTTCATTTTTAGCCTGTTATTCATCAAGTCAAAACAAATACAGAATGGACCTTTAACCTGCACATATATATATATAAGACTGTGAAAATTGGGTGGGGCAGTATTTATGCATCCCTGTGTGTCTCAAAATCTGAAATAAAGTGTTGCCTTTTTGTTACAGTTGTTTGAGGCTACTTTATACTTTGACTTCAGTCCACAACACTTCAGAAGCCAAAAAAGGAACTTTCTACTCAACATTAACTTTATAGCTTCAGTTCATTTGCGGATTCAGATGAATAAAACAAAGTATAATAACAAAATAAATGACGATGTACTATTTTAGGTTAAGACTTTCATAAGATACCCAGAAGTATATGTCATGACAAATAAGCATCACCAGCTGCAAACATTAAAGTAATGAACACACGAATGCATCAATAACAGTGGCGGGCCAAGGAAATGGTCACTATGCAAGCTGTTTAACAGCTGATCGCGGCTCTGATCAATAATATAGATTATTCTGAAACGACGTAATCTTCACTTTTACTTTGGCAGTTTAAGTACATTTCGATGCAAACTCAAGTACTTGACCTTTATTCCACACTGCGAGTGAGATAGCGTCGCTGGGACTGTTAACATACTGGTCAGCTCCGAGTATAAGCACACACACACACACACACACACACACACACGCACGCACGCACACACACACACACACACACGCACACCCTCCCCCTCCCACCACATGTTTTAGGGATCCGGAGCACCGCCTCTGGATTGATCCCTCTGAGTAACGCATGCGATGAGTGAACCTCCCCCTTGATGCGTCTCAGCCACAGTGAGTCACAGCTGGCTGCAGAAATCCAGCGCGAGTCTCCGCCCGAGAGGACGTTCACTGAAGACTGAAACACTGTGCAACAGTCTCATTTTACGCGTCCAGCAGCCAGGCATTGTCCAGAAACGTTGCACAAGTGAAACTGATCTCCAGCGACGCGTCAGCAGCCCGGAGGTGCAGACTTGACTCGAGGAGAGAGGGGGGAAAAAAAGCAGAAAGGAGACAAAGTAGATATTTCTGCTCGTCTGGAGTTTTGGAGGGAACAAAATGTCTAAACCTGATTATTCCGGCACGTTTCATATGGTGGAGCAGGACAACATGGACGGCTACCTCGCAGCTCTGGGTAAGACTGCCTCATCGGCGTTGCTTTCACACAGCTGTAACCCCCGAAGACAAATCCTTTTTGTGTATTAAACCCCACGTCCAGACTTTTGTTGCACCTTTATTTTGAAACTTGTGTATTTGTAATGTTTTGAGTTCATCTGTTTAATCATTGATTTCATAATGTGGATCATCTCCATTTGCAGCTGCACATTAGTGAAATGAAATCAGCACAGTGTCCTCTCCATGACCCTATATGGGTGGATCCACTCTGTCTGCACTGAGACAAGACAAAGCTCCCCTTTAATAACGGAACAATAAAGTATAGCTCATGGTGTATTAATCCTATTATGAATTATCTGCTCTTAGATATTAATTTTGCCCTGAGGAAGATTGTGTGTTTGCTGAGGCCCACCAAGGAGATCGTCCATGACCCGGCCACAGGGGCCATGAGGATCCGCACTCTCACCACCTTTAAGAACTTCAACATGGATTTTACTATCGGAAAAGAATTCACCGAAGACTTGGGACCCGTGGACGGTCGTACTTGTCAGGTGTGTATTGTTATTCTGGATATGAACATGATCTTATTTGCAAATGTAGACAGGCTTTCTGATACTATAGTTATACAGTATCATAAGTTGCTATACAAGCTTGCTTTGTTTAATTTTTTTTTGGAATGTGTCCGGAAAGTCAACACACCGACTGCTGTGTTTTTGTGTTGGAACCACCCTCTGTGGCTTTAATCCTCCTTTGAGTCCACAATGAGGGACGTGTGTGTTTAATAAGCAGGGGATAACACAAACAATCCAATAGTGTTTCGTTTCCAAACTCATTCTGATTCCTGAATTAGCAGCACTGTCTTCCAGTGTACAAAATAACAAAAGAAAGTGTGAAAATTAAAGTGAAAGACAAGAAGAACAAAAAGTAAACTCATGGTCACCCTTCTGCAATGAACAAAGACTCAAGTGATCTGCTTTACATACTAATTGCACACCATGTCTGTCTTCACGTAGACCACAGTGAGTTGGGAAGGAGACAAACTGCTTTGTGAGCAGCAAGGCGAGAAGGAGGGACGAGGCTGGACTCACTGGCTGGAGGGTGATAAGCTGCATTTGGTAAGGATGTGGAGGGATGAAGAGGAATGGAGGGAGAAGGGATAAGAAATAAGGAAATTTAAAAAGCACAAAAAGGGAAAAGATAAAAGTGATACGCTAAACATGCAAATAGCATGGAAGCAATCATTTACTTTTTCCGTTACACTACACTACTGTCTTTGTGGGAAGAAAAAGGTCTGTAGGGCTTTGTGCACGCTTGAGGGGGGGAAGTAGCCTCAAAGGAAGGAAAACACAAGAGAGGCAGAAGACTCTTGAATGCATGTCTTTTATGAAGTGCTTCTAACTAAATAAGAAGAGAGAGGAAAGAGTTTCTTCTCATATTATTTGTAAAAGAGTGGAAGTTTACAGATAATCTGTCAATTAAGATTTCAAATAATCTCCCATGTCCCAATAAATAGCTCTCGCAGGATTTCTCCTAACGGTGCTGCAGCTCGGACAAAGCACTGCGTTGTTCAAATTTAGAGGAGAAATTGGGAAAGAAATACCAGCGAGGATCAGCCTCTGAAATGGTGGATTTGAAAGGTTACGCAAAGCAGGAGAGGGGAGCAGCGAGAGAATAATGAAGAGTGATTGAGGGGGAGCTGGAGGGGAAGAGAGAGTCGAAGGAGGAGATAAGTAAATTGAACGGGAGACGGATTACAAGGTCAAAGAGAGAGAGGGGGTGGGGACGGGGTTGTATTTTGTATACAGTTCCAGGTTTGTGTATTACTAATTTAACTCTGCTTTGATGTGACAAACTGTCTAACTATTCATCTCTCCCTCTCCTCTCCTCCCAACATGTGGTCTTTCCCTCTCTGCAGGAGATGAGAGTTCAAGGCATCGTTGCCAAGCAAGTCTTCAAGAAGGCTGTTTGAAGTAACTGCAACTATGTTTTAGTGGAAACAATCTTAATTGAATGTAGTTAAGGCAAGGTACCAGTCTGAATAATGTTTATAGTTTTATGAATTTTTACTCTAATCAACATTATTTTGAAAATACTGAAATGTACATGTGTATCTTGATTGTGTGATGGTACTAACTGAAAAGAGCAGCTGAGTAGAATAACTTGTGTAAACATTCCCAACCTACTTCCTTATATTGCACTATCTATCTTCACAATGTTATAAACAAATCATACCGATGTCAGGCATCACTGCAGCATCTTTAATTCACCACACAAATATATATTACAAATATTTTGTTTAACCTAAAAAAGGGCTCAGTAATTCTTTGAAGCGGCTTGATACTGTAGTTTTTACCAATAGTTAGTAACAGGAGTAAATCGTTTACAGGGGGATATTTTCTACTGTGAATGATAAACATGAGCAGTTCATCTTCACAGCAGTAGAATGAGCTCCGATCTTCATGGTGATGAAGTAACACGTTGCCCTTCAACAGAGCGGCACCCTGGTGTGAATAGTTGTTGGGACAATGGAGCTCTGTGGCACAGAGGAATACGTTACACCCGCCATTGACGTGACAAACATACTCGTTAGAAGGATGCATTCATTGTTGGTTTGGGCTTTTTAATGGGATACAATAATACAGATATAAAACACAGGCTCTCTTATATAGAGGCGCCTCCGAGCTGGAGCTGAACGCCACGGACACTTAAGCTATCTAACGCTAGTTCTCATCCGAGGGACTGACTCTAACACGATTGTAAATGCATCACAGAAATATCACATCACTCGAGCTGAACTTCTCGTCAAAGTCCTGCAGGGGGCAGCAACCTGTCAGCCACCGTAAGCTTGTCAGAAAGAGAGGAACCCTCCTCTGTTCTTTGGATATAAATAGGTCCAGTTTAAGGTTTGAAAACTAGTTGCAGTAGCTCCAAGCCGGAAAACGGCTTCATCATACTGTCGCAAAAATATTTACTTGATTATGTCCCACACCACTCGTCCTCCTGTGGCTCTGAGTAGGTCCTCAAGAAGTTTCCAGTGCAATATTCAGAAGCCTTCTGTGGAGTTGTAGGAAGGCTGCCGTCCACGTGTTCGTGTGTGTCGCAACTGACCACGCTCTCATCTGAGGAGGATAATAGAAAATGAAATCAATGTTCAGAGTGACCATCCTTCAAAGTAATGTTACATCAAACATGCATTGCTCTTTATGTGATTACTGGCCATCTTAATGGCGCTGAAAGCTTTCATGATTATAGGAAGTCATTATAGACTTGGCAGGAAAACACCAGTCTACCAACAGATAATCTCCCCAGTTGGTGTTTTGATGATGATTTAGAGCGCTGTCTAACAAAGGAGTTGACATTTAGTGACTGTACGGCCACATCATGTTCATATTTATTGAAGTATTCTGATGTTTCTCATCTTTTATTCAGGTTTGTCAACAATCTGTACATTTTCCTTAGAAAGAAATATATGTACATTGGCGACAGGTCATGTAGGGCAAGTGAGACAGAGCCCTAAAAACAGTGTGGTTAGTGGTTTTTAGAAGTTGATATAGTTTAGATTAATGCATGACACAAAAATCATAAGCTTTCCTTTATCATTAAAACTGGACAAACAAAGCTTCCCAAACTGTTGGTGCATACAAACGCGGGAGCATTAAAAAACAAGTTGCGGACAACAGGGACATGCTCAGTATCATGTGAGAAACTGTGTGGGAAACATGAAATTGCACAACACTTTAATTACATCTTTTCTCTGAAGTAGTTTTAAAGTGTGAGGTTCAGTGGTAACATTGAAGTCACCAACCATAAACCACAACGGTTTGCGTTTTGGGTCTTCTGTTCCACTTCATACCATCTACAGTATGGTCATATCGTCACTTACATTTCCTGTCTTCTCTCAAATGTCAAATCTCTTATAGAGACATAAAAAATACATAAACACTTTAATTGAATAGTGTAAAACTGTTGTGTGTGTGTGTGTGTGTGTGTGCACCTGGGATAAAAAGTGGTAGTTTGCAGCCGTTCACGGCGCAGCTCTCCTGGCAGTGACCGTTCAGCTCTGTGATCGGTAACGACGTCTCCAGCTGAGTGGCCGGTGCTGCCGGGACCAGTCCAACCAGAGAAATGACAACGCTGGAGTCGACTGTCACATATATGGCTTCATCAGTATTAATGCAACATTATTATCGACTGTAATCATGACTTATTACGATAAACTTAGAACCTAATACTGGTTATTCAAGACAAAAGGTTTGTATTATAATCTATAATCTCTCACAATCTAATCTCAATCACTATTAGTGCCGTAGTATTGACTGTAGAGTGTGATCACTGTATCTGATCAACTTTTTTTCTAAGAAATGTTCTTTATATGTAAATACATCAATACACATGTCAAATTCAGCTCAGTGTGACTCAAAATGTAATGGGTACTCTTCCACTCACCTTCTGTGGACTTGAAAGGATGTTGTAAAAATGTCCTAGTTTCATTTTTCTCTGTGGAAACACAAGTCAGACTTGACTCACAGCCAGCAGTTACAAAATGGCGTCAAGATGGGAAAAATGATCAACCGATGATATAAAACACGTCAACGCAGCATCCTGGTGTGTCAGTGCGTTTGTGGTAATGGCCCAGCCTCGTTATCGGTCTTGTCTCGTGACCTTGTGTTAAAATGTACACGCTGCGTGCTCCTGGATATATTTAGGCCAAAACCAAATAACGACAGACAGACAACCACAGCGCCAGTGACCCCGAATGGATTAAACCAGCTACCAGAAGCACGAGTGACTCACTGAGAGATCTCCTCCAGGCATGTTTTAAGACACAACATTTTATTTTAGGATATGAAATGTCAGTATTCTGACTCCTCTCTTAAATTTTTAAGCCAAAAAGTCGTGAACAAGTGGCTAAATTAGACCGCAAAACGTCATTGCACAAACTAGATTATCTTGCTGAACAAAAAGTGTAAGTATCATACTTTTTATCTTTCTGCAATAATCCAAAATCCAATGTAAATATCTCGTTGGCTTTTTGTCAAGGGAACCAGTACAGGGCTGACTTTTGAAGTTGACCTCCTAAAATACGTCATCCCCGCACTCCTCTATGGCATCAGACTCATACTGGAGTTTTAAAGTAGTTGTGAAGCCCAACCTTTTCTCGATTCATTTCATTTTGTATATGTAAATTCCATTATTGGCACATTGCTTCACTGGAAATAAAATTCAACAGAACGTCAGCCAAAGCTCAAGACTGTATGCGTAGGACCTGTTTCTCTGTATGAGTTGTTTGATGTCTGTGAAGCGTGCGTCACATTACATCAAATAGTTGTCAGACTGAATATGCAGAGGATGTGGTTTGCCATGCTTACTGAGCTTGTTTAACGTCACCTTAAACAGCTTCCTATTGTACCTTTATGGGCAATTTACTTTCTTCTTTTGTGACACTTCTTTTTGCATAAGTGAATTAATATGAAAAGAATCAGGTTTGTAAATTTACATTTAACCTAAGATAAGCAGTAAGCTTCAACTGCACACTTCAAAGTAAACGGTGTCTCAGAGTTGTGTGCGTCGTGAGTGGGCATGTCTGTACATCGCTTTGTTGACTCTACGGAAACTCTCTAATCAAAGTGTGTGAAAAAACAGTGATGAAAGGCACCTACGTATGCCACATGTTATACACACCTGCTTTGTATGACTTGCGTTTGGCCCTCCAGCAGATGAGACCCAACAGGATGAGTGCGGTCAACAAAAGTCCTGACCACAAGCTTGTGGGCAATATCCAGGGACAATCTAGTAAACAGAGAGAGAAGATTTCAGAGAGACCTAAATACATTTTAAAGAGGTCTTCCTACTGATTGCAAACCGTAACACATCTTGTGGGAAGTAAAGCGGGAGTGAGTGATTACTTCCTCGGTAAGGAATGAAATGACTGTGCCTATAAAAATATTATAACTAATGTACAAACTATTAAAAATCGCTTGATACTACTGTAAGATAGCTGTATGATTACACATGTGAACAAATACTTTCAGTATGTTATAACGCATTTATGAACTACTTATACACTTGTACTAGTAATTCACATGTGGGTTTAAAACTGTATTCATGTAAATAACATACACAACTAATACTATGTTATTTTTTTACATTAATAAACATTTAAACATTTATTTGTATCTGCTTTCAACTACATTAGTGTGTTATGAACTATTAATTCTTTACTGCTTATCATTCATGTAAACAGTGAAATGTTCTCCTCAGCCCTTGTGGTTAGAACAGGTTTTTCCTTTCGTTTTGTTCCCAGGTAAACAAGTGTCACAGGTAAAATTCCCACCTGTTGTAATAGCAGAAGTCCGATCGATATTTGTGGTGTACTTGGTATGTTTCACTTGTTGTTTGACTGGATTAAACTGAGGAAACCTTTTCAGTCAATCGCGGATATCACAAAATTTAAACTTCAGCGTTCAAAGAACTTAAGTATGAAAGCGTTGCAATGTAGACATGTGGAGGATGTTTTAAACAATATGTGATGTCTAAGAAATAATCTGATGGCAGTATTTGTTAATCATCTTTATGATCTATTTATGTAAAGTCCTACAGCAGGGCCACAACACCAATTCATTTTAGCCAAGCCTGCAACATGGCAGCATCTTCAAACAGTTCCTTTTTTATCTGTTTTGGCTTCAAACTCCATTAATTCCCTCACATCCCTCCACATCCTGATTACCTGCATAGCGGCTTGAGTAAAAACCCCAGTACTCCTTATTTTCTAGCAAATGGGGGCAGCAGAACGAACTGTGATATATGACATTTTATGTTGATGATATGACAAACCTTTTAGCAAACGGGTGCTTATCACATATATTAGTTACAGAGGAACATTATTATTAATTTACTGTCGTGTTTTTGGCCGCTTGCTGAATGTGGGTGCAATATTCACTGTCTTTTTAGCTTTGATTTTCTTTTGTTTAGTCTCTCTGTTCTAGAGACGCCTTCTGGAAATATATGGCTCTCCATCTATTAAACGCTCGACTACATCTGCCAGCTAGTCGTTAACTATTGGTGATTTTTCAAAGCTGCCTGTTTTGGTCAGAAAAGCCCCCATGGGAGCCGTGAGTTGCAAGAACAAGGCGTGGACACTCGCGAGTCGCTACCTCAGTAGACCCCTTTCCCATTGTCATGTATTGTTTTTACATTGTCATTTGATACCTTTTTGTTACACAAATATAGATTACTGTAGCTTTAATGTCTATTCTCATGAAGTGACCCTTGATAGGCATAGTCACAACGACAGAATCACCCCTTCAGAAACATACTAAAAAGGGGGGGTCCACTACACTCTTCCTCATGAATATTTCTGCTGTGGTACTTTTTCTTCCTCTCATTTGGTCATCTGACATGTAGGAACTAAAGGTCATCAGGACCTCACGCATGATAGGAGCTCACTGCATGTTTTGTTTTGTTTTTTTACTTAAAAAGATTTGATGATCTTTTGGGATGATATACATTTGAAACAACAGCATTAATGTTAAAATGGAGACCTACGAGATTTGAAGTTGCCACATATGGCATCAGTGGTTGAGGTCCCTGGAGTTTTCAACACTCTTCCCAAGTCCTCACATCTGAAAACAACATACAAACCCAAACAAATTAGGATCCACCCAATGTGTGGTGTATCTATAATTAAACTTGCAAAAGGTCGGTCAATTTATGGTACATTTTAGGAAATTTTCACAAAGGAAGTTAAGCCAGGAATTTACATCAAAATAACAGCTAAGTGAATTTTTTGAGAGGGAAAACACACAAGAAGTCCATGGAGAGGATATGGAGGCTTTTTGGGGGGATGTCTGTTTCTGTACAAATGGGGCACGCTTCAGAGATGTTTAAGAAACCGTTCCTCCAGTGTGGAGGGAATATAGCCACAGCAGATGTGATGTGGATGTTTCAGGCTCGTAGACTGGTAATGTCAACCCACATGTGTTTCTTCTGCTGTGACCCGATGGATGATTAATACATGATGTACATCATACTCCATCACATTACATACATTGACATCCTTCAGCTTAAAAAAACAACTGTAATAGTGGAGAGGCAGTCTGACCTGGTATGTGTTTGACAAGTCGAGTGGAAATCTGTCACGTTGCTGTAAGCTCCGACTGGACACGGCGCACAGATCGTGTCATTCGTGTAAGTGGCTGCAAAATGAAACACATTTTTTCAGTGGCCATTTTGTACTGTGCTTTGTGTGGTGGGAACGCCTGCTTTACTGCATGGTCATTTACTTTGCATTTTACACTTGAAGCTTACCTTGAACCTTGACCCCTTCTCCCAGATTGCAGTTGGTCAGTGGCCAGCAGTGGTCACAGTCATCGTTGCTACAGTAGAAACCCGGCATACACCGACACACCGTATTCTCTTGAGCTGTACAGTCCTTTACTTTCTTCTGATTGTTAACTGAAAGAGTCAAAGAGAGATTTAGTCTATGCTGGAAAAGGAATCAGTCTTCAGCTACTGCTTCTGAGGTCTCGTTTATTCGTGTGTAAACATTTGGTCCCTGTGAAGGATGGAGCCGTGGTAGAAGAAATACTCCATACTTATACTTTAGGTGAAAGTAGCAATATATCAATGTAATAATACTGTGTTGCAAGTACAAGTCCTGCATTCAAAATGTTAGTTAAGTAAAATAATTAGCATTGAAATATACTTAAAGTACCAAAAGTATAAGTACTATTTATGCAAAATGGCACATTTTACAATAACTCTATATCACTGGATCATAATTAGGGATGCATTATGTGTAAGCGTCACTAGCATTGTAGCTGCCAAAGCTTGAGCTAAGTTCAGCTACTTAGTAAAAAGTTTAACAATTAATTTGGCTACACAGAAAGTTATATACCCTCCTAGCTGACTGACCCCCTTGGTAGTTAAAAGGTTTAATGAGATAAAAATAGAAACAAGGGAGATGTTAAAAAAGTGGATTTGTGATGCTGTTTACTCAATGAAAGATCACAATATCTCTATAAAAAAGACACCAAAGAAGAGAAGAGGAAGGAACTGTGTATGTGTTTGCACTACATAAGAAGTATATGTGTGCGAGCGTGTACAATATTGTGTGTGTGTCTGTGTATGTGTGTGTGTCGGAGGGGGGCGAGGGACTTACTGGAACTGCAGTCCTTGCAGACGTGACATTTAGGCAAGTGGTTTTTTGTGGCTGTGTACCGACCAGGTACACATTTGGTACAGTTGGTTGTGTGTGTGTTGTCACACTCATTCAGCATGTACTGTCCTGAGAGAGAAAAAAGAGATATACAGAATAATCTGATGTCAGGCTGTGAGGAAAATACTGTGTGTGAGGAATGTTAAAACGCTGCATAAATACTGTGTTGTGGTGCACGGTTCTATACAGAAGTTTGTCATCCAAAGAGAAAACATAGTTAAGATAAGTTAGTAACTGTAGCATTAAGATGGTGACTGACCTGCAGCGCAGCGATCACAGCATATCCCATCTTTCTGGATGTACTTATCCTCACTTGTGCAATTCATATTCGCAGTTGTTACCCATTCGATTACAGTCCTCCGCCTGTGTGTGAAATATCTAAGTTGAAGACTACGATGACAATCTTTCTCTTCACTCTTCCTTGAAACCTGCTCATAACATTTGCTAGTTAATTATCTTAACTCAAGAAGCATCATTCAAGGTGCAATCTCTCCTATTTCTACTCTCTTTCTGCTGTCGGAACTGTCTGTGACTACAGATGTGTTTCCCCTTCTCAGTCTGCCTTACCTAGTTCTCATGTCTTTTCTAATCCTACACAGTGGAAAACCCCAGTCACCCTAATCTGCTGTTTTCCCCTCAATGTCTCTCTCTCTCGGTCTCTTTCTCTGTCTGTCGCTCCTCATTTCCTTCCTGTACTAGCCCTCTCACTGTGAAGTAAGCCGTGTGTGTGTTTCCGTGTAGCGACAGGACCAAAGACTGATTTTGGCACACTTACTGCACAGAGCAAAGCAGCACAATGAAACATTTCCTCTCTCCACTACACCCTTTCCTTTCACTCCATCGCCATTGTTTCCACTGAACCTTTGTCCCAGTGGCGCAGGGATGTTGCTCAGCTTACACTGCAAAGACATTTTGTGGTTAACAGTCGATCTAAAAGGCTTTTGGCTCGGCTTCCTGTCTTTCCTTGTTACAGCAAACATAGAAAAACATATTTAGCTTTAGAAAAACGCCTGCGTTTGCAAAATATGACTGAGAGAGAAGGGAAAGTAGAAAAAAAGAATTATGGAGAAAAGAGGAAGGAGAGAAGTTGACATAGTGTATTTGAGAAGGGATTTGATCAGATCACGATGATACGCTTGAGGTGGGTTTGGATTTTTTCATTGTAGTACATTTAAACAGATTACCTCACTTTAATAATTAGCAATATGTGTGGAGTACTTGTAAGATAGAGGATGTTAATACATTAGGGTTATGACATTGTGAATGAGTGTTTTTTGTGATTTATGCATCATCATATCTGGCTCTATGTCATTTTTTTTTTTTATGTAACTGGACTTTCTCACATTAAATAGTATTTTTCTTTCTCAACTTTCTGGTCCTTGCTTTTTCTCCGCTCGCCTCTCATTTTCTTTACAATGTATAATTTCCTTCCTTGAATATTCGTACCTTTCAAACCTTTCCCAGTCTCCTGCTTCTCCTCTGCTCCCGCCCGGCCTACTCGATGCTGCTGGGATGGGTGGAGTCTCCAGGGTATCCCACTGGATATTTGCCACATGCCAGTCTAAACTGGAGCAGGTGTGCCCACAAGGGGCACACCCTCTCCATCAAGCTCATCCACCTGGACCTGGAGGACAGCCAAGACTGTGAAAATGACGCAATAATGGTCAGGGGTCATAATACACTTAAAATGGTTGTCCCGTAAGACGTCAAGGTTAATAACTGATTACAGTAATGCTGTATCCTCTACAACACCATTATTTTCCAGGTCTTTTCAAATGGAAACCTAATCGCAGTTCTGTGTGGCAAAAGGGAATTTGAGGAGCTTCAGTCCACTGTGAATCCCTCGCTCGTCTCCTCCCCGGGTGGCTGCCTCTCTCTCACGTTCAACTCCGACTACTCAAACACCAAAAGGCACACCGGCTTCAGAGGGTTTTATACCGATCAGGGTGAGACGTAGAGGAGAAAACGAATGAAATACTGAGTTGTAAGTACAGTTACTTTTGAAGATAAATTTAATGTCATAAGTGAAAACTTAAAAAAATAATCACCGTCCTGGGTTATTTTGTCTCAGGTGAGTTGCATTTATTTTCCAAATAAATAAGTAAAGCCTATGCTTCTGAACAATCTTCAGCATTAAGACTTTCAGTTTCTTTTAAAAGGAGCGGACTGTGGCTGACGTCTAACTCCTGACCTTTGTACAGAGCAGGCCAGTGGCTTCCCATGTTTCCAGAGTGTACTCTAAGCTAAGTTAAGCTAAGCTAAGCTAAGCTAAATGACTGGTGGCTCCAGCTACGTCTTTAAAGTATACATGAGTGTGGTGTTGATCTTGACGTCCTGGGTTTTACTGTGAGGGTAGTTTTGTGCCAAATTCCTAGAGTTTAGTAGGAAGCCAATCCTCATCACCACCTAAACAACTAATTATGTCCAACGATTCCTTTAACAGACCTCTTTTGCTCCCTCAGACTTTGATGAATGTAAGGACGACTTTGACCACGGATGCACCCAGTTCTGCCACAACTACATCGGAGGGTACCACTGCTCATGTCGCCATGGTTACTACCTGGATGCGGACAAACACACTTGCACAGGTACAAATAATCTCATGATTCAGTTCAGTAAATAACCTACAGAATGAGTAATTCAAATATGACGGATGGAGACAAACCGAGGAAGGCAAAACTAAACTGAAAGATGAAGTGAAAGTAAGGAAGCAGAAGCAAGTCAGACGAGGAGAATCACACGGCACAGAGGAGGATTGTGTAGTCATTGATTTTGTTGACTGTGATGACAATGAAACGTTTTCTTCAACACAGTGAGTTGCACTCAGGATCTGTCAGGGCTGAACCATGGTGACATTTCCAGTCCCTTCTGGCCTGCTCCCTATGTAGCGAATGCTAGCTGCCAGTACACCTTGTCTGTGGCGCCCACCCTGCAACTGGAGTTGCACTTTTATGAAGATTTCGATGTAGAGGAAAGCCCCAATGGTCAATGCAGAGATGCACTGAGGGTAGGTGTTGAGATAAAATACTTAAACTTCTAACTGGACAGAGAAGGAATCAAAGTGGGAGTTCAGACAAAAGTGTAACCATGAATTTAACAACAAATACACATCTTTTGACCATTTAAGAGGCTCTTTGTGTTACACGTTTTCAAAATGTTTTGTCTTAATTTGGGTCTTTTTTTATATGTGCAGTGAGTCATTTTCTAGACACTGTACAGGCGGAGGGACACTTACACATGTACGTTTCACAAGAGGACCTGAGACATGTACAATGTGAGACAATCATTACCTTCAGTGTTGTGTTTGCAGATTGAGACTCCTTCTGGGATTCTGGGGCCGTTCTGTGGCCACACGCCTCCCCCGTCTCCCTTTCTCACTCACTCACATCATGTCCAAATCCGCTTCACCTCTGATGGTTTTGGCACGAACAAAGGCTTCAGTCTACGCTTCGGGACCAGCGGTACTGCAGTCTCCTCACTTGTGACATGATGGGAAAGCAGAATTTGTCATGAAATGTGTTGGTCACTGATCACAAATGATCATGATTGTTCTTTTCGCTTGTAAATTACAGACAAGGTCTGTCCAGCAGTGGTGACCTCTCACTCCACTATGACTACTCAGCAACCAGAATATCATAAGGGTGAAACGGTGACAGTAACTTGTGACCTTGGCTACTATGTACATACTGTAAGTAAACAGTGAACCAGAAGTTTTAATACATTTACATTCAATGTATTTAAGCCACTTTTAAGCTAATTTAGTTCTCCTTTTGCAAAGTAGCCAGGCCCCCAGACCTTGAAATCACAGTATGTGACGATATGTCAGAATACAGGCGTATGGACTCCCAATTACACCTGTGAACGTGAGTTTGACTGCAACCAGTTTTTCTAAATTTTTGTCTTGAATTTATTGTTTTTTTCACATTGTCTTCCACAATGCCTTCCCGTCCCTTTTCTAGTTGTGGATTGTGGATATCTTGATATCCCAGAAGACGGCATCCTTCAGGTGGTGGGCTCCGATAACCTACATACTCAGTACAACGACCAGATTCAGTTTAACTGCAGCTCTAAGTACTACACACTGGAAGGAGATGGTGATTATAAGAAGCTTGTTTACATCTATTTTATGATTCATTTCTCTGACTTGCTTTTAAGACTGAAAACTGTTCACATTTTTTTCAATCATTCATTGTTTCACCACAAGGCTCCCTCCAATCTTTCAGACTTGTACACCTGCACTGCCAGTGGTGAATGGGTATCACGTGGAGGCCAGACAGAGATGCCGAAATGCATTGAAGGTACGACCGCCAATGCATTTCTCATAGTAGCCACTTTTGAATCACATGAATCTACCTTCATAATAAAGACTTCTTGTGTTTTTCAGTGTGCGGGAAGCCTGAAAATCACCCCGCAAATGCAGCCAGAATTTTAGGAGGTAAGAATGCAAACATGGGAGAGATACCGTGGCAGCTTTTGATTAAAGAGCCGAAGAGAGGAGGAGCATCATTGATCAATGACCGATGGGCTGTCACAGCCGCTCACGTTGTGGAAACGGCCGAGGAAACCTCTTTGAGCCTGTATGGAGGATTAATAGATGGAAGACTGATATCAAATAAGTTGTCTGATGGCGTTGTAATGTCCAGTGAGAGGATCATAATTCATCCCGACTACATCAAAGACATTTCTCTAGAACGCACTAATTTTGACAATGATATTGCTCTCATTAGATTAGCTTCCAGGGTAAATTTAGGCCCAAACCTCCTTCCTATTTGTCTGCCAAAGGTAAACATGAGCCTGCTGGATAATGAGCAAGGCACCGTGTCAGGCTGGGGGATAACAGAATCCAGGACGGAGGGTCGTTTCTTCACATCTACTTTGTTAAAATATGCTCATATTGGTGTCTACCCCCTTACAGAGTGTGAGAATACACCTTACACACATACAACTCATAAACGTATGACTTTCACTAAAAACATGTTCTGTGCTGGAGCGCCGGGAAAGGACAGCTGCCAGAAAGACAGTGGAGGTCCGTTTGTTTCGCCCATGTTGACTGGAGGCAGTGAGGCATATCATCTGACTGGCATTGTGTCCTGGGGGCTCCCCTGTCAAGAGAGGCAGTACAAGAGTTATTACACCAAGGTGGCTAGTTATGTGGACTGGATTAGGGAAACAATAGATGCTACAGAAAAGTAGGGAAAGATGAAAGATGAGGGAGAAAATACTTAAATAATAATCTAATCAATTACAGGAAATGTGTTTGAAAATAAAGACGACAATCTTGTCATGAAATGTACCAACATGAATACCATGATGCTGTGATCACATTGTTTCTTCATACTTACCTTTTTGTATTAAAGCAAATCAACTGCAGAAAATGTGTGTTTCAAGGAATTTAATAATGTACTGTCTTTTTGTCTGGTAATCATCCGATACACACAAAAACCTATTTTCTATCAGGGGACTCCGAACACTGGAATACATCATATTTTTGAATGTATTTAATCATTCATACATGTGTGTTTCACTCAGCACTGTGATAAAGCTTTTATCAGACAAACATGCCCTCACATATAAAACAATGACTTCAATAACTCATGTTGTTGCTTTGTTTCAATTCAGCTGGAACAGTTATTTTAAGGACATGTAGACTAAAAACATAATCATGTTTAACTAACAACCTGGAAGAAAACGGGAACAAACTAAAAATCATATAATTTTCACTTTTTTATTCAAATGTCCTGTATTCATTTGTTTCGGGATTTATTCTTATATTTATGATTATGTATGTTTTTTTGACCCGATATTGACAATGAGGGAGGATCACGACTTCTTTGTGCTTTTTGCCTGGTTGATTATTGCACAATGTGCTCAATTGACTTTGCTGTGGCAAGCAACAATCAGCTGCCTCTCATAATGTGTTCAAACCCAAATGTTTCACCAACATGTCGCTTCTCAAGTGAAAGGCATTGGCTTCTTTGCAGATGCTGATAAAAGTGTAAAAGCGCCCTCTACTGATATAATTAGGTTTCTAGGTGAAGGAGCGAGAGTTTAAAAATGGGACCTGACAGCTAAAATCCAAATAGGGTTTATTTTTTTCTAAAGCTACTCTCAATAGATAATATAAATGAAAGGAAATAACACAGGTTTGAATTTGATTGGAGATGTCTACTTAACAAGGTCTTCCTAATTCTCTATTTTAAAGGAATTATGTGCATCATCGACCCTGTCTCGTGTCTTTTTGCCAAGACAAACAAAGCTTATTCCTGGCATTGTCTCAGTGAGTTGCTAAACACTGGAACTGACAGACTTTCGTGACATTAATGTTCCATTTGAAGGTGAGACATTTGCTCCTGCAGCAGCAGATCAGTTCACGCTCATATTAATCAAGAAATGGGGTGGACTTTCTGTATCGTGTAAGTTTTATATAGACTTTAAAACCCATTTGTTTGTTTGTTTAAAACCCATTTGTTTGTTGGAATTTTTCTCAGGAAATTCTAGCTTGAAGTTCCCTCTGAATACCTTCTGTCATTGTGGAACTGTGTCTTATATCATTTGGGATCTTCTGTACAACCAGTATTAAATCAGCAGTGTTTCACAGGTCGGCTCTCAACATGCCACCTATGTAAAGCCTCAACAGTATTATATGGTTGCAACTCTCCTGTTGATTGTGTCACTTATTTGCTCTTTTTCTGTTTGCGTAACTTTGGACCAGCAGTTCAGACGACCACAAACTGATAAACAGATCGAACTCTCTCTGTCCCTGCACCTCTCCAGGTTTCTGTATGTGTCGGCGTGTGAGTGCCGGCAGATACCTGATCCAAAGCCCCCAATGCATGGGGCGGTCCAGTCCCCCCAGTATCCCCAGCCTTACTCTCCCAACCTGCAGGAGCAGTGGGACCTCAGTGTGCCGGAGGGCTACCAGATCCGAATCACCTTCACACACCTGGACATTGAAGCTTCTGCAGGCTGCTATTACGACTCCCTTACGGTCAGATATTATTAAACACAAACAAACAAAAGACCAGTGTTGTGGTGTTTGAGTTCTGAACTAAAGTAGGACTTGAGTTTAGACATCTTGAATATTGACGACTTAATTCTTTTTGTACCAACTACACAGTAAATTTGTCAAGGTAAAACTCAAATTGAAAAAAAAAACATTGTGTAGGAAGAGGATTCATGGCGGAGGAAATGGAATAAAGGAACCGTGGTGGGCGTGGTCACGCTGTTTACTAAAATAGATTTTATTCTGAATATTTTATCCTACTCTATTGGCTACGGCCAGTAATTACGCTCCAAAATGATGGAATATTACTCCCTTTAGAGGAAAATAATAGTAACTCCTGAAAAAAATCATTAAACCAAAACAATGAGCTAAAAGATGTTAAAAAACTTCTGTGAGTCTGAGAGGAACTGTGGAGTCTGATGATAATTTGTCAATTTGAGCAACACCCTAAATACACATAGTCATTTAATCCATAGTTAACATGAAATATATACATATTAGACTTAGAATAGACTCAGACGTGGACTCAAAGACTCCAGATGCAGCTTTAACTTGAGGTTTGGTGACTTCACTGAAACGCTGCAATAGATTTGGCTGCTTCTAAATGCTGCATGGTGTATAAACCTTCTCACTGAAGATGTGATCCCTCTTATCATCCCTCAGCTGCTCTATGATGCAAAGATCCTGGAAAGGTTTTGTGGCCAGGAGAACTCGACTGATGGGCATCACCCTGGCAGCCAGCTCATCTTGTCTCCAGGCAACAGACTCACCCTGATACTCCAAACGGATGACAACAACCCAGAGCGCCATAAAAATGTGGGCTTCTCTGCTCAGTACCAGGCAATAGGTCGCACTCTTCTTCTTTCTGTCATTTCACTCTTTCATAACTGAACGACCTCCCACTAACTTGTCATGTCTCTCATTATCAGACGTAGATGAGTGTTCTGCGCCAGAGCCTCGAAATGGCTCGGGTCCGCTCTGCTCTCAGATCTGCTTCAACACCCTTGGCTCATACGTCTGCGCCTGTCACCACAGCTATGAGCTTCAGCCAGACCAGCACACGTGTGTGTGTGAGTATTGTGCAGATTCACACTCAGTCAAACTGTTGTCACACAATTTTCAACTGCTTCGACCAAATCCAATGTCTACTTCAGTCAGGGATGCTTGTGAATCTGACTTGCAACAAAGACTCTACTAAGTCCAACTAAGTACAACTAAGACTCTACATTTCATCAAACCGTTGATCTGAGTACATTTTGCATTGCCATGCATTGCTGGTAGCTAAGTCTCTGATGAATGAGCCACTGACTGGGAAGCATGAATGAAGCACCTGATTGAATTTAACCTGAATGTTCATTTACCGATTTCCCAGTATCCTGCAGCGGCGGTATGTTTCATGAGCTTGAGGGACATCTGTTCAGTCCAGGATACCCGAGTCCTCCGCCGCATGCTATCTCCTGTCAGTACATTATTTCTGTAGAACCTGGCTTCACTGTCGCTCTTAACTTCAATGACAACTTCCACATCGAGAGCGTGGACACTGAGCAAGGCCCAAACTGTCTCCATCATTGGTTGCAGGTAATGACGAACAGGTGTATGGAAACAAAGCATGAGCATACAAAGATATGTTAAATATGGAGCTGTGCACTCCTCTCTTTAAAGATGACCATCCCAGACAGAGAGCCCATGAAGCTGTGCGGTGGAAAAAGTCCGGGTCTGATAGTCACAAACTCCAACACTGTCACACTCGACTACCACACTGATGATGAAGGCCTGAGCCAAGGCTGGAGCCTGGACTACAACACACACAGTGAGGGAGCGAGAGGAATGAGAGCAGAAGAGAGCCAATGAGCTATTAAACTGCAATTGATCGTCAAAACATTTTCCACTAGTTAGTTACTATGTATGCAGCGGTGGTCACATGTCTGCTTATCCATGGTGTTTCTAGGAGTAAAGTGTCCATTTCCCAGTAATATGGCTAAAGGCAGGGTCACTCCTCTCTTGACCGAATATTTCTACAGAGACTACATCTTTGTGCAATGTGACCCAGGATACAAGCTGGTGATGGTTAGATGAAACTTCACTTTCTTTCTTTCTTTCTTTCTTACAATACAGAGGGAACTTCGATATTTGTCCCTGTGAGCGATATAAAAACGGATATTGGCTGATGATCACTTCCCCTCTTTTCTCTGTCAGGACGGTAAGGAGATGGAGGGTTTCTCTACCGAGTGCCAAAGCAATGCAAAGTGGCACCTCCCTCTGCCAGAATGTCACAGTAAGTTTACCTTGAAGCTCCAACAGAAGTCTAAAATTAATGGAATCTTTATTGGGATTAACAACTATTTTTTGTGTTACCAGCAAAATAGTAATTGTTTTTTGTTTTGTTCTCCTGCAGTACTTGATTGTGGGGAACCTGAACCTTTACTGAATGGAGGAGTGACCTTCCTGTCTGGCATTCAGAATCAGTACCGTTCTGTTATCCAGTATCATTGTAATGAACCATTTTACACTCTCCTTGGGGGTATAAATGGTAAGATATTAACATGTAGTCTTCTATGATGTTCAGACTTTTCCTACCATTCCCACGAGCTGATGGTTTCCATTAATATAGCAGCAAAAAACTATATGCAATGTAGAGATATATTGGAGTCATGTCAAACTGAGCAGAGAATGAATTTGCCCTTCCTCTGTGTGTTTTGTTATCCGAGCTTCTCCTTGCTATGTTACACTTGCCTGCCACACATGCATGTTAGTGGATGTGAGCGTGCCCCAATGGCTAGCTCACTGCCTCAGCGCTGTACTGCTCTCATATGGCGGTTAGAAGTGTAGCACTCACCATCCACTTCCCCATTAGGTAAATACCTGTTACCTAGCTCTGTTAGCACTGTTTAAATAGTTTGTGTCATTAGCGCACTATTAGCACACTGTTAGCGCACCGTTAGCGCACCGTTAGCTACAAGTCGCCAGCTCAGGCGTCCCCATGTTGGCGCTGTTAAAAAACAATCAGAATGCTCCCAACAGATTGATTTTCAATGTAGTGCAGAAGTTAAATAGCATTTAACTTATATGCATTTTGAAAGCACATTATGAGCAAAATTGTTACTTGGGTTGTCACATATACATGATGTGTAGTAAATGGGCCCAAACATGCAAAGCCACTGGTCACTGAAGAGTAACTTAACACCAACTTAACATAACTTTCACTGCCCTCTAACCATCACCGACGGGTGTGTTCAGAAGTGTACACTGTTGCACCTGTAACTCCATCCATCAGTGATGTCAAGGTGTACTCTGGAGTAACTTCTTCATCACTCAAGATAAAGATTAATGTCAAACTCCCTGCTCTCCAGTTGTCTTCACCTGTGAGGCAGACAGAAAGTGGAGACCCAACAACGATATTGTTGTCACTCCAACATGCATACCTGGTATGGCTTTTCATTACAAAAATAAAACCCTGCAAAACGTAATGTATCTTAACTGAATCGCAAAGTCAATAGTTGTGTGAAACTTGATAAACACATGCACACCTGTATCCCTCCAGTTTGTGGCCAGCCCACAAAACTCATCACTTCCTATCAAAGGATCATTGGAGGCAGTGAAACGCCACAGGATGCCATCCCCTGGCAAGTGCTACTGAGTATAAATGGACGAAGAGGAGGAGGCATGTTGATTGGAGACCGTTGGATCATGACTGCTGCTCATACTATGATGGAAAATGGAAATCCAGTTTCAAGTGAGACTTTACGGGTAAGTGTGTTACTATAGGTGTTATCTGCATGCCTATGGCCTCCCTAATTTTTTTTATTTACATTGAATTCATTTTATGCTGCTACGATTTTCAGATTTACATGGGACTCACTGAGGTTGACCACAGTTTGGGCTCTCCTGTGTTGGCTTCCTCGGTCCACATAGCCCCTGAATTCAATTTCTCCAACGTCATAGATTTCAACCACGACATTGCACTGATCAAAATGCAAGACTCAGTCACATTCAACTCATCCATTATGCCAATATGCTTGCCAGCAGAGGGCGCCACATACATCCCTGGCTTGATGGGGTAAATGTTCAACTGCTAGGTTTCATTAAATTATGCTGTCTTATTAATTTTATGTTAATGTTGCAATAATGTCACAAAAGTCCAAGATGTAGTCATAAAACATTAAAGGTGTGATGTTGAGAAGATATTTGTGATTTGAACAAGGGTGTTAAAGTTGGGGGTAGTTAGTGGGGAATGGGTCATTGCCATGTTAATTTAGTCCAGCTTCTGGACAGGAGACTGCTTTGGTTTTTTTTCTACTAAATTCAACATATTACTTTCTCTTTTACCTTTTTTCAGACTGGTGTCAGGTTTTGGATTATCAAAAATGGACAACAGATGGATTTTTACAAATAAGATGAAGTTTGTGCAACTCCCTGTGGTGAGGCAGGAGACATGCAGTAATTCGATCAATTTGTTGAAGAGGAAGAGAAGAGATGTACCAAGTCTGACAGAGAACATGTTTTGCGCTGGATTCCCTGAAGGGGGGAAGGACTCCTGCCAAGGTGACAGTGGAGGACCCTTTGCCCTGAGAGACGATGGACGGTTCTGGGCTGCTGGGATCAACAGCTGGGGGATTGAGTGTGGAAAGCAGGGAACATATGGAGTCTACACCCGAGTCAGCCACTACATGGACTGGATCAACAAGACGATGCAGGAGAACTGAAATTCAGAGTAGTTTATTACAACATGATAAAAATAGATAGAAATATATTCTTTGTGCATTGGTAATGTATTCAACGTCACAAAACGTTTTCAAATAAGACAAAATAATGATTTGACCCATTTAAAAACGTCCTAAAACTTTTGAATGAATGTCATACTGATTTTTTGAAAAAAGTAAAATACAAACTTAGATGTACCTGCACTTAAATTCACAAAACTATGTCTCATGTTCATTCAGCGATAGTAAAAGCATGTCACGATGAGAAGCGCCACCACGAGACAGAGCACACATCTTTTGAGCAAAAAACCTATCACATACAAAATTATGGCACATAAAAATAAAGCTAAAAGCTTAATGTGATCAGAACCCTAAAACATAACTGTCCAACAGTGATGTTAACAGAGAGGAGAAAAGAGCTGAAATAAGGGGTCTAGTTCAGAGGTCAGATCATAAAACCCTGAGGTCAGAGCATAGTAGACAAACAACAAGTTGATGCTGGAGAACTAAGTAAAATTGTGGCGAATATTAGCAAACGTGCCTTTACAGATATGGTGCAACATTATCATTCAGAGCCGTGTGTACAGTGCTCCACCAGATCCTGAGGTAAATCCATCTGAATCCTATTCTTTGAAACATTTATTGTTAGTCACACATTTACAAAATTACAAATTGTGTTCATATAAATAAAACGTTCTCTCTCATTGGACGATCGCGTTCCTCTCACTTTCGCTTTCTCTCCTCCACCGCAGCGTTGCGCGCTGCGCATGCTCCCGACAGCAAGGAAGTTCCTGGTGGCGTCTGCCTCATAGTTTACTATTGGATTATTTGATATCAGCCTAGTTTAAAGTCTTTTGTGCTTCATGAGCGTGAAGAAGGAGCGGCTGTAAATACACACTCTAGCGATGCAATGAACTGCTGTTAGTTGTTGAAATCAAAAGTGAAAGTGCGGTGATGCTCTTGTGTTCACAGCAGTTGTTTCACTTTTTGTCGTCGTAGCCTTTTAACGTGAAACTTTTCCTTAACCACTCTTAATTTATTAAAACGCGATGGTGACTACAGTGATTGTGTTTGGATACCTCCTGACGTGCGTTTGTGGTAAGCGCGTTCATCTTTGCATATTCATGCAGCCCTAATGACGGACATGGCAATAAATTAACCTTTTGATGATCACGTTCACTTTTTAGATAAGTATTCATTCCACAGTGTCTGAGAGAGCTTGTGTCGGCTTTGTAAATTCCTGGAAAGAACTACTGAATTGGCACTAATATTTGATAAAAATCTAAGTCTCCATTTTACTCAATTAATTGAATCATATTAGCTGTTGAGCTAACCGACAATTTGTGTTTTTTTAAAGTAAATTTCTCTGGAAATCAACAATTGCTTTTAAATATCAAAACAACTAAACACTGTATCATAAGTCTCTGTCAAAACCCTGTTTTTTATTTTTCTATAATTTGTAACAAAACTACATAATTGTTCCAGAAAACATCCAAGACATTATTAGGTAGTAACGGAAGCTGAAATTAAGCCCTAATATTACATTAGTCTTATTTACCTGATTATGTCAAAGAAGGTCAACTTTTTCAGAATGTTAATATTGGTCAACCTTGTCAACCTTTCGCTGAGTCACCTTGTTTCCCAGCTGACAGGGTTGCAGATGTGGTACTTTCCTGCAGCCTGGTGGAGGAGGGAGTCGGACTTGGTGGAGCAGGAGGTGGCACACTCTTCGCACGGACCCCAGCCACTCTTGTCTTAAGAGACGTTCCAGTGACTTCTGACGAATCACTCGAAACACTCACTCCGTTTGTGCCGCCTTCAGTCCCTGACCCAGATGCCCTCCTGATAGAAGTTAAAGGTTTTCCCTGCCTTTCCTACGTATTACATTTGCTGTAATATAAGCACAACCTTGTGTTGAACTTCTCCTCTCATTCCTTTGTGGAAGTGTCATCACCTGAGATCCCCAACGCCCATGTGCTGCTCCATGCGGACTGCAATGAGCTGGAGGTGATGTGCGAGATAAGCCGTTTCTCTCCTCGTGGATCCCAGGAGAGTTCAGGATCAACTTATTTTATGGTGTCTCTTAATGTGGAGGCAGTTGAGTTCAGCACCGCGTTGATTCTGCAGACGTTGGTGGTGGAGAAGGACCAGACCTCCCTCGTACAAAACCAACTGGGTCTGCCTCTTAGCCAGTCGGGAACTCTTCCGACTGAGGGTGAGATCCAGTGACAGTTCACCCCAAAGTCAAAAATACACATTTTTTTTGGAGGGGGGGGGGGAGAGGGGCTACACATTTTTCTTTAATATCTCATTTCTTCTTCTCATTGAATCGTTCATGTTATCACTCTCGCTACTTTTGTCTTTCCTTTCCCTCAGTGATATTCCTGGTCTTTTCCCACGTGAAGTCTGTGTCTGCACCTCTGAGAGGCGACGCTCTCCTCAACTGTGGCTTCAAGCAGCAGGAGATACCTTTAGCGCAGGAAGTGGCCGTTGAATGGCGACTGCAACACAGGGGAAAAGGGTGGAAAGTGCTTAAAATGATGACGAGCCTGGATGAGGCAGAGGGGAGCACAGTGGGTGAGTACTGTGTAAACAGGTCTGACCTCTTCTGGTTTGTTTTGGGTCTTTAGGTAAGGGCGGCTTCTTGTAGATAGATGGATATATTTATTGTCATATGCACAGTTAACAGAGTTATGCCATACAAGGAAAAGCTTCTTTTTCTTGTGGCTCTGTGATGGCACTAATACTGTTGAAGATCAAACAGTGGTTTCAGTGGCAAAAAAGTTCATGAATAAACAAATTCATAAACTCAAAACATTAATTTATAGTGAAGCTTCGGGGACAATGTTTGCAAATTTCACAATCACAAAAGGAGCCTTGTCCTCTTTATCACATAATGAATGGATAATCCAAAGGCATTAACATTTAATTTGTTGAATCGTTCTGTTTGACCACAAGCTCTTCGGCTAGACTATACTAGTACACTAGTAAGTATAGTCTAGATGGCACAAAAGCTAAATGGCAAAAAACTGCATGAATTATACAAATGCGAGAGGACAAGAAGAGAGCCGTACGGGTCTAAGTTTGTGAAATAAAATGCTTTCTTACTAAGGTCAAAGGCTCCAGACCGAGCAAAGAAGATCTTAAGATTAGATAGTTTAGTCAATTCCTGTTTAATTTTCTGTCGTCAGTGCATGCAGAGAGGAGGGGATCCCGTATGAATGCCTCCCAGGTGGTTAGAGAGGGGAACGCCTCTGTGACTCTGACCGAGCTGAAGGTTAAGGACGTGGGGACCTACATCTGTAGTGTCAGTATTGGCATCTTTCACGCCCAGCAGGTCATTCAACTCCAGGTTAATCGTAAGTTTGACTCTAACCACTCAATTCAGAAAAATCCACTGATTGTCTTTCATTTCATTTCCTGCTCCTCTTTGTTTCAGAACCACCTCATGTTTCACTCTCAGAGGAGAAATTGGTTTTGAAGACAAAGTCCCCCCAGACGTTGAGCTGCCACTGCGCCAAATACTACCCACTGGATGCTCAGGTGCGTTCTAGACTCGAGCACATTAAAAAGGACCTACTTTTATGAAAAAATACTATGAACTAATCAAGGTTGAGTGATTGATTCACAGGACATCATTATCTGCTGTCTTCTGTCTTTCAGATTGAGTGGTTATCCCTCTCACCTACAGACACAGAGCCCACAGTGCTTCCAGATCAGGGCTCTCTGTCCAGCCATCGACAGCATGGTGACGGGACGTATTCTCTGTCTTCTCATCTCTCTGTGCCCTCCACTGTTTCCCCTGGGACTGAAATTACCTGCAGGGTGTCTCACCCGGCCCTGGACGCTCCTCTCTCTGTCAGTCTGGTGGTAGAAACACCACAACCAGGTATTAATGTGTGGCTTTTGCTGCAATGTTTAATTGCTAAGAGGCAGGGAGAAATAACACACAATGAAATCCCACTTTGAGATAGTTGATTGGTATTACATACTGTATTGTGTATTTAATGACAACACTGTATACAAATCCCTAATCCTGGTCTGTGACATTTTTCCCTCTACAGGTTCCTATGGGTGGGTTCTTGGTTTCCTGGTCGTCACTTTCCTTTTCTTCTACCAGGTCATGAGATAAGTCAGTTAGGATTTGTTCTAGGAGATACTCCTGACTTAAACCTGAGCCTAGAGGGACTTTCTTTGTGTCATTTGTGAGTCTGTAAATTATTACTGATTTTATTAGAAGCCATCGTCAGTTTTAGGCTTCTGCTGAACTGGAAAAATAAAATTTGGGGGGGGGAAATACATTTCTTTTTGAGCTGTATAACTTGTTTGGTTTATAAAATTTGCTGTCGAGTAGTTTTGGTGGCATTTTACTCATGTAGAGTTGCAGTAAGCACATTTGGGAGTTGCGTTTCTGTTGCTTGTGTGGCAACCCAGGGGACGTCCAGACAAGATTCACAATAAAACAGGCGTCTCAGAGGCAGTTGATGCAACACAACAAGTGTCCTTTCATAAAGAGATTGGGGTGAAGGGGATGGGGTCAAATGCAAACAAAAGATCCTCCCTGTTGGGGATCTTTGGCCTTCAGCCTTCTCCCAAAACAAGACAGTTCCACGGTCCTCTTTAATACTTACGGTTCAATGCTGCCTGTCTCCAGTGGTTCATAAGATCCTCTGCAGCTTGTCTGCCGCTGCTGCTGCTCAGAAGCTGGGGGACCGTCAGCCTGCTCTGATTACCTGATTGGCTGCAGGTGTGACCAATATGTGGCTGCAGCACCTGAACCTGATGGAAGACTCTCTCTATCGCCTCCCTGTGCTGATACGTTTGGCCTTTTTTTTTTTTTTTTTCACCCTTTTGTGCCACACCTGTAACATGTTAAATCTCAAATCACAAACTATACTTTCCAGCAAAAAGCTTTTTTTTGTTGCACATGAATTGCTTCCAGAAGTTTTTGACGATAAGAGGTAATACTTTCTTTTTTGGATTGTTTTTAATGTAGCCTCTGTTTATATGGCTTGCTTCTGATATTGTTTAATAAATTTAATTAACGTATTTGACATTATCAATATCAGTACATTTCTTATATTACATCTAAAACACAATCAAATTTCTCTTGGCGATAAATCAATAATCTTTATATTGTAATAAGTTGTTCTAAGATGACTCAAAATGTCAAGAGAATATGACACAGGTTCTGTTGATGATTTATTTATTGGCATCAGCAAAAGTGTTAAGCATGCATTTATTTTCGGAAATCCAGTTGCATCATCTCACTGCATTTTCAGGTTGTAAATCACAAAACATGTTCTCATATCTTATGTGGTAATTACCTAATAATATTGTTAGACAATATCATCAGATAATTATAGCTAACTGCTACAATTATGCATCTTTATTTTATCAACTCTCAAAATCAGTCTGAAAAAAAGAAAACTAGCTTTTCTTTTCCATCCAACAACCCTGAAAGAATTTATAAACACATTTTCAGAAGCATAATCTGACATATGTGCACTATTTTTCTATCCATACAATACTACATGTTTTAGCAGTTAACTATAGTAGGAGTTGTTTGCAGTCTCTGAATATTAATAAATAAATACAAATTTGGCAACCCCTTAGCATCATTGCATTGCATAAGCAGTAATTATCAGATCAGAAAGACATTATACACAGGTCATTGAAACCACTAACAAAAGAAAAATGTACAATCGGCAGTTAGATTCAGAAATGGCAGATACACAGATCACACAAATAGGCAAAACTATGGACACGGTTTGCCATGCAAGTTAGGAACAAACTCATGTTGCATTTCCTGCATGTGAGTCTTTTTTTTGTGAGTGACGGGGTTGAGGGACGGGATGGCCGAGATGGCTCTTGGTTTCTAATTCATGTCCTTTCTCTCATTTTCCTGCTTTTTTGAAGGTCAGGTCAACTTAAACAACAATCAAACAAACACTTTATCTGCACAACTTCCAAAACAAGTTGGCATTTGTAGCTGTTTTCTTTTTAAATGTGATGCTTCACATTCATCTGTCTATGGCTGTGACTCTCTCCACTCCGAGTGAAGAGACCTTCCTCTGGGCCACTTCCTGTGCACAGTATTGTCTGTTAGTGGCTGCTTGTCAGTTTCTCCTGCTGTGCGTATCACTATGCCACTAAACATCACAGTACTACTATGCCTCTGCCTGTGGTACAAAAACCAAGGTGAAATGAAGCATAGTTATACAACTATATTATCAATACTTGTTTATCAGTCCAGAGGTTTGTCTTATTTATACAGGGGGAAATTGTATACAACTTTTCCCTGAAAAACGTCTTCCTTTCCTCATACTCTCACACAGTCTCTGTTCTCATTTAAAATGCATTTCCCTCATTGTTACTGAACGTCGTAGAAAGTTAGGCAGGAAAGGAAACAAAAAAGTTACCAATGAAAACCAGCTAAACTCTGAAAAAGCTATGGGCTAGAATGCTTTGGATCACAAATACACACACACACACACACGCACATACATCAAAAATGTTCCTAATATTAATCTAACATGACCTTGTGTTAGTAAGTAGCAATGATGGGAGCAGTTGTGAAAGAAGGGGTGTGTTAGTTAGGCATGTCAGTATCAACTTACAAATGTAGGACTCTCAAAAAAGGAAATATGAACAAGCTTTGGCGGATCTGGGGTAGAAAGGACTGCAAACTCTCGTTCAACCTTCCTGCACTCATTAACCGTCTGTACATTTTACATTTACCCCCCATTGCTCCGTTCAGAGGGCGTATCCTTCTGTGTTTCCGTGCCACAAGAGTTTTCTCTCTCCCTCCTTCCCTTGCTGTTTCACTCCGCCTGCTGCGTCCTTCAATAATACATGAGGTGCAGAGACAGGAGAGAGTGAGTGAGACTTAACACCAAAACAGTGGAAGAAAGCAATCAGAAGGGAGGGAGAGGGGGACAAAGAGAACGGCGACACCTATAAACACTACTGTCATGTATAAGTGCAAGATGGTTTGATGGAAGACTGTGTGAAGAGAAGAAGGAGAGGACGGATAAAAGGGGAGGAGTGGCGCTTGGGTATCTTTTTTTTCTCTTCCCTCTCATATCATTCTTGAGTCCATATCCATCTGTAATGATTGGCTGAGCTCAGTAGAAGAAGTACACTGCAAATGAAGGAGAGGAAGTCATTAGTCTAATGGATCTGGCAATACATCACTCAAAGTAAAAAAAAAAGAGAGGAGAGAACCTTCATTTAAGCTCTCGGTCTTGTACAGTGTTTACAGTATTGTTTTGAGTAAAGAACTGGTTGAATTGGTATTAAAACCATGTATTACTGTATTAGACGTCATGTGTCATTTACAATCAGAGTAGAAGCATGCAGACCAGACTCGTGAGGGCAGGAATACAAATACGTTGGTGCAGTCTCTGTATTTTAATTCCCTTTCAAAATTAACAGCATCACTATGTCACCATACAAGAAATTGTCATCTACAGAGAATTATTTTCTTCATATATATGTTCCTCTGCTGCCGAGAGAAAAAACACTTAATAATCATCTGCTTTTTTAAAACAATCTTATCTGTTTATAAAAGTATACAAATGATATGCCTGTCAATCAATAGACCAATATTGTATTAGTATCAAGATGCTACTTACAGAATAGTATTCCAACCACAATGACTCCAATGATACCCATCATGATCATCATCTGAGAAGAGAAAACAATACCATTTACTACAACAGGTTTTTGTTGTTATGAAGGAATTTTAGACACTATAACTGTGTTCAATGCCTGCAAACGGAAAGAATTTGCATCTGAACAGCACAACAAAACATTTAATACACTGGGTCTGTAGTGACAACTCTAAAGTAACAGACTTCTTTAACCCATTTCGCCCAAAGCATCTGCTTTAACAGCAGCTCATTAACAGATTTGTGTGTGGAGCAGCATTACCCAGAACACACTGTGAGTTCGCCCCAGCGCACCTTCAATGTGTTAAAATAAATGAGCTGAGGAATCTATCCAGCCTACGAGATTGATGTACATACTATATATCTTTGCACCACATACAAATAGGAATACTGTTCATTCAGACTTGGGTTACATTGTGAGTTTCTTTGTGTTTAATGGAGCCATACTAATGTGCCCACCTTGCAGTTCTTCCACCAGTACTTGTTCTTTAGCTTTGCTGCGCAGCTCTCAAACTGGGAGGCTCCGGCTTGGAGAGCGTCCGCTCTGTCATCCAGCTCTGAAAGCTTCTGGTCCCTTTCCAAAACCTTGTCTACGTTCACCCGCATGATATCCACCACCTAGCCCACAGTGGCGAGGAGGAGACCGCATTCAGCAATGATGGAGAGGAGAGACAAATAGGAGGACAAGTAAGGTTAAAGGAAAGGAAGCAAAATGTCATAAATGACATTTACAGATTATATATTAAGATCAGATCTTTCTAGATAACATAAAGCAACAATACATTATTTTGTGTATACATTAAGTTGAGATATGTCATGATTTCCTATAGCAGCTAACATCACATTTTGTCGGGCCTCGTCCAGCTCACCTCCTCGACTTGGGCCTGTGTCTGCTGTAGCCTGCGGTTGCTGGAGGTATTGGGTGGGCCGGGAGGTGCGCCGCCTGGGGCTCCATCGGGACCAGGGGCTCCTGGAGCTCCTGGAGCTCCACCTGGGGCAGCAGCATCTGGGGCAGACCTGAGAAGGGGCACAGGAAAGGGGAAAAGGAATTGATGTTGGAATAAAAGAAGACCTTTTTGGTGAACTGAGGCATGTTTATGATATGTAGAGAGCATTTCATTTTAATGTAAAAGGAAAAAAGCTGAGAAATAGATTCACAGATTGAGAAGAAAATTAAGCTAATTTGCCAGATGGACAGTTTAGTACAAATCACAGTCACTGCAGGACAGAAACATAATCAGGAATAATCAGGAAGAAGAATGTCCTAACATCATGAACCATCATTCATTCGACAAGAGTGATGATGGTGACCTCAAATCCTCTGATTTACAATATGCTGTGTAACAGATGTATTTCCTTTTTTAATCTGTGGTGTAAAATTACCATAACAAACTCAATTTAACTCCAAGGTTTTACAGTGGCAGCAGTCAACCCCTGAATACATAATTTAGTGATGGTGTAACGGAAAATTTCACTTGCGTCAGCAAAATCCATCAAGCAGAAAAAATCTGTTTAGTTTCCGACCCACACCATGTACAAACATACAAGGAATTATATTGTTTTGAATACAAAGGTTATTTATCTATAGAAGCTGAACTACGATATTTATTTTTGTTTTGCTAATGTGAAAAGAGCGCAGCAGAAAAGCCGCATTAATACTCACATCTTCTATGCAGCTGTTTGAACTGACTCACGGGCAGCGGAGGAGGGGTGAGGGATCTGAGGAGGAGAGGGAGGGTCTGAAGTACAACAAGAGAGGAAGAAAAAAAATAACCCAGCAAGATCACAGGGGAGAAAAAAAACAAACACAAATTTCTAGTCACTGGTCGAAAAAGTCAAAATGTGCAATCAGCAAAGTCATGAAAGTGCCGAGCTGACAGTAAACAGACGGCGGGTCTTTGCGCAGTGGAGCCGATCTTCTAGCGATGCATTTATACTGCAAGCCGTCAACAAAGTACCGCAATACACCGAGACACGTAAACGGGCCGGGCGATAATTCACTGTATGACAGGACTAGACAGCAGGAAGTGAAAGGAGAGCGACGCGAGCTCAGGAGGAAAGTACTTCTAAATTATAATCCATTCAAGCGAAATGTCCACGGACGTTTATAATCCTGCAGAGCTGCATGCAGTTGATGCGGACTCCTTACAGAGCTGCTCCTGGATGCGGAGACGCAGCGCTGATTGGCTGCTTGTTGAGTCGCCTCTTCTGAACGCTAATGGCAAATACGTGCAATTTAAAAATGCAGGGGGGGAAAAAGAGAGAAAAGTCCAGTCATGAGAAATCAGTTGTCTGTCTCTGATTTCTGTTACCCCCCACCTCCCTCTATCTCGCTTTTTTTTTCTGCGCGGACGGATGTGCGTCTTGAGGGAAGTGCGGTATAGTTGCGCCCGTGTAAAGTGCTGTGGCACTGTAGGCTACTGCAATAATGCGTCTCTCCTCCTGCCTTCACTTGGACTCGTAACGACAGTGCGGCACCCCCTCCCCCCTCTCTCTCTCCCTCCACACTTTGCAGTACTGCAGCTCTTTGTCGGATAGGGCGGCAGGACGACACTGCGGTACAGCGGATGCCTACTAGTGCAGTGGCGTGACCACACTTTTTCTTTCCTCGGGTGTCCCAAATGGGGCACCGATTTACACAGGGTAGAGTGCATTTTATATAGCATTAATAAAATGGCATCAATTCTCCTTTTTTTCTCTCAGTATCTTCAAGCTTCTAACATCCCCATGTTTACATTTATTTTCATGGTTTAACATTTGAGATTGAGATAATTTCTATTCTATTACAACTGCAATAGGACTTTATAATAATGAATTGTTGTTTATTTACTATATACTTCTACTTCACTGTATATATACACTTTGCATACACTACATTGTATATACTTTGAATTTTCTTTATTTTTGAGTGACCTCATTACTCTTTTGTGCAGATCCATTGACATCCGATGTCATGATTATGTCACAGAGTGAGCTGGAGGCACACAAAAAAGAGAAAGAAAACAAACAAAAGAAGGCTAAACTATTCGAGAGATGGAGAAAATTGTTGCTCATACTATGAACAATTATAATATATATATCTATAAGTATATACATATATATATATATATATATATATATATATATATATATATATATATATATATATATATATATATATATATAATATTAGAGATGAAGAGATGGCCTCATTTTCTGTTAAACATGGTGGAATTAGCACTTTGTAAGATGCTAATGCTCTCATGCAACACTTACAGAAAATGTTCCAGACAAACTTGTCACTTCGTGGCAAGAGCAATGTGAAGCTATACACTGTGATTAGTGTGTGGATGGAGCATTAAGTTGTTACATTGAACTGATTAAGTGGCTAGTTAGTTGGGTACCTCGCTAATGTTAGCATTATTGTCATGCTAGAGTTACACAAACAGAAAATGAGCCCAACAGCAGACTGGTAGCAAGCTGAGTTGCTGGGTCTATGGTTCACCGGTCTCACTCGGAGACTAGTTTCCCAGCAGGAGAGCAGACGGAGCTCCAGAGACCGGCTCGCCGTCCCCTCCAGAGCCAGTCTGCTCTCCTCCCAGTAAAGTAGGTCGGCTAGTCCAGTGCTCTCTTTCTCAGGTCACACTCGGGGTCCCAGAGACTAAGCAACTACATATTGAGAGAAACTTGTATTTTCACAAAAAGCACACCTACAAAATTGTCTAATTTAACATTAACTAACAGATTCTGAGAATTATTTTGCCTTTGCTCCACCCACAAAAATACATTGTCATGTTTACAAACAGAAAAAGGATCTAGAAAAAACCCTTAAAAGATATGGATCTGCCAATCACAACAGTCATCATACAAATGCTATAAAGATATACTATGCTATATATTGTTCAAATCTTCAAAACATATGTTGAACCTCCAAAAGTAGGTGACAGACAATCCAGCCATTTTAATTTGTTTCCACTGTGCAAATGTATTGGCACCAGAATAATATTTATATTAATGCCATAATAAGTCCATATGTGGATTGTTTACTTTTAGACATACATTTAAATATTTATGACTTATTACAGTAAGTTATGGTTATAATTTGACCAGTTCTTGATAATAAAAAACAAAAACAGTATTTATTTTGTAAATCATGTTGTTTGTTGATACTATTTTCCTACTTTACTTTACTTATTTTTCACAAAAGGCTACTAACTAAACGCAAGAAATAAAGCAACAAAATGACCAGACTGTCTCTGACGCGCTCTTTCTTTATACATCTGTCCAAATGTTAAAATAATACAGAAAAAAAGTCAGATCCTAAAATGTTGTCAAATTGCTTGTTTTGTCATACAAGTCTAAACCCAAAAGATATTAAATTCACTGTCAGGAAAAGCAGAAAATCCAGAATTTAGAGAAGCTGGGACCAAAGAATTGGGTGTATTTCCCCCAATTTATGACCTAAACTAGTATTCTGCGACAGTTTTGGGTTGAGTAATCATTTCATCACTGACTTGAAAGTTGACATAATAACACATTTACTGCAGTCAGTGAGGAAACACCTGAGCCACAGGCTGTTGCTGGACCTAGATTTAGTTTACGAGGAAGAAACGATACATAAGGACTCTATAGATTTGACATTTCTAAAAGGTTGCAAAAGCAGCATATTTAACTTTCACAACATATCCTACAAATGAAGGAAGATGTCAAGGGAACTACTGCATACACGGTCTGCTTAAACACAAATCATTGTGCTTTTGAAAACAATAAGGAAAAAGTTATCTTCTCTATTCTGTTCACTGTATGTCGCTATTACATCAATTCACAGACACTTGTGCTGGGCGTCAAACTTTCTAACAGCCGGGTAATCATGGAAATGCAGCCCACCGCACCTAAAATGTACGGGTGGGTTAAATGCAGAGGACATATTTGATGTATGTGAATATAAAATGACCAACATAATGTTTAAGTGAGCATTTGATGTAACGTCTTGATTACTTTGATCAGATATGTCCTAATTTGATGCAATATTTTGCCATTTTTAGGGAGTTACTTGTTCATACGTCTTTAAAGATAATTAGTTTGATTTGAAAGTTTTACCCGTTCCATTAGTGAAGACCTTTACCTGACCGTTAAGAATCTTGGTGTAGCGTTGACTCAACCTTTTCGTCCTGCATAACATTTTCTTTTATAATTACTCTTAATTCTCAGTAGACTCATAGTTGAGCTTACAACCTCAACCTCTTTTTCCATTTTTAGTCTTAACTCGCATATTTGAAAAGGTGAGAGCAGCGAAGTCAGCCTGTAAAAATATGGAAAAGTCTCAGGACAAAAAACTCATTAGAGTAATAAAACATACCAAAAAATTTGACCTTCCTCAGGGAAAGAAAAACATCAGATACACTACTCGACAAGAAGTAAATTCACACCTTGGATTCTTTGATCATTTTTGTTTTTACAGGTTGTATGTGTGGTCAGTTTTTTGAAGCCAGAAGAGCTTTGACTATTCAGTCTTTCAGAAAAAAAAAACCTAAGTTTATAAATATGTAACAAATAATAAGATCAATTTGTAACAGATGTATGTATTTTTCCTATAATTCTTATTGTAATCATCTTATGGCCACTGAGATTTGTCTATTATTATTATAATGAACATTTGGACCAAAAACAATCAATAAACCAACGACCAGGAAGAATGCTGCACTGAAACACACAAATCTTCTCTTAATATGAATTTGATAATTTATAAAAAGAATTCTTTAATAGCATGATATCACACAAGTAGACTATAAAAGTCTGTATTGGCTGGTCAGATGTATTTGCCAGTATGGTTTTTCAATGTTAGCGGTGTTTGCCAGTGCGATTGTAGCGTCTGTAGAGGAAGCGGATCCTCTTCTCCAAGTTGTGTTTGTCATCAGTCATCATTCTGTCTCCCACCATCTTCTTCTTTCTGACTAAACGGAGCATTTCATTGCCTCTGAAAGCCTTCAGCCAGGAGGGACCCACAATAAGGTCTTTGGGGTGAGCTTTAAAGCCTCCTGCAGGCACAAAGTGTGGAGATCAGAAAAAACAGTAAGGGACTATCTGATTCAGTGCTCAAGCTCATTGTATGTTTTCAAATAGTCTCCAAACGACTTCTATTGTTGTTAAAAATGTATTATACTGCACAGATTCTCAATTCAACCCTTTTCTGGAAATCATGACACATGGCATTGGCCATGACTGTGGTCGCTGCACCATTGCTCTGAATGGTGTAGCTGGTGTCAGTTAACAAAATCATACCTAAGATGCCTATGTTATCATAAACTCCAAACATGCTCTTTTTCTCAGTCCACCTGTCCACCTTCTTCAGCTCAGGGATGGCATGCATCCTTATCTGACAGCATGTACCTAAAGAAAACACAGTTTCACATCAGTATTCAGCACCTTTACACATAGTACTTGTTATGTTGCAGTCATTAGAGGAATTGATTCATCAACATAAAAATTAATTCATAACTATTTCTTTACATGGATAAATAATTTAGGTTATGTATCTAAAAAGGCTAATTTGAGGTTTTGGTGATTTATCTGTTTTGAATCATTGTAAACTGTAAATAGTGGTGTGACCGACTGTTCAGATAAATCAAACAAAGACATCACTCATTGCTCAGGGAAATGTAAACAGTATTTCAGATGATCTATTTATTATCTAAAGAAATACATTTCTACATTCAAATGTTTAATGGTGTAGACCTAACTGGACGCAGGCTATTAAATACTCTTATTTGCTTGTTTATGACTTAATTTTGATTAATGATGTAATTTGACATTTTTTGCATCCTTAAAGATGTCTCATTCTTGTGCTTTTGTAAGACCTAATTTCCCGAGAGGGTGATTGTCATTTAATGTATGGTGAAGTTAAACGATAACTACAGTAAATAGGATTTGTACAGTACGGACACAAAAACAGAAAGGTTTGTCTGCACATTAACCTCAGTAAACAGTAACTACTCACCGGTAGAAATGGTCCTAGCTGTGTTGAGCAGAGTCCCAGCCGACTGACAGAAGGACGCTCCAGCTCTCAGTAAACCTCCAAGAACAGACATTTTCCCTACAATAACACAATAACTATCAACTTTACATGAAAGGTATTGAGTTGACAAATACGTTATTCGGTGCGAAGTATCTATGTTTTCAACGTTTCTATCAAACACAACGTTTAAAATCAGCTTTACATTGACCCTTAGCTTTAGCTAGCGCATTAGCTAACCACATCAAATGAAGCATTGGGGACATCGTTACCAGTTTTCACGTCCAGCTGCGATGTTGAGCCACTTATGTCTTTCGTAACTGTTACAACAACACGTACATTACAGCCATACGCGCATAAATAACACTTAATAGTGTGTTACTGAGTCTTCGACGTGCTCCAAGTGGCGGCCTCCATCTTACCATTGAATTTTACTTATGTTATATCCCACAATGCATTGCGTCGGTATATTCTTCTTCTTTTTTAGTGCTTATTGGCGGTTGGAAAACCATCTTAAAGGCACATTACCGCCACAAACTAGACTGGCCTGCGGAACAAGAGAAGTAGTCAATTAAACAAATGATTTAATCAATAATTACATTAATTTAACTAAATATGTTGCATGTTCCGAATGTTAAATACAGCTGCTTTTATAGTATCACAATATATTGTGTTTGCTGTTTTTCTACAAGAGACCTGAATATTAAATGTCATGGAACTTTATTTTTAAATGCTTAATTCTGAGTGGTTGTTTGACCAGAACATCATTTTCCCACTAACTTGAGCGAGAAGGAACCCAAGGGAAGTGTGTAGCCAAACCGTAAAGCTCAACTCTGTACAGTATTAAGATTATTATATTCATGATATCAATTCAAATTGATTACCTGACAGATTATATGGATTTTATTGCCAAAAAGGTGTCAGATGCATTCTTTCTGCTATCTATTTCCAAAGAGCAGCGTAATCTTGGCACTTTATTTTATCAAAGCAGAGCGGTATTGGAAAAGGAGGACGGCATTCATGGATATAAATGATAGTGACCAAACACATTCATAAAAGCCCATAAATACAGACGCTGTGCTTTCTATGACGCTGACATTTAAGGTTACGTAGTGCTCAGCGTGGACCACCAGAGGTCGGGCTCTAATGCGTAACAGGCAGCGCAGCTCAGAAAGACGCAACTGAGTTTCTGGTTTGTCTTCTGCAAACTACAAGAATTTATAGACCCATAAATGTATTCATCATTAACGAGTATGTCATCGAAAGAGAGAGAGAGAGAGAGAGAGAGAGAGAGAGAGAGAGAGAGAGAGAGAGAGAGAGAGAGAGAGAGAGAGAGAGAGAGAAATTAAGTTTCATTGAAGTCATAGTTGTAAATGTGATCCAGTGTATTGAAGAACAGACACCTATATGAAACAGGCCTGTGAAGGTTAATAGAGGTAACAATAACACACTATTCACTAGGAATTGTTTGATGCCCCTAAAAAAAAAAGTGTTTCAAAACTCCAGTCTGATCTCAAGGATCATAATTGGCATAATTGTTTACAAAAATACAGAATACAATGGTATGACCTAGAGCGTCATTGTAAAAAAGCCTAACCTTACTGCTGTTCACCTCCCTGCCTGAGGAGGGTGCTGTGATATGTGTTGCCTTGCCCTGTGCCTTTTTTGTTTGCAGGTGAGGGCCGGCTCTCTCTCTCTCTCTCCAGCTTCCAACCGGGCAATGCTGCACAGCAGAGATTCTTGGGTGGTGATTCTTGGGATAGAAAGGATGCAGGTAGGGGTGAGAAGCGCTTTCTGTTTAAACCTGTTTTCTCCTGTTTTCTTATAGGGAGAAAGGTTGGACATCTGTACTTCCTTTTGTTTCTTTGTGGTCTTGGGAAGTTATGTGACTTGCACAGATTGTTTTTTGTTATTTTGGGTCAGGCTCACCCTGAAGAATGTATGACACAGAGTGCACAATAAACAACCATTGTTCATTATAAATTGCACCATTGGTCCTAATTTGGGAGGTGGGGTGGGGTGTAACAACAAAATAAACGTACAGAAAACAATTATATAGTAATGCATCAAAAAGCATTGATTAAGACAAGGCATGAATGAATAAATTCCTGAAATAGTTTTGTCCATTTTTGTACAACGACATTTATTTATTTCTGTATTACTTTGTTTGTCAATGAGCTGTTTAAAGCACAATTGGTTAGTTAGGCGAGCCAGACTGAAGTCAATGTTTCCTGTTGAATCTTCGCTAAAGAGGTTAAGATGCTCCAGCGCCGATGAGTAATTGTGTATCAGTCCATAAACAGATGCCCGTAAAGTGTGCAATGCCAACATATTTCCCTCGCAATCTCTTTTGATGGCGTTGGCATGCATGCATGACTGCGCTTGCATGCACGGACAGACATGCATGCACCCACAGTCACACACGGATGGGTGGACACATCACGCACAGACGGACAGACATGCACGCAAAGTCACACACAGAAAAGTCACACACTGACGGACACGTCTGAATTAGCAGGACTCCGGCCCTTTCCTGCTAATATCAAATGTCCTCCTAAAGTCGCTGTGTATTCATATTGAATGTCTGCTTACATCACACAAAAACACAGACACAGACTGATACTTTCAGTCTTACTGTTGTAAAGAGCAGGATGGAATATTTTGTCATTTTTAAAGGAACAAGTTCAGCAAAACTGATCTTCGTCTTAATTTCATTATTAGTAAGGCTTCATTGAGTGTGTGGAAATTTAAACCAGGCAAAACAGTATTAACCATGAGATTCCATGTAACTTTAATTTACCCACACTGCCATAGCACTTGCATAGACGAGTTACTACTATAATTGTGCAGTGTGTTTGCAGCTTTAATCTAAAAAGAATACTCTGCAAGAAAAGTGGATTTGTTTACTTTTGCAGAAACGCATGGCTGAGCTATTTTCAACCCACAGCTCTAAAAGAAAACCTGTTGAAGAGTTAATAAAAGATTAAGATGCAGTATATTTCACAAAATGCCATAAAACATTAAAAAAAAAACTTTATTATAAAGATACAGTCATGTTTCCATCTTCATCTTCACAGTGCTGAAAAAAATGCTGATTTAACACAATTGGAACAGTTTTCAGCACAGCAGCATTTTAATCTGTGCTCTGCTTCCTCTGCCGGTAAAACACAGTGGAACATAACATTTCATCACCTACACATATGTGATATAATCATATCAGTTATTGAAATTAAACCACAGCAGTGTTTACAATAAGTCAGAAAGTCTAAACCTCAATATTTTCATTAAAGGTTAACGCTGATAAAAAATAAAACAAATAAAACTGTGTCTGTAACAAGAGCAGATATAATACGATAACTTGACATAGGAACAAACTATAGCCAAATTTCCACAGAGGCAATCTGATTTGATTATTTTCCAACTAATTCTATTAACATAATCATCTGCATTCCCTCATGCTCAGTTGTTTCCATGTGAGGGGCATTTTCCTTCAAAGGGCCTTCACCTCATATTCAGATACAGTGACTAAACATTGGCTGTGTAGGAAAGACCACCTCACAATGAGTTTTTTTATTGAGAAAACACTAAACTAAAGCTCTGGGTGAAGTTCTGGGTGGATGAAATTAAAAGATTCAAGACTTACAGTATCACTCACCCAGCAGTCACATGGCTGTTACCAGGGAAAATATCTCAAAATGAAGAAAAACAGCTCTGTGGTTTCACCCACATATTCTCAAGTGTATCTCTTCATCTGTGTGACAGTCTATACCTAAACGTGTCTACAGCTATGCTTTTTATATACCTTTTTAGTCATATTTTCTGTTAAGTTTCTGCAATTTATTTTGTAAAAACATGCAAATTCACTTGAACAAATTTGTTGTTATATATCAATGTAATCCATTTTTATTACCTTCCTTTTTGAGTGAAACATTTGTATTTGTAGGTTAAAAGATTTGTATGATGTAGGTTAACCCCTGTGCGGTGTTCGGGTCTGTGGGACCCAGATTCATTTTTTAACAAAAGAAAAATTAAATGATTAATTATTTTTTCCGACTCATTGGCTTTGGCTCATTTCTGTGAGGAACACATTAAAATGACTACACACTGTGTTTATTCATATGTACTCTTTATAAATTAAGTTAAGAGTTTCCAATCAGGGATAAATACTTCATCAATCAATTATGGCAATGCATATTGAAAACACAGCCTGAGCTATTTCTACTATATATATATATATATATATATAATAACAATAATAATAATAATAATAATAGTAGTCGTCTGTGGAGCAAGACAGTTTTTTTTTTTACCGTTGTGCCAAGTTGAGTTTAAATGACTCTTGTAACTTTGTTTAAGTAAACTCTTTGAAATGGAGTTACTGCTTCTGAAGACTCATTACGCGTCAAGCTCATTGCCCTTACACGGACTGCAACAGTAATGGTAATAAGGATTACCGAAAGGAGACAAGATTGCCGCTACATTATATAATAAACTGCATTTACTGAAATATGCTCAAACGTATACTATCAAACCAACATTTGACTGGCAGTGTAGGTCTGTTTCTACTGCAGCGACAGTATAAGAATTGACGAAAAGGAAAACCTAACCGAGAATGGAGGTGATGATTCACTTTCACGAATATTCATCAGAAGATGACATCCTATAACTGAATGGCCCCATTCTCATAAACCTAGTGGGGATAATGATGGTTGGGTTGGGAGCTACGCGTTAAGCGGTGGTTGTGAACGCAAGTGACTGGCAGTGACGGAGGAGAGGTGGTTTGGCGTTTGCAGTTTTGCCATAACGGTTTCAAAGCAACAACTGGAGCTTCCGGGAATAAGACTGAAGTGACTTGTAAACAAATAACATTCATTGCATGTGTGGAGAAAAATTGTAAAGTATTTTTACAGCTTATTTACAGCTCAGCATTTCTAAAAAAAAAGAAAGAAAAAAGAAACAAATACAGTATCCACAAACTATCTGATACCGTGCTTGTGTCTTGGGTAAGCTTTGGTTTGCAAATTGAAGAATGTTACATATCGTTACACAATTTACTTGATGTGAAGAAGGAAACGGAAAGAAGTAGAGAGAATCCGTGGGAGGAAGTGGGTCTCCCTGTTTACATCTTACAGTTTCCAGGCTGACACAGATCGACGCATCAAAGTCGCGCTTGTAGCTGAGTCACATGATCAGCAGAGAAACTATCAAACACTCCGCCTCCTTTTGGCACCTACAGGTTCATATAAATCCCTCACTGACTCAACTCACAAAAACACATCGGACCGCACAGTAAGCAAAGAAAGACTCTTGCAATTGTAAAACAGAGCAGATAGAGATTTAAGAAGGGCACAGAGATTACAAGGACATTTGTGGCAACGTTGTAACAAATAAATCCAAAACCAAACCAACAAAAATGATGCCGTTGGAGTATTTCATCTTTGTGATGATAACCTTTCTTTTGACAGGTAAATATGTTTTTTTTACCCTGATATTTGTTGCATTTGGTAAAAAAAAATTAAATAAAATACTTTTATTTTTTGCACATTTTCTTTCTAAAGATAATTTTCTGTTGTTTTTTCCGCAGCGGCTCAATGTGAGGAAATTGAAGTTTTTGCTGAAGCCGGCTCTCAGGCGGTGCTACCCTGTAAATGTAGCCCGTTGTATCCCTATATTCCCGCTATCCTCTGGAGTAAAGCCGACACAGGGTAGGGCACAACATTTTGTTTGTCTCCATCCTTTTCCCTGTTTTGCTTCATCTGTCCAGCTAGAAACTCCCACATATCCCGAAAACATCCCTCATTCAACTTGATTGTGACACCTTCCATCCACAGCACTGTCTGGAGAAAGCAAAGGAGTGGTCTACAGTTCTGGGGCTCTATCTGGTCTCCAAAGGTCACCCAACGACGCATTAAATGTCCCCACTCCAAGTTTGAGAAAGGCGATTTCAGCCTGCATATCAACAACGTGAGGGAGGAGGATGGAGGAGTTTACTCTTGCAGGGTGGAACATGGAGACCGGGTCATTTTAAAAGTGGTCACGCTCAGAATAACTCAAGGTGAGAAACCCAGTTGTTTTCTCCACTCCGTGAATTTATTACATCAGTGGCAAAGATTGTGCCGAATAACTAATCGATAAAGCAGAAATGAGGCATGCCGAGATAATAAATCCACCAACTTGTGAAGATGATTGTTTTTTAGCTGCTCTCTCTTATTTATAAACAAATCATGACATAATACAAACATGTAGTATTCCCACAAATAAACTCATGACTCGTGAGATGTGTCAGTAATTCGCTGTAATATATGTCAATAAACTCATCCTTGTCTCTATCCTTCACAGTGTCGGTCTCTTCCTTGGTTCCCGTTTGGGGGAGCGACGTTTCGATCAGCTGTAAAGTGACTCCGTGGCCTCCCGGAGCCTCTGTTCGGTGGACATTGAACAACAGCCCATTTGTGCCTCAGACTGGAATCGCCTCGAACGGGGGTACCACTAAAAATGCTGTGAGTGAAAAGGCAACTGCAAGACTGACTGGAAACTGGACCTGTGTTGTGGACTACAAGGGCAAAGAGTTACGAGCTTCGGCAGCTCTGACTGTGAAGGGTAAGATTCTGAGCAAAAGAGAGTATCTTCAGAAACTAAGTTTGCTTTTCCTTTTTTTCTCTTAACCTCTCCTTTTTCCCTCCTTTTCTGCCACAGGTGTCATCCACCCATCCAAAGACGATACTAAAGTGTATGCTGCTGTGGGATCTGCAGTCACACTCCCCTGTGTGTTCTCCCCTGGTCTGATCCCTTCTAATCCCGTTTGGGAGAAACTGAGACCTGGGTTTCTTTTTAAACCTACTCCCGGTCGCCTTCCTTCCTCTTTCTCATCATCCAAGCTGTTCTCTCAGCTCCCCTCTGATCAATCTGCCAGTTTGAAAGAAGTCGGGTTGGAGGATGAAGGCAGGTACAGATGCTCCGGTAGTATAGAAGGACAACAGGTGACCCGAAACATGCAGCTTGTCGTTGCCAAAAGTAAGCTTACACGGGTTCAAATTAAGTTTAATGCACCACATATTATTTTTGCCATCAACACTACATTTAAATTGTCTTCTTTTTCTCTCAGTTCACAGCAGTGTCCCATCACAGGCCAAAGGCTCTGAGACGCTGACCTGCCAACTGACAGACTCGAGCGAGGTCACCGACTATGAGTGGGTTCATGTGGAGTACGACCTCAATGGCACCCGATCAGTCGGGTCCATCCAGAAGGGGAAAACTGTGAGTGTAAGCAAAGTGTCTGAGGAGAACCACGGCGAATGGGCATGTCGTTTCTACGGGAAAGACGGCATTTTGGGAAATGTAACATACCACATTCAACGGATGAGTAAGTTCTCTCCTCTGGATTTTTTTTTTCTGTTTCTCTTGTGTGAAATGAATATTCTCAACGTAATCCAACATTGATGTCAATGCAAAAATATAATATTGTGCCTTTACCTGACTGTTTTATATTGTTTTTCCCACAGGTCGTCTAAGTGGACAGAAATCTGTGGGTGTCTCACATAACACTGCTGCCATGGTTGGTCTCAGCTTTCTCCTCATTGTTCTGCTGTTGGTCTTGGCTCAGATGTACAAGAACCACCAAAGGGTAAATATCTTTGGAAATTTACCATTGTTCAAAAACGAACAAGGAAGAAGACAGTTTTTGTGTAACTAACATTATTTTTTGATTAAATGTATTGTCTCTGTTTGAGATGTTACTTGATTCCAGAATTTTGCTTGTAAAACATCATATTGAATGATTTCTCATATAATATGGAAAAAATTTACATGTTCACAAATCAGACAAAAGTAATGACACTTTGCAAATCTTTTTCCACAGAGGAAAAGGATCTTTCAGTACCCTGCGCTGGAGACAATTGTTCATACCGTCTCAAATGAGCGGGAAGAGAGAGAAAGGAACAAAGTGAAAAACTGAAGACATTAAAGCAGCTTCACCGCAAGAAACTGGAGATCTTTCTTATTCATCAGCAAAATTTTGGGATTTTTCTGTTTGCACATTTTTTTGTAAATACTATATTTTCAGAGCAGTATTGTAGCAGTATTATTGAATTTGAAATGGTATTTATTATCCTGCTATTTGTCTTGTATATGTTTTCAATTATCTACTGTATGTGAAGATGCTATGTAAAAAATACCATTTTTCTTTAACAAATAAAGTACATTTAATAGAATTAAATCTGGTGCATTTTTACATTATATACAATCTAATTTACAGGTCAATGAAATTACTGATGTAAATGTTTCATACAATCATGTATAAAAAATAGTGTTTAATTATATATCCATAAAACAAATTGTATTATTAAAAAATATATGCTACATTACTATAATTCCAGAATCATTATTGGCCAAAAATTTAGACTGAATACATTTGTATCAATGGAAAACTGGACTTTTGCCAAACTGCTAGAAAGATGTTTTTTTTTTTTTTTTGTCTTTTGGACGTTTCGCTTTTCACTACAAAAATGAAGCTTATCGTCCTTGTTAATTTGGCCCTGTGTAGTTCACATTCACGGACTGAATTTAAAATGGCATAATAATCCACTAAGTGATTGCAGGACTCTGATGTGCAGTTTCAGAACTACACATGACTATACTCCCTGTCCTCATGCTCTGAAAGTCCGGGGATATCCCAGGAGGCCAAGGATCGGCTGATGCCCTCCAGAAACCCTTCATCTCCTGGCTGTAAATGATCCATGACTTCATCATCATCAAAGCACCAACCTGACCAGTCCACATTAACTCCATCCGTAAAGAAAACACTAAAGAAGGAGAGATATGAAAATAGAAGGTCAAAATGTAGTATTTTACAACATGTACTTTCCCTACTACTGAATACTGTATGTGTTTAGGTTAACGCCTCCTTCAAGAGCTGCCGCAGCGACTCAAATGGGGATGATGCATTGCAATTTAATTCTTGTAACTGCATGAACTAAATTCTGTTGACGAAGCCTTTCCATTTGTAAAAAAAAATTAAAAAAGTAAAACAATACCCCAAAAGAGCATGTGCATGCACAAACTAGTAGTTAATACTCTCTCTATGATAGATAGATACTTAATTGCTGAAAATGATCCAGCTAACTCAGTAAGCCAGGTACGAGGAACCAATGAGATGATCATTGTTTGGAGGATTTTTCATGTATTAATTAATCAATCGTATTTATTGCTCGGTTGGATCCTGAACGACTGTAATTATTTATTATGTTATTGTTTGTATTTACATCCTCCTTTGTTTTGACTGGTCTCAGTTGTGTCTCTTTTGCTTATTCCTCCAGGATTCAAAATCCAATCCATAATTACCTCAACAATGTGTTAATATTATCAAACCAAAAAAACATGTGAATGTAAAAGATAATGTCAAACTAACCTGTTCTTCTTGTCATCTTCATCTCCGTCCACCAGCTGCTCCTTCCATCCTTCACTCACTGTGAGGGCTCGGTGTCTTATCAGCTCCACCTCCTCCTCCTCCCACCTTGTTTCTCTGTCTCCATCCCGGGGAGACGGTGAAGGTGTGGTGGAAAACGAGGGGGAAGGCGGATTCCTTAACCTCAAATTGGCCTTTTTCACATTTCTGTCTCTTTTAAATCCATCCCTCTCTTTGGCTCTTTCCAAAAGACCCTCCAGGGCTAAGTGGTCTCTGGTTGGTTTTTGGAAAGGTGCATCCTGTGCTTGCGGTAACGTCGTGTAGAGACTACCGGTGGGCAGGCCAAGTCCATGGCCTCCTTCGGTGATGATGTTAGGAATAGAGGCCCTCCTTTGGGTTTTCACTCTGTTATAGATGTTAAGATCAGGAAGATCAGATTCAGACAATGTTTGGGGGTCTGGAGAGAGCCTATCATGCATGTTCAAAAACATCCCTTTGTTATGCTTCAGGGAGCCCAGCTTTAGCACCCGCAGTGACTCTGAGCCAGATGGAAGAGAGTTTCTTTTTAGGTGGCTATTTGAGTCGGAGAAAGAAAAGCTGTTTGTCTTTCCTGAGCCCTGGAAGAACTGATGAGGTATCTGAGAAGAGGGGCCCTGGTGGACATTGTTTGGCCTCCTCCTGCGTAAACCAGGTGACGTCAAATTTTTGGAGCAACCCCACGCCTCTGGAGATGTCTCCATGTCTCCAGACTGGCTGAAGTTGAAATTTTTACTGGAGTCCTGGTTCACAGACTGGGAATCTGAGTCCCTAAAGAATATTCCTTCCTTTTGTGCTAGTCTTAAAAGTTCAGGCTCCTCCCTGAATGTTGCTGCTTGTTCAGGAAGGTCTATAGAACTTTCTTCTTCTGTTGGATAGTCAACATCTGGATACAAGACAGCATGTGGTCCAGTAGCATTGTATTGCAAGTGACCAGCTACAATGCCATGACGCAAATTATCCAGATTTGGGGCAGATTGTGCCCTGTGGTTCCAAACTCTTTGACCCCTTTTCTCTTCTTCCTCTCTGTGGTTTCCTATTTCTTCTCCTCTGACTCCCATTTCTATCCATTCATATCCATTGACTGCTTGTTGCCAACCAGCCCTATGCACAAATTTACGGTCATTGATATTTGGCTGGGAGTGCCAAAAAGCTAATACTGAATTTGTCATGGTTTCACCATCTGGAGGTTGATACTGTTCCGCTGCTTCATTAGACGCCAACATCCCATTTATTGATTGGGGGATGATAAGTTCATCAGTAAGTTCATCCACAAAAGTCTCTCGTCTTGATTGCGTAAAAGGCTGTTCTTCGGTCTCCAAATCAACCATCTTGGCTTCTGTGACAGGTTTGGCCTCCAGCTGCCGGATTTTCCAATGTTCAAGCTGTCTGTTGCTCTCAGTCTGTCTCTGGTTCCACAGTGTCTCCTGACAACATAATATAGACACAAATGATAAGTAAAAATAGGTATACTATTTGCAATTGTGTTTCATATAACCAGACTGAAACTCTACTACAGCCATACCAGTGACTCTGTAAGGCTAAATGCTAACATCAGGATGCTAACATAAAACTATGTTAATGTTTAATGTTCACCGTAACTTAACAGTTGCCCAGACATTTTACTCAAAATCAGAAATGTGAACCTCCTGGGGATGCTAGAAGACAGGCCAGGAGATCACCAAAGTATTTAAGAATTATATATCCAATAATTGCTGCCTTCAGTCGAGACCAGAGTGACTGAGGGGCCGACACAGCTGACAATAGACATAGCATGGCAGCAAGTTAAATTGGACCGTCATTTTAAAAGATTTGGTCATACATATACATTTTTACCTTTGCCTGGTGGATGGTGGAGACCCATTTGGAGCAGCTCTCGGCGGTACTCGCTGCAAATATGTAGACATTTACAGCACTCCGAAGCTCACCAACCTCCACAAGAACAAAGGAACCTGAGAGAGGAGGAAGAGGAATGACAATGAGATCTATAACACATTTATACAAAATCCAGCTGTCTTTTTGTCCATTAAGAAGTGTTACTCACAGCCATCCTTCAGTGCTATGCAATAAGTTCTGTCGAGGGCCAGAGGAGGTCGAACTACCTTCAGCCGCTCCCCTTTCTTCTGGACTTTGGTCATTAGAAGGACATCTGAGAAAAGTAGAGCTACCACCTCCAGCTGCACCGTACCATGCGTGAGGAAACATGAGAAAGTCAAAAAAAGCAGTGGCAAGAGATACAGTGGATTAACAGTAATTGAGCACATTGGCTCTGCTCACTTTGCTGTCTTTTCTCTCCCGAATCTTCAAGTTCTCCTCCAGCAGGAGCTTGCGTACGACTTCAGAACCTACTCCTCGGATCGGGCACGTTAGGTCAAACTGACAAATCTCTCTGACATGCTGTCAAGAAGTTAGAGGGAATCTCAGTTTATTTTGGCAGAAATATATAATTTTCAGTATTGTTAGAGAAAGGAAACAGTCTCAATTTACCTTGTCAATATCTTCATTCATGCACTCCACCTCGTATCCCTCCACCCTCTGAGCAGAAATATTGAGAGCGAGTTGCTCATCTTTGAGCTTCAGGTGGTCATTGATGCTCTCCAAAAAACTGTTTACACTGGATAACTGGAGAAAGAAGAAGATGGTTGGTAAGAGTTTTGTTGTTCTTTAGAAAACACAATACTTTGTGCTGAATAAAAGAGCTTTGATCATTTAAAAGTTTCTATTTAATTTCTTAATTTAAGTAGGAAGATGTTAAACATTTTTGCAAGAACCTTTTACCCAAGGTAATTCATCAAAACCCAGATTTCTCATCATAATTTTTAGTCTTGTTCAACACAATAAATAGTAACACATGGTAAATGTAGCTTTTGAGCCATTTCATTAACAATCATGCTTTTAGTACTTCGCCTAAATGCTTATTCTGCACTAATTAGTTAAAAATATGATACAAAGTTGCAGCCCCTGTAACAGAAGTGAAGACATTTTGTCAACCGTGTTAAACTCTGAAACATCTCCTCACAATGTCATCAATACTGTGAAGACATTTTGTTCTCGATCAGGTTATGAAATCATCCAAAAGTCAGAAGCTTGTCCCTTTAATGTCTTTTTACCACAAATGACATATGCTGACGTTATCCTTAAATGGTTACATAATGAAATATATCACCGTGGAATTCTTCTCAATCCATCTCGCCTTTTCCATTGGGTTAAAGTATAGTGTTTAAATTTGAACATTTTTACCAAAGACAGCAACCATTTCCCTCCATATTGGCATCAGTGTTTTCACAACATCAATAAGATGGGAAGTATGGCCCGGTTAGTTGCAAAATGCTGCATTGAAAGAGTCTCATACCCAAAACCTTTAATGACTATATTCATTTTAAGACAAGATGACCTTTGAAATGGGTTTGTGGCTATAACTCGAGATGGGAGGTAAGGGAAAAAAAGTTGAATAAGAAGCAGTTAGTACCATGCCTCTGAGTGTGTGCTGTACATTAGGATCCTGGGAGGTTTTCAGCACGGCCTTGAGAAGCAGAGGATACTTTGTGATCCTCTGATGGGGTTTGGCCTGCATGTCCCCGAGCCGCATCCGCTCACACTGGGGGTGAGTCTCCACCCACTGGACAGAACCAAAACAAAGAGCATTGTCCTCAGTGAAACTGGTTTTCTTCACATAGTGGCTTGAACCCATGAAGTAATTACTCTTTAAAAAAAATGTTAATTTAGAGGGTCAATTCACCCAAAAGCATCCTACAGTAAGTATTTTTTGACATTTTCAAATCTATTTAGTTTGTGCTTCTTAAAGTCATTTGAAAGTTCAACTTTAAAAACTCAATATTTACCTATCTTCCCATAGGCAATGTCTGAGTTACACTATAATCAGTTTTCACCAGTTTTGATCGAAAATAGTTTTGTCTGTGGATTACCCAGGTTAACGTTATTTTTCTATTCTCCTCTATAGTATTGGAGTAGTGGCAGGAGACTCATAACTCAAAGTGTTGACAAATAAAACCAGAGTTAAGTGAAATGTGTTTGACCCTTTAACGCCCACCAAGTACTATTTCCTGGTAAAATGTCTCTTTAGCTGTTAAACAAAGAAAATCACCTCCCACTCAAGTTGAAAAGTGTGACGGTATGACATAAGTGAAAAAGAAAATGTTGAATAAACACATTTTCAGTAGTACACAAGTTAGCATTGTGAATTGCAGCCTGCCATGCTCATTGCTATCATGTATGTTATCTGCTGACGGACACACGTGTCTTACGATCACCGCATAAATGTTCTTCACACAGTTTTGTGAACAAGAAATACTTTCAGACGCTGTTAAGTCTGAGTAAAAGAAAGTTTGTGTGACAAGTGGTTGCCCATCAGGGGCGAGCTATGACAGGTCGCCCACAGGGTTGTGAAAACATCACAAACCACAAAGTGTCACCGATAACAATAAGTCCTTTACAGTAAGTCCTTTAATTGAATTCCATTCAAGCACACGGTGATGATGGGGTTTGTGTGGGAGAGTAGGTCAGGCCGTATGTGGGTTTTATCCTCACATGCAAGAGTGTTTGTGTGTGCATGTTGAACGTATTCGCTGTCTGCTGCGTACCTGAACATAAGTGAGGAAATGTGGGTTGGCCTCCATCTGCCTTCGTGTGAACTCCAGATTATTTTCCTCCTCCCAGCAGTAATAGTGATAGGAGGAAAAGCGCTCATGGAACTGAGGACAAAAAGAACATTAAGATTAATGACAATGTAAAAAAAACAACATATTTTTTCATGACGAGCAAACAAAAAGAACTCCAGCAAGTGCAACTGCATGTGTTAACAAAAAACACTACACCTGTACCTTCGAAGAAAAATATCCATTATCGAGTTGCATTGTGGGTAATGCTTGCAGAGGAATGCATGGAATAAAAAAGGTCCATTAATTTTTATCTTATTCTAAAAACAGTGTGACAATGTTAGAGGAGTGCAGTGCTTAACTGGTGGAGCATTGTTATTTTTATTATTATTATTATTATTATTATTATTATTATTATTATTATTATTATTATTATTATTATTATTATTATTATTATTATATTCAGATCAGCTTGTTTGTGGGAGATTAGGTGAGAACAAAGACAAAGAGTTCATCCATAACGTCCACAAACAAGATTTTTAGTTTTGAGCAAATGTACCAGAGGGTGCTGGAGAAACCTGAATACTTACTGGGAACACTACTGGTGTCTTGTAAGGCACTTTAACAAAAAACATTGAGAAATACCAAGTTTTGAACTGTATGATATTTATGTAATCGAGAGAATAAAAAATATAATTTCATCCTTGATACCAGACTGTGTTTAAAAATACATAATAATCCTTTACTATATATTTAACTATTTTACGAGCGGTTATAACTGGTAACTTTAACTGTCAGATGAATTAAGTCGGATAAAAAAGTTCAGTATTTCCCTTTGAAAAACCTAAACACAATGCAGTCTGTAGGTAAACAACTTGAGTAAATGTACAAGGCAGAAACACACCAATATATGTGTTTGTAATGTATCTTGCAAACAGTGAGTTCATACCTGCAGGCAACCGGCCTCTAACGCCACGGGGTCAAAGGGCTCGCCTGTCCTCCGGACTTCTTGTAACATGGGATAAATCACCTCTTGCCAGAACAGCTGGTGTGCGGTGAGGATGGAGGGAAGGTTGAAGAAAAGCAGCTCAGGGGTCACCTGCCACATCACAGGAGGAAGAAAAGACAAATAAAACATCATGGTGTTTGAAGTTTAACTCATATTTTCCATCTTCTCAATGGAAATCTGTTGTTGTGCTATATTTTCCACTTGTGTGTTGTACTCTATGTCAGCAAGAGCGGATGTTCTAGTTGTGACAATCAATGTATGTCAGTGGTATGCAGAACAGTGGAGTGTAGGCCTGCAGGTTGTGTGTGTTTACAGTTTAGATGAGGCTGTATGTTCTGCAGACTGACCTCCAGGAGAAATCCATGCTGGTGCAGGTTGACAAGAGCTGCAATAACCAACTGTGAGAAGGAGACACAGCTTTGGTAAACATCCTGTGGAAAATCCCTTTTCAGCTCTGACACACTGTATGCTAATTTAAATACTTCATTTGAAAGAGACTGTGACAGCGGGTAGAGGGAGACACATTACGTCTTTGATGATAATTAGTTTGTTGATGTAGGTGAGCTCGGTATGGACGAACTCCCACAGCGCCTCTTGTTGGTGTTTCTGCATCTTAGACATCGTCTGATCATTCAAACAAGTCAGAGAAGAAGAGAGAAGAGAAATGAGATGATTCCTACAGATGCCTCAAGAATGTGTCAAATGTACGTACTGAGCAGGTATTTTACAGAAAGATCAGGGGCATTTTAATGTAGTGACAAATCTACATATTTCTCATTGCCAACAAATCCAATGAAGAGAACAAAGATAATTCCAATTGTCTGGATCTCTAAGGCCTTGATATTACTACTAATTCATATAATAAACATACATCTTTAAAAACTACTTGTATTTTGTATTTTTTAAATGCACAATCATTTCCTAAAACAGCTGGACACTGCAAATTCTTAGCACATGCTACTCAAATAGGAGCTCATATTGCATTTGTTGCGGACAATTTTCAGCTGTAGATTTGATGCAGTTTTTACAGCAGCAGGATGGATCATGTGGGATTTATTCGAATAGATTAGAGTGCTCGTGTTGATGGTAATGAAGGAATGAAGGAATATGACAGCCAGTGAAATGTTGCTGCTCCTTTATATGTTTTTAGAGCCTTGCACAACACTGGAGCTCTATGGCACAGAGGAAGACACTACATGTATCAGTTGTCAGTAGGGACAGTTCCTTGTTGGTTTTGATTTTGGTTTTCATGGGATTTGTTCACATTAAGAGAAGCTCAAGATGTTGTCGAGTAATGCATTACAGGCACGTACTGAATGAGAGTCCACTATATCTGTCCAGTTCTTCTCCAGTGTAGTTCCCTGACTTTCCTCCTTCCACCTCCACTTAAGATTGAGCGGGACAGCAAAGGTCTCCAGATCCTGCTTCAACATACCGAGTTGACCTCGCACCTGAGGCGTAGTTCCAGACAGAGAGGGCAAGAATAAGACGAGAGGAAAAAAAGTACAGAAGTCCGGGAGAAAAAATAGAAAGTTTTGATGACATAATTAATCAGTAATTTTTTTAGAAGGAATCCTGAACAGTTGTTCTGAATTTTTGCACTAAGACGTTATATTTCAAATTATGCCAAGGGAGAAGTGCAGCCATTTTTTTTTCTCTCGGGTGTTTGACAGTTAGAGTAATTCTTAATATGTGTCTAAACTTGCCACCATGTCGCGTGATGAGCAGGAGACAACATAATACCTCAGACGTCGGGATCTTCTCAGACACTCCCTGGCTGAACAGGACTTGTCTCAGTGCAGCTCTGGGTTTGGCTACTGCAGATGGTCCCTTACTCACTGTCGCTAAGTCAGTCACGACCTTCTGCTTTGTCCGCCTCTGGAGAGGGAAAATATCCTTTTTAGGTTGTGCATTTCCAAGATTATTTTAACATGCAATCATAAGTAGGTGAAGAAAGTGAGCAAGAGACAAATCTGGACTATATGTACCCAGGACTTTTTACAGCTGAGCAGTACTCAGTGGCACTGATACTGTCACACATTTACTCTGAATTTCCTACTTGTTTTAAGCACTTGGCCACTTAATACTTAATGTGAAGTAAACGCCCGGCATTCAAAATCTTACTTTGGTAAAGGTACAGAAGTGTTGTTAAGCAACAAATGTAAAAGTACTTGTTACCACATGGCCCCTTACATATTATCATATATATTATAGAAATTGAATCACTGATGCATTAATGTGTACGCATGATTTTCTTTTTGAGTTTTGAGCTGTTTAATCTGCAAAACCTTCAATCTTATAAAGACATTAAATGCCTATAACTGAGTCAGAAAACTTTTTTTTTACAGTGTAGAGAGCATAATTTGACCTGTTAAATTTAAAACAACTAGTTTTTAGTATCTTAAAACCAGAGAGATCAAGTCACTGTTGCTGCACAACAATCATTTAGAAGTTAATTAGAAACACATGTAAAAGGGTGAATAGAAAAACTTCTGTTTCAAAGATAAACAGATAACTTTTAGGACTCCCAGACTATAATGACTTCATGAGAGAGAGTTTTTTTTCACTGAACAATGCATCAGTAAGAGATAAGATAAAGGAAGTGGTGTAAATGGCACACTTCCTTCTCTGAAAAGTGAAGTAGATGTCTAAAGTATCTGTATAAAGTAGCATACAAAAAACCATCTGCAAAAGAAAATACACAGTAGCTCAAAGCTGTAATTAGGAATTGAACTTGAGTAAATGTACAGTTACATTGCACCACTGGAGATGTCAGTACAGCAGGCTGCCTCTACGCTCACACTACTGTCCCATCTCACTTGCCTGATAGCCGAAGGTATTGAACTTGTGTTTGTCTGCTGACCCCCTGTGGTGATGGTTTATCTCTGCAGCTGCTGTCGTCCCATCAACTTCTGAATCTCTGGCTTCTGTGTCCTTCTGCCTCTCCCCATCCACACTGTCTCGCTGTGGGGCCGATGGATCTCCCATCAGGGATTCATTCCCCCCACCAGCTACATGCTGTGCCTTTGAGGAAAGGCTGAGGATAAACACGCAGGGTTACTAATTGCCAAAATAAGGTGTGTTAGGGCACAGAGGACAGTTTGCTACAATGAAAGGCTTTACAAGAGAGGCAAACAGAGTGGAAGACTGAATGGAATACATTGTGTGGTTTGCTATCTTTTTAAAAGGTTACTTAGACTTTCTTTACACGGTTAAACCGTAATAACTTCTAGGGTAAACAAACACGGAAGGCAACAAAAGCTGAATTATCCACCAGATCATTCATGACTGTATGACGGTCACTCTTTATAAACCGCTTCTGCTTGAGTTTAAAATGATCCCTGCACTGGTTCAGTTTGAGTTGAGTATGCAAATACAGATTTACAGAAGTAAACTTTGCACTTGAGGAACCTGTTGAATATCAGCAAATGTAATTAAAACGATAAAGCCTTTAGATATTCAATTGCTTGATCATTTTGCATTCATATGGTATTTTCAGCTTCCTGTGCAAATCTTGTATTGCACAATTTTATATTATTATTAATATTATATATTAAATAGTACTATTAAATAGTGTGAACACAACTTACAAAGTATATCATAATAAAACCATTAAGTGTCAAACAAACACAAGAGCAACAAGTTAGAGGTAAATCTGGGAAGAAAAGAGGGGAAATATAAGGGAGTCTTGAGAATATATTATTACAATTTCAGTGAATTGGATGCTCTAATAGTAAGAGGGAAACCATTCAAGAGTTTAGCCAAACACTCTTCCTTCATGTAATAGTTATTTAGGCATCTTTAGAGTCTCCCGAGACTCTTGTGTGCACACAGCGAACACCAGAAGCCAGGCAGGTAACCCGGCTGCCAAAGACACAGAAAGCTGTGAGATACTGTTGCATCTGACTGACGGTGATGCTAATTCAAGAGGACACCAGCAGTTTCACTCAGCTCCAGCTCAAATTACACAGCCATGCAGGTCGGAGTGTAGCTCCAGGACTCATCTGATTAGTTCACACTAATCCAACATCATCACAATTTGCAGAATGTCCCTCTGCAGACAGAAGTTACAGCAAAGAATGTCTCTTTCTCTAGAAGCTACTGTGTCAATCTGAATTAATTATTTGACCATTTACTGATGTAGCAAATAGACAAGTGCCATTTTAATACACTGCTGTTACTTCAAAATGCTACATGCATGAGTGCAGTGTGACTGCTGCTGTAACTAGTATTCACAATCATAAATCTACAGGTTTTCGAAGTTAGTCTTAAAGCAAACACTCACACAAGCAAACACACTGCTGACAGGTTAACTGCACTAATGCTACACTGTCAAACATCAAAAGACTGACGCGAGTGCTTTCATCAGTATCATACCTGTTAACACTGTCTGTATCCAGCAGTCACACAATAAAGATTAAAGTGGATTATTTAGCAATTCTACGACTTGGATCCATTCAAAGATCAATAATGAGTCCGTAAAAACAGGCTTCCTGGTTTCATAGCCTCAGTAAAAACAAAACAAGAGCCAAAAGGACAGTCCGTGGATCAACACAGCAGCTCCAGCGTGAAAGTGATTGACTGCAGTGAAGAAGTAAAGTAAATTGATCCTCATTAGAATTGCACACTCACTATCTCATACAACCAGCTTTGGATTCTAATTAATAAAAATTATAGACTGTACCTGGGCTTGGTTGGATCCATTTTGTTTCAGACTGTCATCTTTGGTTTCTATTAGCTTTCTCCTCCTCTTTTTCTCTACCTGGAGCGGTCCCTCCCTCTCTTCCTTTCACATGCACCCAAGCACTCTGCAACTGGCCCAACGGGAACAACTGGATTCTGCAGCCAACAAATCAGTGCTCAGGGCTTGTTAAAGTGTCGCAGGTCGGAGTGCTCAGTGGAGCGAAGGTGGTGAATGATTTCTTTGAGGATGATCTACGGTTGTTTCATGTCAATCAGGCTTATTGATCACTCTCAGCCAACAGGAGGACATTTTTGGCAGGAGGGGAACAGAGGTCTTAAGGCAGCAGTTGGCTTGTTGTGTTTGTTCGTGTTTGATAGCACAGTAAAATGGAAAGCTGAACAGTGTTTTTAGGGAAAAAGAGGTGAGTTCTGGGAAAGTGTAGAAGCAAAAAGAATGTAGCAACAGGAAAAAAAAGAAAACATCAAGCCAGGTCAAATAAAGGCATTTGATTACATAGCAGTTACAAATATGATTAAATATTTAAAGCTATAGGCTGGAATGTTGTTTGTCTGTCTGCATGAGGTTGAATACACAATTCACATTAGTTCTTTATCCACAAACATTTATTCTCAGCCTAATAATGGCTGAACAATTGATGGCACAATTAAAATACACAGATAGAAGTACAAAGATACATTTATTTAAGGTTCAGATATTAACACAATACATATGATATGTATACTGGACTGTGCACTGACTAAATGTTTTCTTTCTGTTATACAGTTTCATACAGTATAAAAGTGCAGTGGAATAACACTGCAACTGATTCATATCTGAATCTACAGGCCGAGACTGGTATTAGAGAAGTTGACTTGGCCAAAGCAGACTGAGACAAGGCGTGTTCTATTTTCTCTTACAGTAATGAATAATACTTGTATGATGGGGCTTAAAAATATGCAAATGGCAGTGTGAAGTGGCAGGAATCTGGTATACACCAGGAACAAATAAGCCAACAACTGTTTCAACAATGTAACAAGGAACTACCATTAAAACTTGCTAACCTCATGGCACAGACTTCATCAGATTTGGATTTTGCACTTCCCTCAAATAAAAAAAAAAAACTAAACAGAAAACAATATGTTTGCAATGTTCAGTCCAGAATAAAATCATAAAAGACCTTTTATTTCCCCTATATTTCCAAAGACACCTATACCAGTAGAACCCACTGACCCGACCCAAGAAATAGTTCCAGCATGCAACTATGTGCAGTGATAAACATCTTGAAACAGTAGTTTGAAGATTTGAGTGAAACAGTTTTAGTTTCCTGTGGGAGAGTGAGCCAGATGAGCGGTTGACAGGCAACCAGCGGAGACTCCAGGAAGTTACCGTTCCCGGACGAGACGATAGGCAGATGTTGTTTCCTTTGGACAAAGGCAGCCAAAGCGTTTTTGTGTTTCTACTTTTTGTGATAAAATAAGATCAGCTGCTGGATGTAGCTTCCTATTTACAGGAATGAGAGTAGTATCAATCTTCTCATCTAACTACATTTTTAAGCTGAATTTATTGGTGAGATTACCTTTTGACTCACTCTGTGAATCATCTGATCCATCGCTCTCAGTAGTTTGATCCCGTCTTCTCAGCGAGTGATTGGAGAGGTACAGTGCTCAGCGATGCTGGTTTCTGTGAAATAAACCTGGTGCTGGTGGTAGCGCAGTGTCCGTTTATACGCTTTGAAGACGCCCGTGGGTAAGTCTTTACAGAGAACAATACTTGGTCTCATAAGCTTTTTTCTTGGCACACGTTGCAGATTTACTGAATGCCGTACTTTGTTTCCAGCTCCTCGGCTGCTTGTCCCAGGTGTATCATTCTCAGTTTGTCCAACAACTCGTGCAACAAGGGCCAGTGCAGCATTCTACCTCGACCTCCTCCACCTGCACGTGACCCTCTCTCGGCCCACACCCTCAGCATCTGGTAGTTAGCCTCGCGGCAGGATCGGTGATCCATCTCGGCTTGTTCGATCTCCGTATCCTTCACACCGAGAGAACGCACCAGCCGCTTCACTTGCAGCACGGGAACCAGATCCAGCACAAAGTAGATCAGGTCAGGGACTGTAGAAGGGAAGTATGAGAGGGGAGGGGGGTGTTGAGGGAAAGCGATAAGACTTAGTACAATCGTTTTGTTTGAGCTGAAACACACTATACCATGTGCTGCTGCTATGTAAAGTATAAAATACACTCACTCCTGATCTCCAGGGGGACACAGTCGGGCAGGTTGGACGGCTCCTGTTCACTCGAATAACTTTGGGGAACAGCCCGAACACTCAAGTTCTCTAAAGGTTCCTCACTGTGAACTAGGACTTGCTATGAGACAAGGGAAGATTAAATGTTACAGACTGTAAACGCACATTCAGCAGACGAAAGTAACCACCAGTGTCATTGCGCTCAAACAGGAACACTTTTTGAGGGTTTGATTATTTTATCAGAACATTTCATGGTACACTCACACAAGCACTTATATATTAAGTATACAACACTAAAATGGGTGAATGAAGGGTGTAGTGCCCCCGTTGCCTGTACAACTACGAGGCTCTACTTGGCTGCTCACTTGAGTGTTTGTTCTGACACGTTTAATTGAAGACGTTGCCGCGAGGCCATGTTTATTCTTGTTTTCATGTTTATTCTTACCAAATAAGCAAAATAATAACCTCATCGGCATACCTTAGTTGCCGGGATTCAAATCATAAAACAAACCATAAAACGGTTAAAAACTGTTTGCTTTCCTCACAATGAGCAACACCAGGCCCCAATACCTCTCTTAATTATTTAGGGCCGACAGCCATAGCAGTCGGCCTTGCGCCCCATTGATGGGAGGTCCAACATACTCAAAACATGCAAAATGGCCCTCACAAAGAGGAACATTGACTTCAACATTGATAACCACAGACTGTTAAATCAATGTACCTCGCATGAGTCTGGGGAGACGTCCGATGGTTGGGCGGTTCGCTTCAGCAACTTCTTCTTTGTGGACCGTTTTGTGATGAAGTAGGTGATTATAACCACCAGCATTAGTGATACCACAGTAACAACTACAACTCCAGCAATTATGTTGATAAGATATTCGTCAATTTTAGGAGCTGCATAAGGATCCGAAGGGGCACATAAGAAAGAAGACATGAAGATGGATACACGTTAGAAAAACGATTGTGTTTTAAAAAAAAAAGAAAAAAGATTGATAGACTGATAAGTTGAAAATGATTTCAGTTCAATTAAGTTTTTGCTAAAACTGACACATTAATGTCTATAATGATACAATTAGCTTCATAGCTACAGTATAGCTGTAAAGTTTGCTACAGGTCTGAAGCTGCCGAATAAAACTCCACAAAGAAGTGGCCATTATGCAAAGTTGTGTATGTGTGTACTTGCTCTATAACTAATTTTCTCTTCCGTAACACACGTGTGGGTGCATGTGTTAGGTTGACTAAATATGTACTCAATTAAAAAGGTATTTGCTAAAACAGGACGTGTATGATTAATTTCCCTCAGATATTTAGAGACTTTACATTTAGACTTAGTATTAAGATTAATTAAAATAAAATGTAGATGTTATAGATTTAAAAGATAAAACCATCTGGTATGTCGAAAAGACACAGTGAGCATGTGTTCATGTCAGATAGTTGTTCAACACCTGGGTACCAACATCACTACAGAGCAGCTGTAGTTCATTCAACATGGACAACACAGAATCATTCCAAATATTGTGTAATTCATTGTGCCAATGTGTTAACGCTTGCTAAAAGCTGGTCAGATGATCATATCGTTGTCACAATTGCTCACCTCTCGTAATCTCAGAAGAGGGGACTGAGCAGTGATGTTTGCACTCAGCGGTACAACTGTGAAGAGAGGACATTTTTACAACATGGAAGTAGCACATATTAAGAGGAAGTGATGACCACGAACACAGACATGCCTTCTTCATCACCAGTCGGAGTTCAAACCGTTGACACTATAAATATGGTTTCACAGTTGATACTCCACATAAAACTGGTATCAGTTGAAAGAACTGCAAAGCTAAGAGTGTAGCTAAGGATTAAGGTTCCTGTGGGCTCCCCTACCGTTTCCTCTTTTAACTGGGAGAAATATCTTTGTATGTCCCCCTACATAACAATTTACTCAACAAATAATAACTAGACACATTTCTCACTGAATTAAAAACTTGTTGGGCCACAGCCGGATGAGAGTTGATTGGCTCCCCCTTTATATTTCACTAATAATTACCGTTTCAAATGCCTATGTAAGCAGTTTAGTAAATGTAAAAAAAACAGTACCCCAGCTAAAGTGTGTTGTAACTTCTCTTATATGTTGCCAACAAATGGAAAGATTTAACAAAGTCGGAAGTGAGCCACAAGTTTCGATTCAACAAACCAACTTCCCTATTAACCACTCTAATAAAAACCATCCCTAACAGCAGAATGGGAACAATGCGTGTACAAAAACGGATACACAATGGTGTACTCACTTCTTGCAGGGTGTACACTTGCCCGCGGCTCTGTAGTAGTTCTCTGTACATTCACACACAGTGTTTTTCTCTGGTGTACCTGTGCACAAAAAAAACATTATATTTAAACTAAACTGAGGAAATACTTTATGAGCCACAGAATGAATAAAGAAAAATATTTTGCATAGACATAACTAAGGGTTAGTAAACCATTGCCAGGTGTCAAGACTCACATGTCTCTTTTTTCTCTTCATCCTGTCCACATTGTGTACATCTGTAACAGTCGTATGTTTCTGAGTCGATGTTATACTTGTAATAACCGGCCTTACAGCGACAAACTGTGTTTTGCTCTTTTTTACATGCTGATATCTCCACTTCATGCTTTGATGCTGTAGAAAAGATGAAAACATTAACAAAGCCAAATAGAACTTATTCAGAATTAAAGGTAATGTTGCCGTACCTTTGCAACGCCTGCAACTTAGACAGTTGGGTGAATAGTTCATCCGGTCTGTGTATTGTCCAGCAGGACAGGGTTTGCAGTTACTTCTCTGACCCGTAGCATTGCACTTTTCTACAAGCTTAAAACCTGGAAGACAAGATCGTCACATGTAAACACAGTTACTTTGCAGAATGGATTTAATAGTCAAAGTCTGCCTGGGCAATATATACAAAAAAAATGAGTATGCAACTGTAAATCATGCACATTGCGCTGAAAGCCACAAAGTACCTCGAGGGCATCTGTTGCAACAAATTCCCTTTTCAGCAGGATAGTCCCCATGTGGACATGTCTGCTCCTCTAGAGTCAGAGTGGGGATGGACATGCACTGCAACACACAACACACAATGAATGTACATGGAAAAGCTTTTTGTCCGTCACAAGGAAACTTCTTGTGTATTTAGGGAGTCACTTAAGTTTTTTCTCACCACGAGGAGCAGGATTGTGCACACAAGGTTTGTTTTTATCCATCTTCCCCGGTGCCCAGCTTCCTCCATTATCTTACAGGTTTGGCTCAATCCATCTGAAGAGACATGAAAGGAAAACAAGCTTCAAAACAACTCTAATAGCCAATGTAGTAGCGATATAACTCACAGGTTTCGTATACTACGGGGTCTATCTGTTGCTGAATGATGGACAGACAACATCCTCTGGGCCCACACACTACTCATTCAAACAAATAATTGAATGCCTTAAATTCCCTTTAATATACAATGGAATCAAGATGAGCTCATCTTTCTTAATGTCAGAGGTATAAACATCTGAAGGTTAGCTCAGGCTGTCGTCAACCAAAGAAATTATTAGTTGAGTAACACACAAATTATCTTGTTGTCGAGTGTTTCCACAAATAATGGGTTTTTACTATCTTTATTTGGGGTGGTTTTTCCTGATCCGATGTGAGGTCCTGGAACAGGGATGATATGTGTTCAGATTGTAAAGTCCTCCGAGGTCAATCTTGTGTTTGTGATTTTGGGCTATACAAAATAAACTAACTTGAATAATCACACAAAAGCTCCACTTTCAATCTTGTGTTTACCAGAAATCGTTATGTGCTCATATGTTTTTGAGAAAAAAGTTATTAAGTATGAAAAAAGCATAAAAAACAAATCCACTAAAGAAATCACTGTTGAGTCGGACCGAAACAATTGATTAGTTGACTAACTAAATAAGAGGTGGCATCTTTGGGACAGCCACCTGTTTGTTATAATGCCACCTAAAAAGTATGTAAAAACAATTACAACCAAATAACGATTATTTACATTGTTGATAAATTTGTCAATCCTTTTCTAGATCTGTGTTCCCCAAAGCCCAAGATGACGTCCTCAAATGTCGTCATTTGGCCACAACTAAAATATACTCAGTTTACTCTCATAGAGGAGTACATACACCAGAAAATAATGCCATTTAAGAAGATGGAATTAGTGAATATTTACTTTTCTTTTACTAGAAAATGTACTCAAACCGATTAATAGATTTTTAAATAGTTGACAATTACTCAAATAGTTGACATCTAATCATTTGCAGCCCAACAGTTATCGATATACGATACACATTTTAATCTCGCGCCATTGACGGGTCAAAATGTATTATTCTAGCAGCTTCATCACCTTTGTATTGAAAAATAAACCTAAACACCATCATGTTCAGATAATCCTGTCGGGGGGCCCATCATTGGCACACAATGACGACAACGGGGCCTTGGGTTTCAGTGTATATCACGCTTCAGTGGTGCATATTCTCATTTACAGTTTTAAATATAATATTACAAATGATGAAAACCCAGTTAACCTGGATTACATGTCAAATTAAAGTTGAACCAAGTCTGACAATGTAAAGGTGAGCCTTTATTCAGGTGCTAACTCAGGATATATTTTAGAAGAATCACCACCTTTTCTCTAAATATTTCCGTCCATGAGTCAATAATGTTTTCTACAAAAGATGTGTATTTCCACATGCACCGCATTTAAACAGTGTGTGGTTTTAGATTCACCTGTTGAGGTTTTGAGTCATCTAACTCTGAAATCATAATAAATGGTGGTCAAGGAAGTTTCCTTTGAGGCGTTAAATATTAGTGAGGATCATCAACAAAGGGACTACTCTATGACAAGTTAATAATTAATATAAAAACAGTATAAGTTTTAGGTGGTCTTCTCAACACAAATCAGATGAAACAAAAACACCTGCAAAGAGATAAGCAAGAAATTGCTGATTAATATTTGGATGAAAAGTCAAATCCACTGTATTTTATTTTGTTTAAATAAAACACCATATCACATCATAACATACAACGCATTTGAAAACAAAGGCAAGTTCCTGGCAGATTTTTTTTAAATGTCCCATGCATACATTCTCCTCTGTTAAAAATAACCCTTTGTCAATTACACACATAAATACAAATAAAACGTATTGAGTTTATTGAGTCTGTAGCCCGATAATAGCTCGTGGAGAAAATAGAATTAATTGGTCTCGAGCCATTAAAAAAACAACTGTTGCATATTTTGTGCCACTTGTTTGGCCGCTTCGCCCCTCACTTCCCGGTCGTAGAAACTTCACTTTTAACGATTCACTTGAAAAACTAGACAATTTACGTGTTCATAGATAACGTTAAGAACTAAACCTACTCAAGATTTTTACTGTTTTTCCTGCTTATCGCTCTGGTTTCGGTTTGACTCACACGACGCCCACCCCGGGCGCCTCTATCTCCCTTTCCCGCTGACTGACATGCAGCTACTCGTTTACCGTCACTTACCTGAGTCACACAGAGGGGAATCGCTTTTACTTCAGGTCCATACAATCGACATGAATGTCAAATTAATTTAACAAAACAATCTTTATTTATTTGTTGTATCGACGGTAGAGCGACCGCTGCCCCTCTCGACCGAGCGCGAGCGGCTTGGGGGCGGGCTCGAACGGGAAACAGATTGGTCACGAGACCAGTTACAAGGAATGGGCAGTACGGTGAGACGCGAAAACACACGGGCTCGTTGGCAGGACGTGTGCACAAGCAAACCTTTAAGTCTGGAGGTGAGTCACTTTCAGGTGATTACATCTATGGCATGTACGTTCATTTATTCTAATTAAATTAGTTAAGAGCATGTTCAGAGGAAGAGATACGCATCGTGTCATTTTGCATGCTGACCTTAATCAAACCCTGAATTTATTTTTGAACAAAATCTTAACATCGTGAACATTTCAGATAAGCACTTTCTACTGTTATAACTAATACTTACTAAAGTTCCAGTTGACAGTTCACAGTCTTCCCTATTGAGCAAGTAAACAAACAGCATGCACTGTTAACACATTCATAGGTCTGTAAACAATTTTATTACTTTACTTTAAAATTCCCAGTTATTAGGGCATAGCGTAATCACTTTAAATCAGTATTTTTTAGGAATGGCATTTTAAATCATTGTTAATTGTGGGGACTAAAGAGGATTTTATTAAAAGGATAGAATAAAGATTCATAGTGAAAATGCCCCATTCATTGTTGGGCCATTCCTGTATAGAGTAAGTGCATACTATGATGTAAGTATGACTAGTTTCACTGTAATTATGAGGCCTATATTTGGAGTATAATGGTACTTTAGTCGGTGAGCCACCAGAGTGTATCCTCATGTGACTTTGCTGCTACAGTACATACACATTCAGTCAGCAGAGCAAGACAAGTGCTTTCTCAGAAAAACCACATCCTTTTTCTTGTCAATGAACAAACCAAAAAATGGGTCTTCATCTCTCCACTCTTCCTCCTCTCCGTCTCTGTCTGGCATGTCTCATGCACATATTCTGTCAAATACTAAATGGCACATATGGTATACAGACACTTCAAATAGATGTTTTCATTCATGCAAACACTCTCTCTAATGAGTTTCATACAGCCTGTGAGGACGGATCTGAGTCTGCATGTGGAGTTTGTAAAAGTAAAAAAAAAAACGTTTTGTGTATTTTCTGTTTACTTCATTGCAAACCACCTCAATATGTCCCTGACAAGTTATAATCAAACGTATTTTTTCGTTTCGGTCAAAGAGCCTGATACTGAAAACCTCTAAGCATGACCAGGTTTGCTCTCAGTCATCTACGACTGATTTTAATGCTCAGTCATCTCTCTTCCAGTCATCCCTGTACTTTAATGTTTTAGAGGCAGCCCCTTTATGACACTGCCTCATCACCCTGAGGCCCGTTTCACAGTTGACAGGATGTCACGTGTTGTGAGAAGAGCATTACATGACACTTGAATGTTGGATGTGAAGGAAGGCTGTCTAATTCAGTTTGTGTGGATTAGGATGTTTTTGTGAGTGGAGACTGTTCGTTTTGTTTTTTAAAGACACTGGTGGTGAATAAAAAGAAGTGTTTGGGAAATATCTTCACAACAATGCAGATTAGCTGGTCATCACCAAAGTAAAGACACAAAAATGTTCTCACACTTACAATGTTTATGCGGAAATAGAAGACTTCCCCAAACACTCATTGCTCTACTTATTGACCGCAGAATTTTACTCTCATCTGAACAGTGGACACATCTTAGCTACCACACACAGGAAATGCAGTTTGGAGAAATTCAAACATTTTGTTACTAATATGTTACACGCCACTATATCTGAAGGCAGGCACATCAGATCATTCACAAAGGTATATCTTTATATCTAAATGTCATTTTTGTTATTTGGTATGATGATGGAGATCTGTTTTTATTGCTCAGTCATGTGTGTCATAAGGTTGCAGAGCAGCTCATCAGAGTAATGTAGTTTCATAGTATAATGTTTATCCCCTCAACAGCTTTCTGGAAGAGCTTCAGGAGGGCTTGGAGTCAAAGATACTGAAATGACCTTGTCATGCAAGTCGAAATAGAGAAAAAAGAGAGAGAGAGAGAGAGAGAGAGAGAGAGAGAGAGGGAGAGAGAGAGAGAGAGAGAGAGAGAGAGAGAGAGAGAGAGAGAGAGATGTTGTCTGCAGCCGAAAGATTGATTTTTGATGAAACGAGAGAGATGTGTCTGTGGAAAGAAAGTGGAGGCTGGAAAAGCGCATGTTTTTGTGCACAGAGCCAGGGGGTCGCAGCGAGAGACAGAGACAGACTGAGAAAGTGCGACAAATAGATTTCTACGACACTGTTAAGATGTAAGATCTCATAATGAGTCATCACTGACTCTTTACGATCTATCCCCTGACACACTTCTGGTCCCTTGTTCAGTCTCCCACTCAGAGGGTCCCAGGTTACATCTCGTCTCAGCTTCATGTGCACAGTAAGTAAAGACTTTTTCAACCCAAGCTGTTTGTTAAACCTGTTTAAAAAAACGTCCATAATCTCCCTCGTACTAGGATGTAAAGTTATACGCTGTTTGTATTATTCAAGACTTATTTTTGTCCATCATTACTATGTTATATGAAAAGTGCATGGACAATATTGTGCAACTAAATGAACAAATAATGTATTTATTATGATGTGTGAAAATTATAAAGTGTGACAGACTTTTTACGGTTGTTTCACTCAGGCTCTGTTTCATGAAAATATCTGATAAAATAAATCATTATTTTCCTCCACCTCCACACTATGGGTTAGGGTCATCTTCTTTGTCTTCCTCTGGTTTTCTTCTTTCCAGATGCAGCCACTCTGTTGTCTTGTTTTTACTTTCCTGTGCGGTCTCTCTTTCCTCTCTCCTGTGCTTTCCTTGCACTGCAATACAACACAATATGGCTGGCCAATGGAAAAACAGCAGTTTTGCTGTAACATGTGCCCACCAGGTACTGTGCAATTACTTCTTTTTGTCTTGATAAATTTCAAAGTTTTAATGCAAACAGGTTACATTATTGTGTAATTCCAGGTAAACGTATGGCGCGGCGTTCAGTCACCTCTTGTGAAATTGAGTGTGAACTCTGTATCGATAACCGATACATGGATACCTACAACAACAAGATGAGCTGCGAAATTTGTGAAAACTGCTTGAAACGTGAGTCATTTTACAGCTTTACTTTTGATGGTGTGTTAAATACATGTTGGACCTAAACTGTATGAAAATCCTACATATAGACACACAACTGAAACAGCATTTGTGACAGAAATGATACCACTATCGTTTATCTGATATATGTTATTGTCAAGAATTATGAATGAATATAATATGGACATGAGACTCTATCATTATTGAAGAATAATGCTTGAAACAGAAACACAAAGCAGTAGATGCCGTGTGTAATAGTTTCAATTTTAAGTGATTAAATATTACTAGAGCAATTTTGTGAAACATTGCGGTTCACAGATGTGCGTCATATCCTTTGAGCGTTATATGATGTGAGTTGTGTAATGTGACCAGTCCAGTTACAGGATAAACTCTTACAGAAGACGGGCTGTTGTTAGTTGTTACTCAACTCTGTCTATAGATCATGATTTCACAGAAGTTTGCTGACAGAGACCTCTGGCCACAGATGCGAGGGGATTTCCCGTGATGTGTTTCATGGTGGGATACAGTCAGAGAGAGATTAAAGGGGAGAGGAGTTTAGGGGGGGTCTGAGAAACCCTCTGTGAACAAGCTCAGGAAGTTATTAGGGTGGGATTCAAAAGCTGTAACAACACCATCAGCAGCACAGCCTACCAAAGTGTGGTAAAGACAGGAGGAGGATAAAACATTAGACTGTTATGTCGGTGGCACAGAGAGAAAAACACTGTCAAGTGATAAACATCGGAAAGAGCAGCAGACACAAATGTCATATTCTATGTTATTACTCAGGTCTCTGCCCTGTTGCAAGTGAGCAAAAACACCCTGTTGTGCTTATTTTTAAATGTCACTGGAAAACACAGAGGGGAGAAAACACAGAAGTGACATGTGTCAATCTAATGTTAAGTGCAGCCGTAAACAAACCTGTAACACTCTGACATTACACTGACAGGTGGGTGTTCAAAAAGTCAAAAACATCTAATCCTGCAGATGAAGGGGCTTGATTTAACGTAAATTAAATTTAACGTAAGTTAAATCAAGTCCTCCCTATATATACATTTAAACAAACAATTAACGTCTATCGAAACTAATTCAAATGGAAATGATTCAACCCACACAAAAACCTCATAAACTGCTCTGACAGTACAACAGTATTCATATTTTATTTGGTTATACTTTGGTCTCCATCAGGGTTTGAAAGTGCAACAGTCTTAACAGAGGCAGCATTACACACATTATAGACCTTTATACAAATATGTTTCTATGCAGTATAATATTTCAGTTTACAAATCCTGTTAAATTAGTAACTTGATGTATTATGTGTCTGGTCTGTGTCGGGTCTGGCTACATAGCCTATTGTATGGTGACGGTTATAATATCAAGCTAGCGATTGATGCTAACATGCTGTCTAGGCTAGTGCATGGTCAGTGTTTATCAATTTAATGTATCACTCAAGTAGCTATAGAAAGAGGGAGTTTTGGAGCTTTTATGTCCATAAATAGTTCACAGTGAGCCAGGCTAGGACAGTAGTAAAGGCTAAGGTTAGCCATGCTATGACAGTAGTAAAAAAAAACCTAAAAAACATTAAACACGCAATTTATTTTATTCAAAAGGCATATTATGAAAGTATTCTTAGTTTTGTTAATTCATACATTCTACAGTTGGCCAGGTGGACAACATGTCTCAGCAAGATGATGTTCAAGAAGGACTAGAAACAAACACTTTTTGCAGGAGTTACCAGAGCTTTGTTTACATTGAATAGCCCAAACCTGAAGGCTCTGCTATACCAAATTGTGAGAAAATGGAAAATCCTAGTAAAAGTATTTCCTATATTTTAAATACATTTTCTGGCACCAGTATTTTGCATTTTTATTTTAATACATTTAGTTAAAGGGTATTTTGTATTTTCTATGAAAATACACAATAATGTATTTTTGCCCATCTCTGGATACAGAATATAGCCAAGACAAGAGTCCACTGATGGTGAAGTATATAAACTTTCTAAAATGTCTTTATAATTAGCTACAGACACTCAACATGTACGGTTACATTCATGGACAACATTAAACCACTAAGATCTGAACTACGTCTAAGTATTTGAACTATATGACCCTAAATGACACAGAAGCATAACCCTTTATGAACGTCTTTGTTTTTAAACAATATTGGACTGGTTATTAAAACAAATGGTTTGTAATGACTTTGTCTCCAAGACTCAGAGATGTGTTTTTCTCTTTGTTCATTGCTGAATTGATGTTGAAGCATTCACATGAACGCATTATTCTGAGAAACTGAAATTCTGTTTTCACTGAGAAATAACAGTTGTAACCGTCTCTAAAGAACAGGTATCAAAAGTACAAGTACAACCTGCCTTATGCCTCAAAACCAAAATCTTTAGCCGCCAGTTTGTGACTAATTTCTCATTTTCTGATGTATCTCATGTTGTAAAGGTCACTTCTGTGCATGTGTCACACATGCTAACATAGTCAGAACTATGATCAACTTTGATCATTTATTTACTGTGGGTTTTTTTTATTATTTTTTTACAGCAAACATGGAGTATAGGTTGCACTGTAACGTCACTCACAACGCTGTGTGCAAATGTAAAGCTAACTACGAATGCAAGGACCAATCCTGCAAACAATGTGTGCCGATACCATCCACTACCACCAAATCCACACTCCCTCCATCCACTACAGGTACCTGAGAGTCAGCTTCAGCATTACATTTGAACGACTATATTTAATGAGGGGACAAAGCTTTTCCATTCTGTTCAATTGCCAGACTTTTTTTTTTTACCAGGGGCGACAGTGGCTCAGTGGTTAGCATTCCAGTCTTTCAATCTGAGGGCCGGTGGTTCGAGCTTTGCTAGTCAATGTCTCCTTGAGTAAGACACTTAACCCCGAATTGCCCCCTGATCTTAACCAGGCAATAGACTGTACAGCAATCCAGAATAGTTAGGAAGATTAACTGAAAGACTGTCATGCCCATGTAATGATTAAACATAACCCAAGCCATGTTAATAATGTCAATAGATTCTTCCCATGGTCTGACCTTTGTTCACCGTGCAGTATCATTTGTGTAAAGTCACACACACAAAGGGTCATGATTTCATTATAAATCATGTTGTGTGGTTATAATACAGCACTGTTAAAAATAGGGGACCTCAGATAGATCTCACTGGCTAATCTGAACCACAAATAGTTCAATTTGTCCATTGAACTATTCAAAATGCCTGCACTGGGTTAAAACGTTTTCTTTTTGTATCCCTTCCGCTCCCGTTCTGAAACCAGGAGTCATCTCCATTGTCTGGACACCTTCTCAACCAATCAAAGGTACGGTACAGTTCTGTGTGTGCCAGTTAAAAGCAAGGAAATCATTTAACTTCTTCAGTGAGGGTTTATCTCAATCTTTCAAAAATGTCTGACTCTCACATTCTTCCAGATACAATCTGGTTCCTGGTGATAATTGCCCTCCTGTGTGCAGGAATCGCAATTGCTGTTGTCACAAAAATCCATCCCTTTATTCTCTGGATCAAATCCAAACATGGTTAGTAGGTTATCATTATGAGGCAGATAACCTGCTGCAGAGTACAAACACAGGAAGTACACTGATCTAAAGGGATTATGACCTTGTTCTTCAATCACTAAACTTGTCCTTATTCTTACGTTGCTCAGGCTACCTTTTGGCTCAAGACTCTCTACCAGAACCATCAGGCTGTGAAGAAGTGTCTACGCCTGTCCAGGAAGTGCTTGGGAAATGTGAAGTATGAGTTGTGGAGACTGACTTTGGATGAGCAATTTGACAGGCATGCATTAATGTCCAAAACATCTCCTGCTGCTTTGGACATTCATGACAAATTGGGGGCAAAAGTTCCTTGGCCCATGCAGACAAAGGGAACCATTTAAAATGTTTGTTTCAGGAATAATGAAACTTGACTGTTTGACATCTGTGATATTAAGATGACACATGTATATAAAAACACAGATTAAGAATCTGAAAGATAACGAACGTACCGGATGCGACGCTGTATTGGTAATGCAGGAATTGCGCAGTATGTTTCTAAATGCAGGTATGTACTATTGTACACAAAGTTTAGAGATATTTCACATCGTACCATTTATAGGTGTATATATAAATAGACTTTTCTCACAATACATATCAAATGTGAATGTTTTCAACATGCATTTCTATTTTTTTTTCATTCTAAATAAAATTGTGTTTCAATCAAAATGCTTCATAAATGCAAAACATCAAACATTCAGGTAAAATACTTGAAAGCAAGCTGACAGGGCTTATTAAAGAGTATTACTTTATATTTTAAATACTAGGTTACAAAGCAAATCACCCTCCAGCTGTTCTGTCTCCGCAGAGCAGTGAGATCCCTTTACAGTTTGCAAAAGACCGATATGGATCTACTGCACCCTCATCTGTGCTTTCACAGTTGCTTCCTTGAAATGAATGCGTCTGGGATGAGTCTGGACATAACCACCAACACAAATCTTGTTAGGTTTTTTAGGATGCATCATAGCAACTCCTCTTTGGACATGTGGAAGTCTTTCCCCTGCTCCTGGGAGGGAAAGAAAACATTGTCAATCTCTCCGCTGCTCTCCTCAGAGAGATGGATGCTGGGAGAAGATGTGGGATGAAACACAGGACAGTGTTTCTCGTCTTCTTCTTCACCAATAACTCCTTCAGCTGTCTTCTCACATTCAATTGTCGGTCCAACTTGGCCTGTAAACTGATTGAGCAAGCTAAAGATGACCGTCCCTGGATTGTGGACATGGACTGGACCTACAGGGATCAGAACAAACAAAGAGCGCTCTTAAAGGAACGTTTTAATTGACCCATTGAAGTTCAGTAAAATATACAGAGTAGGAAAACTAATCACAACTCAGACTCATTACAGTGACACAGCTGCATATTTTACATGTTTATGTTTTATTTTCTTAATGACTCTACAAAGTGAGCCAAGTATTTCACATGAAAGTCTTCATTTCACTCATCAGTACCCAGATTAGCTGCTGAAAGGAACGGTGGCGGCTGCTTTGCACTGAATGAGTCTGTGGGAAGCTGATGAGTTGAGTCGGTTGGCTTGTGAGAAGAGTCTCTTCCCCCCTAAAGGAGAATGTGTTCATCAGTGGGGTGCAAACAAAAAAAGAAATACATGATATTGTGAAACTTGGAAATAATCTACTTACCTTATTGCAGAAGTTTTTAATAGCTGGAAAACAATAGATACATTAATTAATAATAGAATGTCAGTTTTTACACATGTTTACCAATAATAAATCAACATGTATATGATTTATATACATCAACTAACAGCCTACAAAGCTCAGGCTACATGTCAGGTATCCCAGTAAGGACGTGATCATAAAGTTCAAGGGGTTCGACTGATTAAACTGAAACACCAGAAACTGAGCCTGTCCTGGATGTAAACACCACATTACCTTGCTTGAAACATGTTTCTTCTCGGGGGCGACGTACGAAGAGCAGGATCACAAGGGCCACGCATCCCCCGACAACCACTGGACACAAGATGGCCGCCAGCTCATTGTTCGTCTTGTCTAAGAAAAAGAAACAAGACTTAAGACTCTACAGCCACTGCTGGGCTATTAGCTGGATACCAACATGCTTGCTTTGACAATGTTAATATGCTGATGTGCAGCAGGTAATATTTACAGATTCGCCAACATCGCTGAAGCCTCTTAGCATGCTGAAATAAGCTAATTCCCAGAAACCATAAAGTTCAACTGAGGCTGTTGTAATTAGTTTTGCAATTTTAGTCATAGACTAATTGGACAAATTAGAATATTTACATTATGATATCCAAAGTCAGGGATGAACCACATTTCATCCAGTAGTTAGAGAGCTAGAGGGAACCGTCTGGTGGTGCGAGAGGAAAAGTCACCGCATCACCAAAGTAAGCAAGATGTATGATGAGGGAACCATCAATGCTTGTACACAGTACATGATGAGCTATTTTACAGCATAAACACACAGCATAAACTATAAATCAATCAACAATATTGTGCACTCTCCACAAACCTTCCCCTCTTTTGGAATGTGTCCCATTTCCTGCCGCTTGGCCTGGCCGAAGGTCACACCTGTGTGAGATAAGGGTGAAGTGATATGTCAGGTATCTCAAATATGTGACCCTGTGAACAAAGACCGACTGCGATGTCTGTAATGTCTGAACCAAATGACAAAATAATCTTGATAAAAACACTGGAACTATGGGAGCATTTTAGTTTGGGTTTCATGTAAATATGTACTGTATCTAAGGAAATCCATGACATACTTGGGATATCGGCAGGGTTTGGCAGAAGTGCTGCTTTGTCCGGAGGAAGCTGAGGATGGAGTGTGTTTATCTTTGCCCCGAGTAACAGGGGCTACTTCTGAAGAACAACAAACGTCACGTTTGGTTTGAGATTTGAGGGGAAAACACAAGCTAAATCTCACTGACATGTCTTTGTATTGGCAATAAACTACAGATATACATGAGAAACATCTACAGGCGTTTGAGTCACACCATTTCATGGACAGCTGCTTTGTGTGGAAAAGTCAACGTAAAACAAGCACAATTCTCAATGCCATATAATCTGGTACATGTGCTACACTGAAGTGAAAGTGCAGCTTGAAGCAGATAATGTGTGTGAGAAGGGAACATCGTTCCTCATCGTCATCTTCTGTTTTGGGACTTTGTATTTCTAAATTACTCCCTTTCAGTTCTCACGTGTTCTCTTATCTGAATACATGAAGCTGACAGCTGTAGTTACTTAGCATACTATCATTTTACATTCTTCTTCTTAAAATAAGAATGAAATATCCCTGTTGTTGTGTAAAAGTCAAATCTTTGTGGCTCCCTAGGAGCCTCGGGGTGAAGGCTCAGACCATGAACTGCACGACTTGACATCCGGTCAGCGCTGAGACCTTTGTTGTATGTCCTTCTCTTCTCTCTCCCCCTCATTTCCTGTTATCTCTCCTCTGGCAACTCACATTAAATGCATATAATGTTCCACTTAAAAAAAAGTTTGGAAAAAGAGTTGACATTTGATCCCTTTAATGACTTCAGTGACTTCAGTACCATTATTGGTCATTATTGGTTGCCTCTCATGACGCCCCCTGTTGGTTGACAGAATTAAAACTCTTCCATTTGGTTCAGTATTTACCAGTCGTGGTTGTTTCCTCAATCTGGACACAATATCTGCAGTTTTCAGAGTATGGGACCATTTCGGTGCACATGAAACCATCCTTACAGACGCACTTCACATTTGTCTCTCTGGTGCAGTTCTGAACCACCTTCAAATCAAAATCTGCGACAGTGGAAAACAGAGATGATTTTAATGATGTTAAATCACTAAAATAAAATTCCAGAAATACAAAAAGATATTTTTTTTCTGTTTATTATAGAAACCCAAAGGTCACATTGGCATCATCATCCTCATCATCATCAGTGAGGGATGAAATTGTTAAGTCGGTAGCATGACTCATTGTTTCTTTACCTGGTCTACAGTCTGCGTAGCAGGGGTGACAGTCGCGCTCACGGTTCAACTTAGTTGTGTAATATCCATCAGGGCAGGACATGCACTCTGTGCAAGACTTCTGGTACGTACCTGACGGATTAGAAAAAAACAAATGACAACAACCGGATGAGCAGCGAGAGGCGGCTCGCCCAGAGCGCATATCAATGAAGGATGTGGTCGTATAGCACAAACTCTCTCTGCAGCGAGCGTTATTTTCATCCAGAGAAACAGAGACACAGACAGAGAAAGATAGTTACCGAATGTCTCAGTGCTTTATAGTAATTTCCAAAGATGAATGATCACTGATTTATTCAATAAAAACAGTGACTCAGCACTAAATGAGGAACAGAAAAAAAAACATACAAAAATAGATGACGCTCACACCAGATATCGTCTTACCTGCAGGGCACATTTGACATATTCTGCCGTTCACAGTGTAATACTGGGTCCCATCTGTCTGTTAACACATCAACACAATTAGATACAAACCTCTATAGCAGCAAAGTCCTGATTAAGTTTCTATTCATGTTTATATATGACAGCTATTTTGTATACTATATCAAACAACACTACTTTTTATTCATTTTACAATTATGTAGGTCGATAAACTGAAGATAAAGTTGACTACCAGCGGAAAGGTGAGCGCCAACTGTGCAGAGGACATCAAGAGGATCATAAAGCATTGTACAAGTCCCATTCTACGGAGAAACATTAAAAGAAAATATTGAAACAAATGACTTTTATCACATGATCAGTGAAAACAAACAAACATTAAAAGAGCCAGTTCTGTAAAGTTTAGTGCACCAATAAAATGTATAGTATCATAAATAAGCTGTGACAATAAAATATCATAGAACTTGAAGAAAAACTTTAGTTTTTTTTTTACCTTTGATATGATGCGTCCTTTGTTCTCGTTCTATCGTTTGTTAACTTCCTCAAGGTGTGACACTCTTTCTTTTTGTCTTTCTTTCTGTCCTCTCACTCACTGTTTCCTTACCTGCTGACTTCTTCCGGTCTCTCGCCTACTGATCTCTACCAGTGAGCTGCAGTTGTTTACACGTTCGGCTCTCACATGCAGTCACGTCTGCACTCTGACTAACGTTTCTGAATCAAAGCCTCATCACTTTCCGTGCAAACTGCAAAACCTGACAATGTTGAAGGAACAGACTCCATTTCAATTTTGCTGACAGTACATTTTCGGTACATTACTCAGATTTCCTACACATTGTAAAAGATGTTCCCCGCCAACCATGAGATAATCTTACATCTACAACAGTTATTTGAAATATACCATCTTAGAAGTTTAGAAGGGAAATCTCAACAACCTTAACAAGCTACTAACAACTCACAGATATCTGAAACATGACATTACAAATCGGTCCCTCTTAAACAGTCTGGCAAAGTAGAAGTATGAAGTAATGTAAAAATGGAAGCAACTCTAAACTATTGAACAACATTTCTATACATATACTACACATCTGCAGAAAGTTTCCTTTGTGGGGTTCACTTTTAAAACATCTTTCCAAAACAGTGTCCACACAGGGCTCAACATCAGCAGTTCCTTCTGCCGACTGTTACTGATAATTAACCAGAGTCTCTGAGACATTTCACCTCCATTTGTTATGTTTTGTTGCAATTTTAGGTGAACTGACCCTTTAATTTAAAGACAGACAGCAGAAGGTAAACGGAAACACATGCAGTAGATTCAAAATAATAACACATAATGTTGCTCAGTTGCGTCTTTTATTCTTTCAGTCTCTCTTGACACGTTACATACTGTAGCTCTACAGTGAAGCTTTTCTTTAAGCCTAAATTACTGTCTTGATATTTAAAGCTGCAGCGTCACACGTCTGAAGAACTTGATCAAAACAGGATTATCATCAAACTGTTTTGCGACACAAATTGAATCCATTTATTTTGTGTCCTCTTTAAAAACATTAAAGAAGGGACAAAACACATCATATCTTGTCATTGACCACCCTTTTGTCCATTGAGAAACAAAATCGGGCCATCAGATAATTTTATCTTAATTCAAATTTCTTCCTGTGTGACTCTGGACATTCTTCGCTTGCAGTCTTTGAACATAAGTATATATTCAAAGCTATATATAATTCACACATATAATATCAAAGTCATTGTACAGTCATTTCACGAAAGCATTTGCATTTCAGTAGTTTTTTTTTACGCAACTTATTTTTAAATTGACTTTATTTGGCAACCATATACACTCATAAAGAAAAGGTCTCAATGGAAATAATAACTCCATTGTGATTGGATTTAGACATTTTCAATTTTTGAGGTGAATTATTTTTTTAAGACAACTCAGTCCCAAATGCCAAACACAGAGACAATATCAAATTGGACTTATGTTTCCTTCTTCTTCATGTTGTACATTTTCACCAGTAAAAGTCTTTTTAAAAACACTCACTACAGACATAACACCCACAAACAGACACACTGGCACATGCATACATAGAGACCCACTCAGTGTGTGAAAGTAAAGCTATACAAAAAAGGGAAATGGCGTGTTTTATGTCTCACAGAATTGATCTCTGGCATCCTCCTTCTGTGTTCAAACAGTAGTGGAAACTCTGCGATTAGCACTCTGAGTCCAACAGCTGAGTCCAACAGCCACACATGCATGAGTTTATACAAGATTAAATGATGTCCTCTTACTGTCTTTATTAATGAAAGTGTTGAAGTGTGACTTCAAGTGGAAGCACAATAAATATTTCCACTGGTATTGAAATATCCCAGTTGAAATATTTCAACTGGTACAACTAGAGAGAAGAAACTCGAGCCGGGACTGTAGTCTCTGGTAGAAGAGCAGTGAGGACAGTGGGGTTTTACAGCAGTGTGCTAGTATATGTTTTACTGTAGCAGTGTAAAAAGTTCATGGTTAAATGTACCTAGGAAAACATAAATAAAGTAAGAATGAGGTATGTGTTCGTGGTAAATTCATTATTCTAGTTCCCTACCTGCAACATGTAGAAGATTAGTAAACATAATAGAAGAAATACAGTTTTCTATTTCCAGCGTGTCGACATCTTTATGTTACATGTTTTACAAGTAATAGTGATGATTGTTTCATTTACATTTTTGCTCTGCTCTTCCTTTCTATGTGCAAACAGGCTCAAAAATAGGTTTAGTTATATACATCAAGCACCTTGGTGAAATAGCCTCGGCAGCTATATTAAGTCTTTTTTTTCTTTCTTTTTTTAACAGTAACTTCCTGTTGATTCACATTCTGACCATTTTATTTTGGCACTAAATGGCTAACTTACTCTATTTCTTTTACTTTCTTTTGTTTTCCTTTAAAAATAATTCAATCATGCAGTTCTGCTCAAACCATCCAGGACCTGACTCTAATCTTAGACATTACTGCTGAAAATAAAAGTAATTAGTAACAGCGACACAGTGCACTAAATCACACGGTATGACTATTCCCAGACAGCAGAATAAAAAGCCAACACTGACTCTAGATCAGCTTCAAGAGGGTGCTTTTAAAAATGAAAACAAACACGCTTCCTTTGGACACTGACCACATCCGTCTCTGCCGTCACCTGAAACTTTGGGTTTGTTATGAAGCACCTTTAACAGACGTGTGATGTTCAATGTATTTCAGATGTTTTTTTGTTGTTGTTGTTGTTGTTATGAAATGTTGTCAATGACCTTGTTGGTGCTCTACTTTGATATTTTCCGAATAGATTTTCAACAATTCCCGCTGACATTGATGTTGGTGACTAATAATAAATCACATGTTACATTTTGGTGAGCCAGGAAGTCCAAAGCACAACAGCAATGAATAACATTATTACACTTTTTTATAACGGAATTTTCCATAAAATCTAGTTTGGATTCAGGTAATTCACAGCAGATACATGATGGATTGAAATGATTTGATTTACCGTTTTCAGGATTGTACCCAATTCATATTTATGAGATCAGGTTTGCATTGCCTTTGGTTTAATTGGTTACTACACTGTAAAGCAAGCTCTGAATCTGCAGCTGAAAGGCAGGAAAATGCTGAATCGTGACATCTTATTAGACTTTAAAGACTCAAGCTCCTCATTATTAATATAAAACTGACCAATCAAACTCAGAAAGACACTCCAGGACAACCTTTCTTTCTTCAAGGCTCGAACTATCAATTTTGTTTGTCCCTTTAGTGATGCATTGTTAATAACAGGCCTGTAAATTTGTGTGGAGTAGACTTTACAAGGTCCTTGCATCTGGTTGTCATATTAGTTTGATTACCTTTAAATGCCCAGGTTATGAAGTGTGTTTACTGTGTTTGGCTTTAATTATGCTATGCTTTCTAGTAGCATGCAGCACTGCACTGCAATGACATCAGCCTATTTATTTACAATAATTCCTCTACTTGCTGAATCTTCACACTCCATCATAAGATTCACTTAGTGAACTACTGCTGGCAAACACAAGATGACAATGACCGACTATAAGAAGACCTCTCCTCTCTGGGGGACATCATTGACATCTGCATGAAGTAGTAGTGACAGAAATCCAGATACTCAATCACAGTTTCAGCGCTAAAAAGTCTCCTCAGACCAAAGCGGAGTTGCGTGAACAGCAGGAAGAATTAACAAAATAACTCTGTACATGAAGAGGTTTGTGTAAACATGGTGTTGCCATATTTACAGGTGTGTTACTGCAGCTGGATGCGGTGTAGGTCACGTGAGCACAGCCCCCGTTGCTGCCGGAGGGAGGAAGTGTCACGATCTTCTAGTGCTCGAGGAAGAAGGCGCCAAGGATGATGACCTGTCGTTTTCTTTCTGGTCACCGTCCTCAGTGGACGCAGGAGCCGCAGAGTCACTGTGAGACACACACAGACATATGCTGGAAATGCAAAAATGTGACATTTTTTAAATGTATGCATAAAGGTGTGTATATATATATACATATATATATATATATATATATATATATATATATATATATATATATATATATATATATATATATAAAAGTCTAAAAGTCTAAAAGTTAAAAGTCTAAAAAAAGTCTAAAAAGTCTAAAAAGTTAAAAGTCAGCTAAAAGTCTGTGAGCCTGACTGGGAAGCTATCACGCTATCGACCCCTGTGCAGGCACAAGCTTCCAGAAAACCGCCTGCTAAGCGCTAACGTCAGCCTAGCTATGACGCTAACCAGCGCTTTGACCTAGATAGACCCACGAGGAGCGACTCAGCCACGTTTTGGTCCCGTTGTCCGACCGAAGAACACTCAGTCCAAACAACTGTAGCTTTTTATTTTTATTTTATTATTTTAACAAACGAGATAAAAACAAAAATTGTCCGTCTGAAGTGTGTTTATTTAAGTTTGTTCTTGTTACCCTCCAGAGAGGAGGACAAAAAGGTGACTATACCATCTGATGTCCGTGTTCTTCATTATTGATTATTATCATTTCTAAACTTCAGTCAGGTGTTACTTTTTATTGCCATTTTAGTGATTTATTAATTACTTTTTTTTAGTGAATTTAACATGACTCATGCTGCTCTATATATGTTTTTAAAAGCAACAATTTAGTCATGAAAGTTGAGTGTTGCTAAAAGTAGCTCTTTGTAGTCATAAAATCCTAAAGATAGCTAGATACTTGGAAAGAGAGGCGGAGCCGAGGGGGACGTTGTTGCTTGCGATCTGCAATCTCACCACTAGATGTCTCTAAACCTCACACTCTGTTCCTTTAAATGTTTGTATACTGCTTATAAATGTTGTAAGGGACTTAAGGTGAAGTCTAACGCTATGGACTAAAGATGGAACGTTACCAGAAGAAACACAAATGGACCGACAGGACGGGCAGATAGGTCACGTGGAAATGAGTGTGTTTGTGTGCGTTACCTGTCTCCACTGTGTGTGATGAGTCTCCTGCAAGTCTCCATCTGAACATCTAGGCCTCTTTTCATTGAACACATCTCCATGTACTCGTGGAGGTGCCGGTTCATGTCACTCTTTGCTGTGGCCAGTTCCAGCTGGAGTCAGAAAACATGCAGTCAGTCATATTACAAATGTGAAATTACAAATGTTATACCACGTGTTTACTAATAAAACGTTTGTTTACTTCTGTAAAACACTGTAAGGTGTTGGCTACGTGCTGGAGTATCGCCACGCTTCACATGATTTTATGTCTTTTATGTCATGTCAAAATAAAGAATAATTTCAAGAGATGTTTGTTTGCACATGTGGAAGATGAAAAGAAAAGATGCAGTACGAAACAATCTAACAGGAGAACAGGACGGACAAATTAATTAAGTGACTCTTGAGCCTTGGTTCAGGAATTTATCAAAGCATATTTAAAAGATGGAACAACTGTCTGTCACTTAATCCTGAGGCTTTATGTAAATCATCTTTTGTGAATGTTTCAGCGCTGCACCAAGACAGGACAAGGGAATAAACAAATCCAACTGATCATGGAAAATAGACATGAACAGGGATATTTTTTTAATAAAAAAAATGTGTCTGACCTCAATCTGGTCAATTGTCTCTTGGTATTCCTTCTCTCTGGACTTGAAAAGACATTCTGTGTCATTAATCACCTTTTCCAGACAGTCATCCTGGTTGAGAGAGAGAGAGGGGGAGAGAGAGATTTTGAATATGTTTGTGGTCAGGATATGGAAATACATGGGATAAAATGCTTGCACTAAACAGAACATGTGTTTGTGTGCTAATCAGAGCACAATCAGACTTAGTGAGGTGATACGACTATCAAAGTACAGATGGCTCAATGCTCCAATGAGCTCAAATGTCACCTCTCCTCTGCTGACTGTTCTCATACCACACAGCGGTGAATGAAATACAATACCTACATGCATTTCTTGGAAACAAACACACTGAATACCAATACAAGCCAGACACATTATCTGTCTGTCTGTCTGTCTGTCTGTCTGTCTGTCTGTCTGTGTGTCTGTCTGTCTGTCTGTCTGCCAAACTACAGCAGAGCAGTGGAGGTCAGTGTCCTTGCCTGAGACAAAACTGTATCGACCAACACATCGCGCTGCTACTCTGCACATCTACTCAATCAGAACTTTAAAAGCTTCTTTGAAATCTGAACCAACAGTATCAATACGCAGCTATCTGGAGGATGACGAGTAAAAAAAGGTTCAGATCCTGATCACAGACACAAATTCTACTTTCATGGTGTACTGTATTTTCATGGTAAGAGAATTACTTTTAAAAAAGATGAATAGGATCCTTACTGCATCTGAAGGCAAGGCATGAATGATTTATAAATGTAAGATCAAAACAAGTTGGTGTGGATATATATTGTTGTTAGTTTTTAACACAATTATCGTGGCAGAAAATGTAACAACTGGTTTTCTTTTCATTGCTAACAAATATAAGACAAATTATATTACAATCAATACAACTGAGACTTGTCATTGGGCAACCAAAGAGCTGAATCATTACATCTCTGACACAGTTAAGGGTGTATTTTAACAAACGGGGGCGTTAAGCTTCACAAAGTTATATGTTGTATTGAACTGCATGACGTGGCCAAGGTGTTGCCATTGCCTTTTCCATCATTTAGGCCCAAGTATATTCCTTTAAACCTGATCTCATTGAAAAAAGTTCTGTGACCCTGGCCTACCTCTCCTGGTGGGTGGGCGGGGTCCGGAGGCAGAGTGCATCCTGGGAAGTCCTCCCAAAGAAGCAGTGTCTCTTCAGTCTCCTCCCAGGCCAGACTGTCGCAATCATCCTCAAACTCACATTCACGTCTAAAATAAAAGCATAAATGTACACACACGTTGGTGAAAAGGACTGAAGGACAGTAACATAATATTCCATTTCAAAGTCAGACCACCCACAGTTGGTTGAGCATCCTCTGCATCTCCTCATTGATCTGATTGGCTGATGAGCCACAGCGCTCATCATCTTTGACCGCGCCTCCATCACTTTCAGAGGTGCTGACAGGTTCGTCACACTCGCTACCGTTGAAAGACAGAGGGGTTTGTTTCCGGCGGAAGTTTAGGGATGATTGGTGGTGCGGGACCTGCAGGGACACAATCAGGATATATCGTCATCAATCTACCAGACACACACTTTACCACAAAGTGACTTGATAACTTATGGAACGAGGGCTTGGCAATAATTTAATATGATCATTTATGTCTTAATTGGAATCATGTTGTGATGAATTCATATATCAAAGTATTTTGATCCACAATTAAGTTGTCTAAATCACATGAATAGGGCACATGTATACAGGGTATTGGGTAAGAGTATAAACAGGCTACACAAATGTGGAAATAGGCTTCACAGTGTGGTTATTTCTTATAGAGTATGTATGTATTGAATGATTATGAGTTATTAAATGACTGGACCTGGTACCTGGTACATCTGGATCACATCTTCACAGTTCCTCTGCTGAGCTACGTCACAGAGACGAGCGGTGATGTCGATCCTGCGGCAGATGTCCATGTCCACCTTCATGGCTTTCTCCTGGATCTTACTGTCCAACTCTGACAAGTTCTACAGCGAGGATGGAAGGAACCACACCAAGAAACGTACCAGAAAAGTCATTAAAAATGTTTACCTACTGCTTTGATAATGTGAATGAATCAATGCTGTAAATTAATGCATTACTCTTGCTTCACATAAGCCATTAATAAGAACAAGTTTTGGGTTGCCCATTAAAGACGTATCCGCCTTTTCTCAGGTGTTATGTGGTCAAACGCTCCATCGATGGGGTCTTCCTCATAAATGAACGGGCTGGTTAAAAAGAGGCTTAAGGAGGATAAACAGTACACCTGCCAAACATATCAACCCATAGTTGTTCTTATTACTCATGTATAAAGCAGCCGTAAATGGTCCGAGGACTGAGGTTTTTTTCAGACGTCACACTCAAGCTATTTGTTACAACTTATGAACCCTTTATGATGGGTTTCTTATATATATATATATATATATATATACATTTAAAAAATGTAAATTATAATATAATGTTTCTGTAGTTATTTGGAGAGTTGAATTCCATCCACTGAAAAGCAGGAAGACATGTAATTAGTGCTCATGTGCATAGCTTAGAGAGTATGTGACTGTGTGGTTTGTACTGCACTCACATTGCTCATGAGGCCTTTGAAGAGAACCAGCTCTGCCTTCAGCTTCTGAACTCTGACAGCTAGCTCGTCCTGACAGCCTTCACTCTCTTGCAGATCCTGCACGCATAAAAAAGAAAAACATAAAGAACAAACACATATACACCCACATGTCCTCCTGCATCTCTTTACAGGAAATTACAGTTTACATTATGCAAGCAGGGGTCATCAACATAATTAATAAAAGTCTATCACTGCAAAGTGCACAAAACATTGTAAATCCTAAATGCATGATGTCCTCTGTGGAGGTCTAGATTTGTCTCATAGCATCATCATTCTCTCTGTTAACTCATTTATATGCTACAATATTTAAATCTTGAGTGTTGTTTTACTGCTTGTGGTCTCCTGTTGATGATGTGCTTCCTGCTAAATGGGGTCGGGTACAGATTCCTGGCAATGGCAGACGTGCATTCAAACACACAGGTGCTTGTGTACACACACCCAGCCACATACACATGCACACACACACGCACGTGCACACACACACACACACACACACACACACACACACACACACACACACACACACACACACACACACACACACACACACACACACACACACACAAACGGAAATCAATAAACCTTTTGGTTTATAAAGACAAAGCTGCAGGAAGCACAAACATCAAATCAATCTGACAGCAGGTGACTTTGATATTTGAGATGCTATTTCATTCAAAATAAAAAAACTTCTATTACTTTTAAATGAGAACAAAAAGTAATCAATAATCAAAAGAGTGAAACAGTTTTGTATGAGTTAGGACTTGAACCAGTGTAGTCACACTGCACAACAGAAACAATCCACTGTAGTAAATTCAGCAAACTGTGTTTAAACTAACTAATATTATTATTATCAGTTTAGCAAAAAGTCTTATCTATTTAACCATTAACACACTGGTTATTGTTGAAGTGCTAGAAAAACACACATGGTGTAATGTTCATGGTATTTATAGTTTAGCTAAGCTACGGCTGAAGTATCACACCCAACACTTTATTTTGGAAGTTTTAATGACTCTGCCTGATGTCAAATCTTTCAAATGTAAAGTGAAGACTCAAAGACTAGGTTTATACACATTGCATAGGCTGCAGCCATGTTTAGTCCACACATACACACACACACACACACACACACACACACACACACACACACACACTCACAAATTTACCTCTTGTAGGTCTGACATTTTCTGCTGCAGATCCATCCTCATAGTGTATTCTTCTTCCCATCTGAGGGTCACATTGGATATAAAAAGTAAACGATATTTTAGTGCTTGTAATGTAATTAGAGAACATACAAGACCATGGGTTTTACACACACATTTGTTTATGCATCTTCAACATCCACTTAGAAAGACCACTACAGTATAAACTTAACGAGAACCATGACATGACGAACAGGAGGTTGAAAAGTCAGAAGAGCTGAAAGGTACTGAAGCCAATTTTAAGTGCATCTGACTAGTCAAACAAAAACTACAGAAACCAAATTCTTTAGATGACGCTCCCGTCAAGGACAATGAACACCAACTTAACTTTTGCTTGTTTTACAAGAAAAGAAAAGAAAATCATCCCAAGCATTTGCAATTTACGGGACAGTCAGTTTAGTTCAATGATATTAGGATACAATTCTGGACACAAGTTGAAGACACCATCAGGTTTAAATGGGAAACGTGTGAGTGAGAGATTTGCTTATTCACCCAATGATCAATTGCTTGTTTGATGAAGTGTGTGCTACCGTGGTGCAGCTTCGACAGCTCGCCCATGAATCTGAACTTTAATACATTTAAAAGGTTTGAGCGCAGAGCCTGTATGTAATCTCAGATTCAGTGACTTCATACAGCACACGTGTCCATGGGAAGTAGAGTCACTGCAGAGGATGTAGCCTCTTATATAAATGTTGTTTTAAATGCAGAATGCTGCGGCACATCGGAGCCTTTAGGGAATACTGAATCTGAAAGAAACTGAGTCATGAATCAGGAGTTGTTGCTATTGTAGAGGATGTTTGTTTTATCAGTAAGGTGAGAGCTGACAGAAAGCAGAGAGGTGCATCCTTCTGCAAGCCAAGCCCCCATCCAGCAGTCACAGTGTGCAGAGCATGCTGCATTGCAGATACGGTGTGGAGTGTGAAGCGGGGGATGCGCAGTAGGAGAGACGAGAGGAGGCAGAGGATATGAGAGGAAGTGCTCAGTGTCTGGAATTGGTTTATGAGAGAAATTCACTGTGACACTACGGTGGGCAGAGTGAAGAGAGTCAGGGGCCGGGGCTCAGGGCGGGTAACGAGGGAGAGAAATAAATTGTCCTTGAATAAAAAAAAACACAAAATGCTCCAAAGGTTTGAGATATATTAATTCATAGGTGAGTTTAGATACTAGAACATGACTCAAAGGAACTACAGCAGACATATCTTTATTATATATGACTGCATCGGTACTGGCAGAAATGGAGTTTCACTTGGAGAAACAGGCTTTAATGCCCCATTGTCTCGAGGAAAACTGATACCTGCAGTTAGCTCACGGAGCTTGAGTCCCCTCACAGAGGGCTCAATAGAAACTGATTTGAACACCAAGTACGACACTTATGTCACACACCCAGATTCACAGGTAGTGACACAAAACACGACTTTTCGGGTGAGAAACTCATGCGCTCTTCAGTCTCTACACACAAATACATTGTATATCTTAATTAACACATATTTGGGCTGTTTGAGTCTACCTCGTTCACAAAGAGCCCACTATACTGTGGTCTCCTCTGAAGAATGAATGGCTGCTCATTAAGACATAATTTGAGGGAAAGCAATGCGCCGGAACATGGAGCTACTGTCGTTCACTCAGGACAGATCATACGTAATCCAAATGTCCTTCAAAGTCACGATAGGATTTCACAGATGTGGGTGGTTAAACTGTGGGTGGTTTTCTCCCCAATTTAAATGAAAAATCCAGACAGATATCAATGAGTTATTCGAGTGATCTGCAAACGCAGACAGCTGTCTCCCTAAATTGGAAATCAGAGCACCCAGATTTGGACTGGTGATGTCATCGTGACTCATTGTTGTCAACTGGTACACTGGTGAATAAGCGATTGTGGGTTCAGAGATGTAACATGATGCTCGGGCCGCAACTACTGATTATGTTCATGATTAATTTTCCATTCTTTTCTTGATTATTTGTTATAAAATGTCCATACATTTTCCTCAGAGATGTTTGCTTTAAAAATAACTGCAATAATCAACTAGGAATTTCAGCTCGTGGTCAAACTTAGAGTTTATAAAGCTTACAGCTGTAAATATCAAACGTCCACATGTCCCAGTAAAATCACTGTGGGTGCTGTTCCAGCATCATAAGGTTTGTTTGGATATTCACATTGACCTAGCTGGACCACAGGGTCTCTCTTCAGATGGGACCTTCATAAAGTCTTTCATCTTCTCAGTTTCATAAAATAAATGTTGGCAGTGAAACCAACGAAAATTCTATTTCAAGATAGTTTTCTTTTAATAGTCCTTTAAACTAAGCCACCCATGGGTGAGTCATCTTGGGAGCAACATGAACTCTGAAGGGAAAATTTGTGCAGCAGACTGAGCTCCACATATCCCCGCTAATATTTGACCTTCATTCTTCTTTATATTTAGCGAGTGACGTGTTAATTTCTTTGATGTATTACTAGCAGCAGCACCTGCCTCTGTGGTCAGACATGAAGTGGATGCTGGGTCAGGCTGGATGTGATGGATGGGGAGGGCTTTGTGCTGACTCTGCTTCTGTTGGAGACAGCTGGTCTGCAGTTGCTTTACAGCTCTGCTCACTGCTCCAAAGTAGAGCATTACACACACTTAAGGAAACTACAGTACAACATCATGCCCCTGTAGGCCTGTTACAAGTACAATAAAAGAGTTTTACTCCATTTACCTGCGTTTATACTCATCTCGTTCCCGCTTCACTTTAGCCAGGACATTATACAGGGCTCTTATCTCAGGGGTGATGGTGTCAATCTGGACCCCGACTCCATCAGGTTGCACCCAGGACGCTCCTGGGCTGGTCAGGCGGTCCCCACCGGAGCCAAACTTGCGTGTGTGGTTGTAGGACCAGATGGTGCCCGGGAGAAACCGTGGTGGAGGGTTGGTGGAGCTCCCTGGACCTGCGCTGGTGTTGGAGAATGTTTTAAAGGCACAGCCTGGGGAGTCAACACAGGGAGAGGCCTGGCTGATGGTGATGGCCGGGTTACAAGTGGCATTTGTTTGGGTTGAACTGGAGTTTTCGGTAGAGGGTGACGCGAACAGTGTCGTAGGCCTCCTGGCTGAGTTGTTGGTGTTGTGGAAGGGTAGGGAGCCGGGCCTGAGAGGTACGGTCCCGACAAATCCGGTCTGTACACCTGCCTCCTGGGTATGTCCCCTGCCCTCACTGCATCCACCCTGACCGCCCTTGTTGGCATCCAGCGCCTGCTGCAGTTGTTTCTCCAAAATCTTATTTCTTCGCTCTAATTCATGCACTTTGGCTAAAAAGCATCTGAACCTCAGATTGAGCGTTTTGAGGACGCTGATGTTGGATCCCAAGTCGTTTCTCAGAGCCATGGCAGCAGGGGGATGCGATGCAACGCGATGGTGGTAGTGGCTGCGGTTGTGAGGGAGGTAAGGTGATGTCTGTGAGGGCGCGGTGAAGTCAGGCCCCGGCTGATCAGGCCCCGGCCCGGACTGCTCACCCAGCAAAAAGGATGTCGGGTCCGATCCACCGAAAACGGTGTCGGACAGGAGGCCCGAGGGAGAGTCCGGGTGTCCGGGAACTTGACTCTGCTGCGGATGCTGTTGGAGATGCGTGTTTGCCCCCAACAAAGGATTCATGCTATGGTATGGAAAACTAAAGCGCTGCAGATCTGGCATGAACACGGACGGGAATTGTCTTGCCACAAACAGAATACAGTGAAATAACAAGCTGTTAAACGAACCAGAAAAAAACGTCCGCTCAAAACGCCAGTATTTTTTTTTTTTTTTTACCTGATTATATAACCGTTTCTAAATAAGAATCTTATCCTTAAAGCTGAGAGGTCTTAACGTCGGCTTGATGGATCAGTGCTCTCTGACCGTCCATAATAAAACATCCAAAAGCAAATCCACACGAGCTGCGAGCGATAAAGGTACAAAATGCGGCAACACTGAACCGGCCCCTCGGCGAGACGTTTTGCAAAAATTAATCGGTGAATAAATGAAGGAAATGACGCAGAGCGTGAATAACAGAATAAAATCCACTGCCAGTGAAGTTCTGGCAACAAGATGTGACCGCAGGCAGGAGGAGCAATGCTGCGGGATTGGAGGAGGACTGCTACCGTAAACCCTGGACTAGTGTCGCGCTGTTTGTTTTCTGTGCAACACTATTACGTTTCTTCCTTTTGTTTTATACAATATTTAGTTCAGATTTTAGAAATAGTAAATGTAGTTATAATGATAATATTCAAATCTTCAAATACTTTATGAAATATATAATAAAATGATTACTAAACTGGCAATTTAAACACCTGCTTCCAAAAAAAATACACACAAAAACACTTTCAATGTGTCTGTGATTTGTGTTTTATGGTCATTTAAATACAGCACAAGCGCAATATGGTCGAGGTCGACCAATTATTGCCATGTTAAAAGGGCCTAATCCCAATGAGACCCGTCAGGCCTCAAACCCTGAACTCTCAGGGACTTACTGACTATTATCATAAACTAATGGGATTCATATTGATGAATATAAACAGACAGTGACAATCCTTTCATTTAATTGAATTTATTTATTTACTTCCAACATGTAACATATAACATGTAAGTAAAAAAGAAGAAGAATATAAAACAAAATGAACAATACATTTAACAAACTGTCAATGACCAAATTCTCATTTGAAAAAAAAAAGGAAAATATGACCTAACCATTAAATCTACATCATTGCACAAAGGAAATATTAATATTGAACAACCTGTCTGTCTATTTACATTTCTCTGAGACAATGCTGGATGTGGACTCCTCAGATCTCTCCTTGTCTTCGGTCCCCGGATGCTGCAGTGTCTCTCTGTGCAGCCTTTAGTATCCAAAGAGGCAAACAATGCATTTTCTACATCTCATCTACTGTTCACCTGGTTTTTCTGTTTCTTGAAATTTCTTTCTTCAACTTTTTTCAGGGCTCCTTCTCCTCTTGCAGTTCTGGCAGTAGGAGAGGCTGATGCTCCCTGAAAGAGAAGATACAACACAGACTAACAATATGGCCTGTGTGGCAGGAACCTGAACAAAAGAAAATCTGAGCCAGGTAAAGTTTACCCATGCGTGTTCCTTACTTTCACATAAGCTTTCTTTCCTCCCCTGCATTCGCCTCCTCTCTGCCTTCCCTTGGCCAAACACCATTGCGTAGATGTCATTCCTGAACTCCTTGTTCATGATCTGATAGATCAAAGGGTTGATCATGCAGTGGGACTTGGCAAATATGGCGGGGATCAAGGTGACCACAGGCGGGAGACAGGAGAGCGGCTGGGGGCTCCCGGTCATTGGTTCAGCTTCTTTGGACCTGAACCGGGCGTCACTCAGGCCGTGGATGGAGGCTGCATTCATGTTGTTCACGTTGCTCCACTTGTTCTCGTGAATGTTGTAGATTTGTCTATAATATTCTGCAGCGGTCCAGTTAAGCAATGAGGGGATATTAATGATCTTTGGAGCACCTGGAGAACTCACGGCCATATCAGTTGACTCCTCCACCACAGTCTGTAAAGGTGCCTCTTGATCATCTCTGGGAATGAGTGCAGAGACCAGCGACACAGCAGCATAGGGCATCCAGGCCAGGAAGAAGGTGGTGCACACCACAGCAGCAATCTGAAATAAACATATGGCTTTATTTTTTCCCGCAGAATGTTTATTAATGAATCTGAAAACAATCCTCACAGGGTTTACCTTTGTAAGTCTCAAGTCTTTGCCAGTGTGACTGACAGAGGAGGACTCTATCGACGCCAGAGTGCGATTAGATCTGAAGACCTGGAAACAGAAAAAACAGGTAATGCTGCTATTTGCAATTCTGCCTCAATTCACGAGCACTGACAGAGTTTACATACATTTAAAACTTCCATATTCAAGCCATTTTAAACTCTTTCAATTATAGCATATTTGTAGAGTGTTTTGCTGCTTCCTGCCCTTTAAGTCAACATGTATGCTGCCAAGTCTGTGTGGTTCCTCATCCTGATTGGCTGCTGTGTCTCTTTTGTGTGTCTGTTGTTGTACGAAAATTGTGAATTGTGAATGTACAAATTTCCACATATGTTAACGATTGTCTATTAACACTAGAGTTGTGTTTGCTTTTACTGTGATTTGTTTGAATAAAGCAACCACAAGTTGTTATTCCTTTGTAGCGTATATAGTGCTTATTGTATCTATACAATTTCAGTTTGTTAAACAAAAAATAAATAAATAAATTGCTCAAGTCCAAGACGTTTGATGTTAGAATATTAGAAAATGGACACAGAATGAATTAAGAGTCCTTGGGGAGCCTTTTCATGTGTTCCTTGTATCCGAGAGGAGGTACATTGTTGTCTGTCACAGGGTATCAATACTCTCACGAGGAGGTGCCAGAGTTGCACTTCGGACACACACCTTGTGGCTTTAAACAAGGGACATATACAATCCAATAGATCTGAACAAAAATAATTACAGAATACACACACAGATCCCAGACCCTCCATTTTGTGTTATAAAGCAACTTGTCCTTACCGTCAGAAGGATGGCCAAATATGAAGCGACGATGGTGAGTGTAGGAAATCCAAAGCAACATATCAGGATGAGGACAATATAGATTCTGTCATTCAGAGACGACCTCATGCTCCACCTTTAAATGGTTAGACAGGCAGACTGGTTATCACGCATATGATTGATTACGAATACTTGAAGAAATCGGAGGATACACAAATATCTGCAGATTTTGTGTAAGTAAACAATAGAGGATTGAGCACCACTGTAAGTTAGATTAGATATTACCAGTTGATGGTACAGCTGGTCCCATAAGGTTCTGGTCCATAACTTCCAAAGCCAAAAGCAGGCAGCAAGGCCCAGAACGATGCATAAACCCACACCAGCACGATGGACAGAGACACATGGCGTCGCTCAATCCATTGACCTGGAGAGCCAAGAAGCATGAAACCACTTAAAGAACTCCAAGTGAATATTTATTACCACTTAACCTATGATTTAATGGTCCTTTACTCTCACCTTAGCAATTATCAATCAATGAATGACTTTTAAATCAATAGGTCTTTGAATCCATACATTTTTAGAAGAAAGAGAGGGTCGAGTGCAGAAACTTTAATACGTGTATTGTGTTTGTAAGTTTTGTGTAAAAGCCTATGTGGCAAGAAATGCACCAATGTATTCAAGGAGAGCCAGATGGATTTGGAGCGCGGGCTGGCCTCAGTGGATGGTCCATAAAGATCTCAGACTTGCCATATCTTAAGCAGCAGATCTTCAGGCAACGGTCCAGAGAGATGAGACAGGTGGTGAGCAGAGAGCCGATGCCAAACACAAAGCCCTGAATGCCGTACCAAAGGCACCCCGTCTCCCCAAACACCCAGGCATGACACAGGCTGCAAGAGGCAGAGAGAAGGTTAAGGTCCCCCGCTTATGATTACATCATCCCCTTCTGTCTCTGAGTAGTGGCTGCTGTTCTCGATGTTATGTTATACTCACAGTGACATCACACTGAATTCAAGCTTCTTATTACTTAATAACAAAGCTCTGTACCTGGAAATGATGAAAAATGGCCCTCCCAAGAGGCTGAAACCAAAATCGCAGAGGGCCAGGTTCATGGTCATGAGCTCTGGAGGTCTGAGCTTCTTTCGTCTCCTGCAGTAGACTAATAACGCCACGCCGTTACCCAGCACTGATGCAACGACTGTAAAAGAGTAACAGTGAGGAAAAGATAGAAGACACAGTTTTGTCTTTGCTCTTTCAGTCCATAAAATACCAGTTGTGCATGATTACATGAAGTGAGCTACCAGAGATTGTCAGAGTGGATCAATGCAGTTATTCACCTTCAATCCTTTATTCAACACGCACAAACCAACGACTCAGCATTCACCAAAATATGACATTTGTCTGAGAGAGCAGAGTTGATTTGTTTATCTGAAGCTGCGCGGTGAAGAGGCAAAGACTAATTATTAGTATTTTGTTTTGAGACAACCTGAACTGTCTGCTTTAATGAGGTAATGTCTGATTGGGTCTTTTTGGTAAATAAGAAATTAGTCACACAGGACATACAAATTTTAAAATCTCACAACACATTGTTATATTTGGATACATTTCCAACAGTATGCAAGCGTATACCTTATATTACATTCACTGTAACACAAATAGTCAAATAAGTGATGATTAATAATAAAAATCCCTTTTTGTGAAATCTGGCATGATATATTTCCATATATTTGTTATTTTTGGATCAACTCCAGCGTGTTTGATGGTTCCTCAACTTCAAAATAAGAGTGGATAACGTCTCTCAAAAATAATCCTGAAAGTGATATGATGATAAAAGTGCCTTCAACCATGCTGACCTGTGAAGGTAAGGAAGACAGCGACGGTGAAGTCTGCAGAGGGCGACAGCTGGGAGAGGAACAGCGGGGGAACGGACGAGGGGACCAACCAGGAGCCCCTCGGTGAGCCATTGTCTCCCATGGATGTTCTGCACTGACCCACAGCATGCAGCGAGGAGGAGCAGCACCTGCAGCCTCAAAGAGCCACTGACGGCACGAACAACAGAATAATTCAAATGCTGTGACACCATGACAACTACGGTGGAATTAGAGAGCGTGGAAGTAATCTTTGCTCAGGGGGGGATGTCCTGCAGCACAGGCATTAGTATGCTGGCAACTATATTCTGATCGCTGCATGGTTTCGCTGAAGATTTTAACTCAATTTTAATCTGCTCTTGCTGTGCAGACAGAAACAACAGTAGAGCAGAAGCTCATTTCCAACATCCAGCTTAAGAGAGCAAAGGGAGCGTAAAACAGGAGTGGGAGGAAGACAGCAGGGTGTTTGGTGATCCAGGGCTTTAAGCTTCAGCATATTATTCATAATACAAATAGCATTTTTCTGTCACTGCATCACACAGTACACGTGTGAATTCGGCTATTGAGAAGTGTTTCTTTCGACGAAAAAACATTATGAATTACTAAATTATGATAATATGTGGACCATTACAAAGAAGATATATGTATGTTAAAACAGATTGAGGTGATATTAAGTCATCTTGACACAAATGGCGTACAGATCTTCTCTGATAGCGACACAATTTGCAGCTTTATTGGGAAAATCTATGTTATATTTCCATTGATTGTTAATTGTTCAGGAATATCACAGGAAAAGTGTCATAATACAAGCTACTTAAGCTTGTTACTAAAATAAATAAATGAATCATGATCATAAACAAAGGTTAACAAGTGGTCACAGGGAAAAACCAAGACCTTTCTTCTTAATCTTTTGTCCCTTCTGCTGGAATTGTATATTTATGTCAGCTGAGTCTCATTACTGACACAGCGGTCCAGAGAGTGATGAAGTCAGTGATGAAAAGATGCATCGTCACATCAAGATAACAGGTATGCAATCAAACAAAGCTCTTTTGTTCACAACACTCTTTCTCTGTCCAAGATACACACGTTCGAAAACACACCTGCAGGAGAAAAAAATCAGACTTAATTAATAAGCATCACCTCTCACCTTCTTGTGTGTTTCTCCGTCCTTCCTGTGATCTCATCAGGTCACTAAAGAAGAGAACTTCTCTTATTTTTTATTTCATCTTATTCTAAATACTCCCTCTATAAATCCATGTAGCACATCTCTGGAAAGATGATTCACTGTAAACAATCTAGCATTAAAGAAATCATCAGAGAGAGAGAGAGAGAGAGAGAGAGAGAGAGAGAGAGAGAGAGAGAGAGAGATTTTGAGTCTCTGATCTGCCTTGTGTCTTCGGCGATCTACTAAATCCATATTATCCCGAGGGATGATTTTGAAAATATTACAATCTCAAATAAACATATTTTTCTGTAGATTTGAAATATTAAAGGAACTTTAAAAGTGTCACAAAATACTGATGTTTCTAAATAATTGTCTTTGGTTCAAGACTAACTTTGGTAACGTTTGTTTTCATTTGACTTTGCATTAACATAAACACACAAACACTATTACTACTCACATTTCTATGTAGGCTGTTTTTTTCTTAGGGATGTATTGGAAGAAGAATTAGTCACATCTTACATATATCGTTTTGACCAGATATAAATTACATTTACTGTAAAGCCATTTCATTTGACAAAATATCTATTTTCTGGAAATTTCAAAAAGAAGTTTAGTTGAATGAATAATTCCCTTTAAAAATGTAATTCACAGCTACATTTCCTATATGCTATTCCTCTTGTAAATATTATTCTCATATGTATGCTTGCAATGTTATATAAACGATAAATCCTTTTATTTTATTCTTAAGGAGCCCCCAGTGATTCAGGCTGATAGACAGATCAGTGAGTAAGAACTGCATTACGTTTTGCAATTATTTTGCCATACATTGCCCTTTTGAGAGAGCAAATCCCCTGTAAGTCTGTAATTATGATCATATTGAACAATTACAGTGGGCTTTCTGTTGTTCAGGCTACAGTACCCTCTCAGATGGAGAAGATATTGAACAGCACTAAAGAAGAAAAAAAGAGCAGATTATATTACTTTAATAAAAGCAAAATGGTGACGCAAGAATTGATTTGAACAAAAGCTAAGTGCCGTGAATGTTTTCCCACAGGAGAAATCCTGAGATGTATGAGAGAGACTTCTTTGATCCATACAAGGATCCATCTGCCGAGATCAGCATTTATCCCAATGGAGCAGTTTCTAGTGTAGACACGTCTGTGCAAGACAAAAAAAACGAGAGTGCGATTCCACAAATAGAGGAATTTATTCCATCCCCGACTGCAATACTGCAGCAGTACAGACAGACAAATACTCACAAGAACAGAACAGGAACTTTACAAATGCGAAAAAGTAATTGGTCACCAATTTAAATCTCTTTCATTCGCTCTCTGTGGGACCTTTCTCAGGCATCTGATGTGGCAACCAGCCAAAGTCCTAGATAACAAACTGTTAGTAAAACTCTGGTATCAGGAGAATGTGGGTGATGTGGTAAAGCACAGTGACGAGCAATCAGCTGGTTGCTTTACTCCTTGCAAGCCATATGGGCCATCAGGTCGCAGACACGGTTGCTGTATGCAAACTCGTTGTCGTACCTAAGCAAGAAACACAAACAGAGTCAATATGCATCACTGAAAAGAGACATTAAAACATAAAAGTACTTCATACTGAAGGTTTACCATGAAACCAGCTTGACAAAGTGGTCGTTGAGGGCGATGCCAGCACCAGCATCAAAGATGGATGAGTGGCAGTCACCGTTGAAGTCTGAGGAGACGACCTGCAGGAGAGCGAAGAGGAGGACCCCACGTTACAAAAAGCCCAAATGACCAACCACCTTAAAGATCATGTACAAGAGAGCCACGCATACCTGATGGTCTGTGTAGGCCAGAATGCCCTTCATGGGTCCTTCAGCTGCAGCCTTCACAACCTTCTTGATGTCTTCATATTTGGCCTGTTGAATGTATTATACTGTCATTATCATCTTATTTACTATGTTTATTAAAAAGGACAAGTCTTGATTTTTTGTGTGTGTCTAAAAACCCCATTAAAAGACCCAAATCCATGATCGCTCTCAATATTTTCCGACTACTCATCTGTAAATCCTGAACTTTTTTAGTTTCTACTGAAGATGTACATTTAACTAAATATGGTCATGAATATACAAGACAGAGCAAAACAGTTCATTTACCACTGAGAAATAACACGCCAAACCAAGAGAGTCTCAGAACAAACCTGATTACCTGACTTGCAGTGAAATTCATTTCTGTTAACTAGTTTGTGGTCACTCACGGGTTTCTCCAGACGGACCGTCAGGTCAACCACGGACACGTTGGGGGTGGGCACGCGGAAGGCCATGCCGGTCAGCTTGCTGCAAAATACAAATGTTCAAGGTCAGAAACTGAACTCACTGAATTTAGCCCAAGTTTTTGCTCATACAATAATAAACGATGATGCGCGAAGGTTTCTGGCACGGACCCGTTGAGCTCGGGGATGACCTTGCCGACAGCTTTGGCAGCACCAGTAGAGGCGGGGATGATGTTCTGACTGGCACCACGGCCGTCCCGCCACAGCTTGCCGGAAGGACCGTCCACAGTCTTCTGGGTGGCAGTGGTGGCATGAACTGTGCTCTGAAGGACAAAGACACAGGAGGGTCACATGTGGGCCCCCTCTCTAACTTTGTAATGTTATGTTGGTGCGTTTATAATCTGGCGTTAAGGACAACTCGGCATCTCTGCTTTAATCCTCACCATCAGGCCCTCAATGATGCCAAAGTTGTCATTGATGACCTTGGCCAGGGGGGCCAGGCAGTTCGTTGTGCAGGAAGCATTGCTAGGGAGACAAAAGTGACCACATCAGTTCAATGAGGGTTTTCAAACGAACGCCTTCAACATACATTTTCTCTCAACTAAGCTTTTACACATCAGATAAACAATAAGTGAAACACTCAATGTTACAATTTTCAAACCATTTATATATACAAAGCAAAATGACCAAACAGTCTGTGAGATACTTTCTGGTTCTTACCTGACAACCTGGAGGGACTTGTTGTACTTTTCATGGTTGACACCCATGACGAACATGGGAGCATCAGCGCTGGGTGCAGAGATGATGACTCTCTTGGCACCACCCTTCAAGTGAGCCTGCAATGAGTTTTGAAATAGCATTTCATTTATGTTTTTGACAATTGACAAATGTTTATTTATGTTTTTACATTCAGGAGTTTTGAGGGGGGATTGAGATACGTACAGAGGCCTTCTCAATGGTGGTGAACACACCAGTGGACTCAACCACGTACTCGGCCCCCGCAGCCCCCCATTTGATGTTAGCGGGGTCTCTCCTAAAAAAAAGAAAAGAAAAAAAGAAAAGTTAACAATATATGCTTACTCAGTTATTCTCTTTGGCAACGTGCAAAGCTTTAATTAAACTTGAATGCTTTACGTAATAAAAGGCTGATGAGTGAACATACTCGTGGAAAACGGTGATTTTATGTCCATCGATGACCAACTTGTCACCCTCTATTTTGACCTCACCCTTGAAGCGGCCGTGGGTGGAGTCATACTTGAACATATAGACCTAAAAGAGGAAATGTGAAGAGATAAGAAGACAATTCACACCACATTACAGACAGCTGACGGAAGCAGAAAATATTGTATCAGTTTTAAAAGAGGAAACGCATATCTCTGATTACAAAAGCCTTTGCTACATCTTTAATTCAGACTATGCACATTTACTTTACTTACCATGTATTCCAGGTCGATAAAAGGGTCATTAATGGCCACAATCTCCACCTTCTTGGAGGTGAAACCAGCGCGGGTCACCAGACGACCGATACGGCCAAATCTGAAAATTAAACGTGTTGTTTCTTAGTCTGGCCTCTAGATGGCGGTATGACGCCATGTCACTGACCAACGCCATGTGAGACTCCCACAATTACATTACATTACAGGTCTGAGCTTGAAATAATCAGTCTGATAATCAGTCATTAATATGCTGAGTACATTTCTGACATTGACTTCAACCTAAGCATGGCCTACTTTTCCTTTGTGTGGGGTTCATAGCGTCCCCAGGAGACCTGAGAGTACTGATTAAGAAAGGCCCGGGTTCAGGAGGAGGAGCAGAGGGAGGTGTACACCTCACAGCTTATGGCTGCCCTGCTCTCACTCTCCCCACTAGGGGCTGAAGTCGAAATGAACCTCCAATGTGCGACGCCTGCTGATGGCAAGCCTGCTGTTTGATCAGCGTCCTAGTTACTTTTTAACCGCGGGTCCAAAATCCTGGCACAGATGATAGTCTGTCCCTGGACCCTGGGGGGAGGAGGCCAAGGGACAGAGAGATAACCAAACAGATAGGGAGGACATTAACGTCACACTATGCCTGTAGTTTAAATGTTAAACAACATTTAAACTATGCAGCACCCCTTCTACTTGCTTCAGACAGCAGAGTTCCCTGTTGAACGACCGCCATGTCGAAACCACTGCCCACATTGTTATCTGCTGGTGGGTCAAAGTTCAAAGATCAGGAGAAACATGAGAACAGCTAGGTTACTGTTGGTGCAGTTGCATATCCATTATTAATGCTCTTTCTCAGCTGCTTTATGGCAGCAAAAAATAACAAAGAAACATCTTAATATGCAAACAAACAAGCTTTAAGAAGCACTTGCGGTGCATTTTGAAAATATAACCAAGGCAGCAAATACACTAAATCTCCTTTATGCTCCCGGTGTACACTGATGAGGGGTGTGGCATTGGGAGCTGGAGGTTCAGCAAGCTCACCAACTGCATAATAAGAATGTGTTGAAGTCCAATGCATGTGAATTTGATTAAATTTGTTATGCGAGTGGATGAAAATGAGCTCTTACCCATTGATACCAACTTTCACCATTTTTCCAGGGTTGTCCTTGTCCTCTGGAAGGAGAAATGAGAGGAGATAGTGCGAAGTGAAATAATAATGCAGCCTGTTGAATATTGATAGAGCAACATTTACGGTGCCATATATTAGCTTTCACTTCAATGACAGCACTAAGAATGCGCGTTGAGATAAAGAGTTTATGCAAAATTATTCCACTAATAAGGTATTTGACCACAGTCCAAGTAAATGTCAATGTAAATCTGCAGTTATACCCAAAATTTCCCTGCAGGCACATAAACCACCAAATATAGATCAATGTTACATCCTCCTAAGCAGCAACAATTACATTTAAAACAAGAGTAAATGGGCAAGTGAATTCTTTTCAGCTTCATGGCCACATTTAGACCAAGCTGATTGTCCCCTGGTGATGAAAATCAAGTCCTGCAGCCTGTTGCTGAGGCCCTCTGTCTGAAATACTTTAGTTCCTGAAAGTATTTACCGTTTGTGAGATACCTCCGTCTGTCTGGCGGCTCCGGGTGTGAGTGGGAAAGAGCAAAGTTAAGCAGTGAGATTTATGATTGACCTGAGTTTTAAACCACGCCCCCTCAAGGGGCAATGCTCCTAGCCCCGCCCCCTGTCTATGAACGTCAAGGTCGTCAGGTCATACAGAGACTTGCAAGCTGGCCTCTGCAACTCAACTTCATGTGAATTGAATATCCTAGTAGCTTCTTTCTCTTCATCTCATTTCTGCTACTTGTCGACCTGAAGCTCTGAAAGGTTCTGCTTAGATCGACATCATTTCTGCAGAGGTTACCGTATAATTAAGCCTCTGTTGTGACTCCACCTGTGTCGACTTTAAGACGTCTGAATATAGATATTGAGATATCAAACTCCTCAGATAGTGGACTGAAAAAAGAGAGAGGTCCCTCACTGACCTTCTCTACAGTCACACAAGCGATCAAATCTCAGTCTTCCTGACTATGACATTTAATGTCCAAAGACCACGACCCTTCACTTTCAGACTTCCTGTAGCGACTGATCATTTCCCGCCACTCCATCTCCTCAGCAGGAGTCACAAGTTGAGTCTTGGTTGACTCAGCATGAACACATGACCATTACACATGTGCAGAGGAGGAGTCTTCAGTCTGTTTGAATCCATGTCAGGTAACCTAAAAGTGACAAACTGAGTCCGAATACAAAAAAGAAATATCATAGAGTTGCCTTTATCTGAATAAAAAGGCTGTTTTTAAGGTCTTGGTAATATGTTTGCTGAAAAATTAAATGTCTTCACTTCTGCCCACAGAATATTCGAAGGCATGTCAGAGTTTATCTGAACCAAAGCATTTGAAAAAAAATACAAAAAGTACAATATTAAATTAAAATAAAGAAAATGTTGGTTTAAACCAGAAGGCGAACCAAGTTAAATGTTGTTGATGGATCGCCCTGGCTGCACACTAACGCCTCACCAACGGGTAGTCCTGAGAGACAGGACTGAATCCTTAACCAGGGCATGGCATCTTGTCAAGACAGCAGAGCATGACACATCAACCCGAACCAAACATGACATTCAGGAACAAACAGTGTGTTTCACTTTAGAGGATCATGTGGTCCTATTATAACATTTTGCAGCAGGCTATCAGAAGTCTGCACCAGAGCAGGACGGTGTGTGTTAAAGCTGTGGTCCAGAGGTCTAGGCATAGCTGACCTATACAACCCTGTGGTCATGCCAGTCTTGGCCTCTACTTCGCCGCTTAAGGTCAAAGAGGGGAAGTAAAGGTCAGGCCAAGACGAGACGTAGGTTGGCTAGTAAACACTTGTCCGCTTTATACTCTCAGTATTGTAAATGCTGCCTCATACGAGTCAGGTGTTCTTTCTTACATCATAATTTCCATTTCTCTGCTCACAGGAAAGTGAGCGGTCGTGAAAAAAAGTATCTTGGGCATTATTATACTTTTAGTCTGGTCACTGTGAGACCCATTTAACAGCAGTGTTTTTTTGTAAATTATTTCTCAACATAAAAAGTCCACTCTGGGTAACTTTATCAGTAAATGTAGTAACATATATAGATTGCAGTTTGCTGATCTATGCAGAAGTATGTCTGCGTTGAAAGGGGCCCTCTTTCATACAGAGTGTTTCAGGTCTAGCGCAAAGTCCAGAGGGAGGCTTTGTGTGGTAAAGAACAAATAAACACATGGAATGAGACTGCCACCTAGTGTCACAATGAAAATCTCTGTCTATTTAACTTCAACTTCAAAGTTCAACTCAAATACCAAAATGAATAAGTAATATAAAGACAATGGTGGATATCATAGGAGAAAATAAATGACTTTTGCTCATAGTTCTTTCTTAAACTTGGAGAATTGTTAATTCAGTTTTTGTCTAAGCATAAAGTCAAACAAACACAAATATTACTAATTAAAATCATGTGATATGTTTAAAAGCTTCAGGATAGTTACTAAAAGGACCACGAGGTGACACTTGTTTTGTCAAAGTAGAAAGTCTTGGTTTGTTTCTTCCTTCAATATGAACTTTGGGAATTACCTCAAAGTTTTAAAAAAATCAATGTCTTGTTCTCAAACTGAACATTGCTGGTACGAAGCCCATCAAATGTACAATTGCATCATATTTATGTACGTGTAATTTATTTATATCAGTTGGAACGTCATATGAGATTATCCGCCAACATGTTTATCTCCATTTCCCTGTAAAACGATTAAAGATTCTTGCCCCAGGACTTTGGCTCTAGTGCCAAAGTAAAACCATTTTTGGAGGCAGCAGAGGAACCCAGATTGGACGCCATTCTCCAGAATGACGAAGGAAGAAATAGATCTTCCTCAAGCCTTCCTCATTACATAATGTATAAAGACTTCTAAAATATATATGTCAGGAGAATTTGAAGCTGGACTTTGAAGGACAAATTGAGAGAATGTGTGACAAACAAACTGATGCAAAAACCAGAAAACTATAACTGTCAAATCAATTTATTCGTGCAAATCATAAACGAAAAAACAATCAGTAGGAATCACACGTGCCATCATATTTTAATATCTAAGTCCATTACGCCTGATTTTACACACTCCCAATCCATAGATTTAACAATTGCCTACATTACATTTACTGTACGAAAACAAATGCTATAAATACAATAAGTGCCAATTTACTTCAAAACAAGCCCAAAAAACAATGATCATTTGATGTAAATACAGCTCACACAATGTTCTAATATTCAGCTTAATACTTACACATGGAATAAACTACAGCTGCTCTGTTAATACAGCCACAATAGTGTGAAGCATCTGCTCTACGCTGGATGAAACCACATTAGAAACGCTGCACGTTTACGCCACACTACACGTAGCCTACACACACGGAAACATCCTTCAGTGCACGTCAACATCTTTGCATGTGTTTTTCATTCTACTTAGGGAAGGATGTCATCAGTCTGTATTTTCTCTCCACTAACAGCCCAGTCCGCTCATGGACCCGATCCGATCCAGTTTCAGCCCAAAGCATCCTCGGTTCCATCCCCTCCGTGGCCGGTCCTGCTCTGCTCGCTTCTGATTGGTCACAGCTCCCTTCAGCAGGCGCAGCCACGGGCTCTCAGCCTGCGTTTGGGCATCAGCCCATTTGGGGTACTCGGCTGCTTTGACCCCCGCGGATAAGGTGGACTGCTCCTCTGGTTGGCTATTCAACAGGTTCTCCAGGTCATCCAGGGTCAAAAGGTCATTGTAGCGTTCCAGAAACTGCTCCATAAACTACAGAGGGGGGGAAAAAAAGATTACATTGTCAGTAAGTGTACGAGGGAGAATAATTCAATCATTCATACATTTCATTAGCCTTTCCTCTGATTCTTTCCTGCTCTCCCTCCCTTCTGCACTATTCTCTTATATCCGTCATCCACTCTGAATTCTCCTCAATCCACTCTTTTCTTCCTTTTCTATTCTCCCGGCCCCCCCTCCCCCTCCCTACCTACCTGCACAGCATCAGGAGGAGGGTGCAGAGCGCGAGCCTCCGTGATCTCCAGCGGTGTCAGGAGGAGCAGAGTGGCACAAAGCAGCACAGGGAACAGCATGGCAGCAGAGATGAAGGACAGGAAAAACTGGAGCAGGACTGAAAACACACTGCAAGGACATGATAAAGAAATGTAAATGACTTGTGCAGAAAAACACAAAAAAGACAAAATTGTTTTGAAAGAACATTGTGGGTTTATCCAAGCCTCAATTGATGATTTTCAGATTTTAAAAAAGATATATATATGTTCATTTCAAAAGGGAGCATACAGACACACATCGTTACAGAAAAGCAATGCAACAGTTGTGCTGTATAGAGGAGGTCTAACAGGAGTACATTTGCAGCCCCCCGTTCCTGGTTTAGCTTTTGAATCAAGATTAAAACAGCCAAACAAATAGAGCAGATCAAACGCTACATGTATTATATATCAGAAAAATTCTTTTATTTTTTTTGAGAAACGAATTTTGCTGCATTAAATTGTTACAAATTTTAAAAAATGAGGTGAGAATCTTAGAGTTAAGAATCCTGTACAAAAGACCTTTGAGAGATACATTTGAGGATTTCCTTACTTCATAATTATACAGAGGGTTCAAGTTGAATTGTGCAAATGCTTCAAAAAAAAAAAAAGACAAAATAATAACTCTAAATTAAAGAATACCAAAATGCATAACATATGTAATCATTGAAAAAAAATTGTGTGCTCACCCGTTTAGTTTCTCAGAGGGTCTCAGGGTCTTCTTCACAGACTCTTCTCCATCTCTCTGGTTCTCGGTCTATCGGGTACCTCTCACTTGTTGGCACCTACAGTGAGCATCACTATCTCACTCTGTTGACTCCTCCTACTCGTCGCTCTGATGGAATTGGAAGGATTTTTCTTCCTCTTGCGTCGGTCTTCTTGGCAGAAGCTGAATGTTGGGGCATCAGCTGGGATGCTGCAGCGGTTTTGTAGAGCAAGCGGCGACCCCCCCCTCCCCTTCCTCCATTAGCCCACCAACCCACCCCATCTTCCTCCTCATCCTTTCTTTAGAGTGATGTCATAGCATTGGAGAGAGTGATTGTCATTGCCAAGGTGACTCCGTGTACTCTGTATGCCAAACTGTGCTGCACCAAGCAAGGTCAGAGGGCAACAGCCAGCTAATGCCTCATCAATGGGACCGGTGAGTTATGAACCAGCTCCAAAGATTCACACGTTGTAATGTCATGACAATCTGAATTTTCCATTTCCTGTGTTGTATCAATGTTCCACATGCACATCAGCTTCCCTTTCTCCCCTTTGTCTCCAGAGTCTTTCCCAGCATGCACTAACCACCGTTCTCTGCTGGGTAAGTTACAGTCTGTCAGTGCCATCTGCTCCCTGTACCCCCTGCCGCCAAATTACTACACTCGGAGCTGCACAATCCAACACACCGAGCTCAAAGTTCAGCAGCCTCTGATTATTTCAAGTAAATAAATCCCCAGCAGTTACAAATGTACGTCAGAAACTGGACAATGCAATCAGTGAAAATTTCCTCTGTACTTAAAGCGGCTTTATGAAGCAAAATGGCCGATGTCTCATACCTGCACAAACAAGTTTCGGCTTTGTTAAATAAAAGTTACAAACTGAGCAGATTTACGTGACAATTTAACTACACTTGGCACCAACTGAAAACATTTAACTCAAATTTGTCGCCAGATAAAACCCTAGTGCTGTTGCTCACGTACCGTTAGCCTGTTGTTGGCAAGTGTCTTTACATAACGTATCAATCACATACAGAAATGCACCCCTCTCATCTTTTCGGAGAGGACGTGTGGGAGAGGGAGTAGGCGAAAAAGGAGAGAGATTAGTAATGAGGGGAAGGAGGGTTAAACTAGCGTGCTTGCCATGCAAGGGAAGAGAGGAGAGCTGTAAGAGGAAAAGTAGGCAACAAAGAGTAGGAGGTGGAGGACGGGAGGGAGAAAAGCACCAGGCAGGGAGCGGAGGGAAACCTACAAAAGAGATTGATTACAAGAACCGAGGCGGGCAACGAGGCAACAGCAAATGTTTCAGACAGAATAAGAGGGTGGGGGCATGACTAAATAAACAATATGCAGCCACACGCACATAGTTTCTAGTCTTATAAAGACTGAAATCCGATATGGAGCATCATTCTGTAAGAAAAGGGAAAAAAAAATTGAGGAAAATGAAGCATGCGGGGTGGTACTACTGTCTGGGCAAGCTGTGACAACCCATTAAACACCGCTGTCCAAACACATGATACAAGTAGACATTCAATGTCGCTTGTAATGGTGGTGTAAATTTACTTGACATAACACAACAGACACACAACTCTTCACACATTTCTCTGCGCCAGCCTCTGGAGGTTTCTTCAGGCCGGTGAGTGACAAAGCGCAAAATGAGACAGACAGCCGAGGAGTTCTTATCAAAACCAAAAACAAGTTTATTAAAAAACGTATTGATTCTATGTGATGAGATACGTTATCAGACTAGTTTAAATTGGTGATAAGTAGCAATCAATATCTTAAAATAAAATATACAAAAAGATCTAAAAAAAAATAAAATGTAATACATCATCTCAGATAAAAGATTTGAAAAATTAGACACAGAACAGAGACAAAACAGAAGATGGATCAGTTTCTGAGGCGAGTTCGTCGAGATGTGCGGGCGATGGGCGTCGTCACTTTAGGGGTCTCACTTTCTGCCATTACAGCATCTGGTAAAGATGTACACGAAGATTAGAAACTGATAGAGCAAGACCAGTCATGCAGAAGAAAATTTAAAAAAACTTGACTCAGGAATAGATAAACAAGGTATTTCAGTGAATGCTAAAGTGCTGAAAGATTTAATTAGAAGAATACGCCATGAAAATCTAACCTCCATATAAACACTATTCAAAAAGTCAGGTACGCTCCACTTTCTCCATTTAAATCTGATTTGTAATTTCATTGATTTAATCCTTTCAAGTTGTTTTCTATCAAAGCCATTAGAGAAATCCCCAGCTCATGGATTAGTGCTGCTGCAATGAACAGCTCCCTCAAGAGCAACAGTCCCAAATCCTCTTAGACAGACGGCTGTGTGGTTCAGGCCAGTGCTCCAGGCTACAGTACTTTGAACTTTGTGGTATTGATCTAAAGTATATTACGGACTTCTGCCAAAATAGGTGGGTCCATCCTATGCATAATACTAACAGCTGAAAAGACTAGTTGATTGGCAGAGAGAATAAATCAGTAAGAGTTATGTGCGGATTTTGAAAAATGTAATTTTTTCTCTCCTTTCTTTCTTCATTCAAGTAAACAACATGCCCTGTGCTGTTGTATTGTAACTGACCATCTTCCCAAACACAAAGATATTCACACAAAGAATACAATCAGACAGCTTTTTTCTGACATGTTATGGGTCCAACAACTAAGATTAAATTATAATATGTAGCTGCAACCCTAGATATATTTTTGTAAAAAAATATATAAACGTTAAAGTATTTTTTTGTAACATACCAGGTATGTTGTTTGACTGTTTGACACAATACAAGATCAACAACCGATTATGAATAAAAAATGAGAATGTAATATCATAGGAATCCTTAAAAACTATTTTCACCACTTGAATTTATGTTGCCACACTCACCCTCTTCATCCTCCTCTTCCTCCTCACTACTGAAAGTGATCACAGGTTTCTTGGACCTGCGAGATCTCTGAGGCGTCACAAAACTCTCATCGCCGCGGCCAGAAACTGATGGCGTCGCTTGACCTGTACCAAAATTATAATGTCTTTTTAAAAAAATAAATAAAAAAAAGTTTCCCATTTTTCTCTATGCACATTTGCATCAGGACACGGAAATTTTAATTGAATCATGAGACGACTGACCTCTCTTCGGCCTCGCTCGGCCTCTGGTGGGCAGAGGTGTACGCATCACGGTCTTCTCAGAGGATCCTCCTTCTTTTGGGTTTTCCTCATCCATCTCAGGACTCTCCACATTTTCCAGCCCCCGCGTGTGAACCGCAGTCAGACGTTTCTCAAACTCATCTACCTGGGCCTGGGGACACAAAGTTGCCGTCAGTAAACACAGAGATTGCATCAAAATAAACACAAATAAAAAGCACCAATCCACTTGGAAGTGGAGATGCAAGTAAGCGGCACCTTGAACTGGGCTTTGGCCCCGCGGCGGAGCTTGGCAGTGATCGAGAGCAGAGGCTGGTAGACCCCCGGCTCCGTTAACTTGTCGCTGTAACACTCCCAGCATTCCTGCAGCCTCTTAAAACCACGCTCACACATGGACAGCAGAGACAGAGACATGGCCAAGTCACACCACTGACGCTCCGTCCTGAGAGAAGGAGACGCAGAGAAATTACAGAATAAACCTGCTTAGAAACTATGTAAAATGCAAAGACACTCAGTCTCCTCAACATTACAAACCTCATTACTTATGAATATGGCTTTTCCCTGACATTTGGACCTAATCTAATTTTCCAGGAACCTTTTGCATCCAAATTAACTTTGCAATTGTGTAATATAAAATGTCCTTCCTTAGAGTATGGGTGAAGCATGAGTCAGAGGCAGCCGGAAGACTGGCCCGACCAATGAGTCCGTATGCAATCCTAAACTTAATGGAAAGATGTTTTCTGTGACAAAATTAGTGAATACAATGTCAAAGTAGGTGAACTGCTCTTGCGAAGGCAAGATATATTTATATAGTCACACCTTTTAACAAGGCAAAAAAGGAGATTTCTGCTTTTGCTTAAAAAGAAAAATAAATTCAGTAGAAGATAAAATTAAAAAAATACAGTGAAAGATAGGAATGAACAGGATTGAAGGATTATTCCAAATACTTAACGTTAAGATTCTTAATCTAATCACAATTTTTACAAAACGGTTCAATTTAAAGTATTTTGTGAGAGGGCTGAAGACTGACAAGGACATTTAAGAATTATTGGATTGCATCTTTTATCCATACCACTACTTATCAAAGGAATATATAGTGTGTTGGTAGTCGCAAATGTACGAGGCAGTAGGTCTGTGCCCAATGAAAGAAAGAATAGGAACGTTAGTGGAAGTAGGGTCGACATTTTGCACAAAATAAATACTGCAGGGCATAATCGGAAATGAGGGAAACAAAGAAAATGCAGGTGAGGTGTGGCGATTTACTCACTTGGCAGTCCTAAATCGCTGACACAGTTTCTCTACTAGAGACTCTGTCTGCCTTTCCTTGGTGATGTATGAGAACAATTGTCTGAAAACACATAGACACACAATACAGCATCTAAACAAAAACTCCCAAAATAGAAACCTATCAACTTTCCCCGTGAAAGCTTCTTAAATAAGTCATATTCCTGCTCAGAATAGTCAACTGCTCAAGGGAAGGCAGCAAATGAGACAAGAGATACTGAAAAGCCATGCAACTTACTTCATGATGGTGTTGAAGTCCTCTGAGGTCATGCCTCTCTCTGGGTCAGACAGGCGGCTGATGATATCTGGCAGCAGGTTGTAGATGGCATTGTCCTGATGGGTGACACCAAGAGTTAAAGAAAGTCCCAATTATTAAGACTCCATTATGGGTTATGGATGAGAGCGTGTGCGTGCGCGTACCTTGGAGGCCAGCTCGTTGAAGAAGTTCAGAGCCAGGCTGGTGATGTGATGTTCGGGGTCAATTAGCAGCACGGCCACTTCGCTGACTTGACCTTTGACCTTGAGCACATCCTTCAGCACCAACTGAGTAAGAACCGTCACGGCTGTCTGCCTCACTGAAGGAACCTCGTCACTGAGCCTAGAAGAGAAGAAGACGCTGATTCATGAGACATCTTCTGATTTTTACTTTGATTCTTGCTAATGTAGTCATTAATATTTGAAATCGCTGAAAAATGAAAAATATTGCAACCCACGTTATCAGCAGCTTGAAGGCATCAAAACAGTTACACTTCATCACGACAAAAACAAAACAATTTGACTAAGATGAAATATCAACAGTGATTAGGATACATCCTCTGGAAAACATGCAAACTGCCCAATCCATCTGGTAGATGTTGAAATATTTAACTGGTTATTTGACAGGAAATGGAAATTTAGGGGATCAAAGTCAGTGTTTCAGCAAGTGGGCACCATGAATTTAATGGCAAACCATTCAATCGATATTTCAGTCTGGACCAAAAGGGTTGAACTAACATTAGAGTCATGGGTGGCGATATAAAAAAGTTAAAGAAAAAGTCTTGCCACCTGTGCATTTGTTGTTTCGAAGTCGATTAAGCTTTCTGTAAAGACCGGGTTATTGGGCAGAACGTTACTGGCACCAAACAACTGTCACAGCTTTGGCTGAATACAATAGGATTGGACATGCTGTGCCAGAGCAATCCGATAGCTTTCTGAGACCAATTTAAATTCAACCTCACCCAAAACCACAGAACAAAAGAAACTCATTAACCATTTCTTGTTAATGACAGAGAGCAGGTCTCCGGGCAGAGGATCAGACACTTGAACATGGCACCTCCACAAGCCAATGGAAGGAGCTTGCAACTGAAAGGAAGCAGGGTAATTAATTCTTAATTCGCTTATCAGGAGACTCCAGGGCAGCATCCCAGAAAACAGTAGAGGTGCCGTGTGTGGGAGACAATTAGGGAACGCTATGTAACGCTTATCAGGTAAAAAACACGAGGGCAATGAGCCATTATAAATGAACAGAATGTTTTACACATCCCAAACCAGACATTGTGAGCATCATCAACCATTATAATTAAAAACGCACTTCATCAAACAGAGAAACTGCAGCTTCTAAGTTCGCGAAAGAGAAACAAGGAAGAGAACATTAAGCGTTTTTAAAATGAAAGCCTACCTACAGGCATAAACCCTTGTAGAACCTCTGTCTTCATCCAAAATTATTCCCTTCTGCTCATCCAACCGCTCTGTATAATTACAACACTCTCGTCATTGCTTCTACTCGCAATCTGCAACACACTAGTAATTAAGTTGTTCATTGTCTAAAAGCACCCGTGTCTGAGGCGGTCAAACGCTCCACCCCAGTTCACGTGTGGGGGTGTGTTTATCTACTGCCCGTGGTGACCGCAGAGGTCGGGATACATTATTGGCGTTTGCGACCACAGATCATCTCAAAGTTTGTTCCTCCCATAAAAAGTTGTGATGGGAAGAGTAAACTTTCCCCATCATGTGGCTCAGTGGAGCACGGTGACAGCAGCAGCACTCCAGCGGACGAGAGGAACAACACACTGAGACGTGCTGGTGGGATCAGGATGAAGATGGCCGAAGTGTAAAAGCAGAGTGGGGTGTTTGCTGATATGGAACGCCATTTACAGTACACCCACTGAGTGGAGCCACCAGGCGTACGCCATGCTTACAATATTAGGTGAAGAAAAACAAGCAAATCTGAGGATATTGTGATAATGTCCAGCGAAAACGAGTTCATTAGGAATGATGAGTTGCTACTGTGATAAATGAATGTTTCATCACTGGGCTGATTTAAAAAAGGTCAACTCCCTCTTCGTTCTTTTCCGGATTTTCAATTGAAAACACCCACTCAGTAATTAGCAAAAAATTAGGGCTAAGTTAGGAAATAACTGAAAGGGTTTTGTTTTGATTTGGGGTTATAGGAATACATGAATTTTATTGTATGCATTTTTCACTATTGTCATGTTTATTATTGTTTGCAATTAGCATGTAAAGTGCCATTAGTAGCTTTTAAAGCACTATACAAAAAAAATAAAATATTATTATTAATATTTTCTAAGGGAGTGGAAAAAAGAAAAATAGCATTTTGACAATAAAACATTATGTACAGCACTCAGACCAAAATTGTATTGGTTGGATTTGTAATACAACTGGGAAGCTACAGAAGGCTTAGAAAGAACAAAACCAATGAAAGTAATATTCCCACCCACCCTTTAAACAAACTCGTCAAATTACCTGGCATAGAGATTCTGAGTCCACGGCTCCAAAATGTTTGGAAAACGGACGGTGAGATCTCCCAGAGCTATTACGGCATTTGCCCGGACCACAGGGAGAGCGGAGCGCTCCAGCACGGTAAACATGAGACGGATGTTTTCTTCACACACCGATGGGCTAATAGAAGAAAAGAAATCACAGTATTGAAAGTTATTTGATTAATTCAAGTAAGTTTGTTTAGAGTTTCACTATATTTAGGGTTGAAACTTTCTAATATTTTCACCATTCATTAGTTTATCAATTAAGTGATTTATTGTTTGGGCTAAACAGTAATACATGTCCCAAACAAAGGTATAGGTTTAATATCAAAGATGGAGGAAGCCAGAATGTTTGCTTTCCAAAAAGGACCACACATCCACATGTTTACATATTTATATCAATGAGGTTAGACTAAATCCATGGTTCACAAATGGGGGTACGTAGAGGCACGTAAGCTTTTCCCCCCAAATATATCCATTTAAAATTAGCATTATTCAAACATCCTTTAAAAATTGTCATTTCATAAATATAAGTGAAACTGAATTTCATATATTCTATAATAAAATCAGACAATGATGGCACAACGCAGTTAATTACATCTTTTTTTCTAACCAGAAATAATTTTCCGCTGGTTGAAAAAACCTTTTGCATGGGGTACATCACTGAAAAAAGGTTGCGAACCACTGGACTGAATAACAAAGACTGGAAAGAGCGGAATAGGCAATATGCGTTTACCTTATCATCATGTACTGAGAGAGTGCCAGACAGGCAGCAGTGGTGAGCTGTGGGTGGGAATAGCGTCCTGGGGAGCTGCAGACTCTCACCAGCAGGGGAAGGAATGCACACAGCAGATTCTCCTCTGAACAGACAGGTAAGAGGGTGAGAAAACGTTTAATATATGAAGACATTACATTATCAAAACACTATGTTAACTGTGTGTATGCTGTCAATTATAATTCTTGAAAAGAAAAAGTCCATGGGTGCTGAGGATTTTCTTACCAGCGAGTAATTCAGTCTCACAGATCTTTCTGATGAGTTCAGCCTCAGTATCTTCAGCAGAGGCCCCCATCAAGCCCAGCTCCTCCTCCATAGCACTCTCATTGGCGGCGTGCTGTTGGAAAAACACAAGATCTTTACAAAACAGCCACCTGTCCATCTTAACATATTCCTAGAAATCATGAGCCTTCCAACTTGAAGCACACTACTGATGGTGCAGTCATTCAGATGATTTTTGCTTTCCATTCATTTCTATGGGGTTTTCAGTGACCACTTAATTGTTAAAAAGGTATTAATTTAAGAAATATGGTTCAAGTATTAAAACGCTGCCAATAGGTTTGAAATTTTAACAAGAAAAAAAATAAATCAAAACCTCCATTGAAACTCTTAAATCACTCATGCCACATTTTGCATAGATAATCACTGACAACTTCTCGTTCTGGCAGGAAAACCATGTGACAGTAGATTGCACGCAAAGTCAATGCACAGACTCGAATGGTTGCGAACAAATGTCCACCGGGCGGCGAGAATGGCGCGTTGCGAACAATTCGCCTCATTCACACAAGTTAAAATTCTCTATATCTGACAAAACATTTGTGTGACGCTGAACGTTGAGATGCTCAGCCCATCATCGTTGAACCAAACTGCTGCTGCTGATCCGCCTCAAGTAGCGCTAGATGCAGCCGTCATTCAGATGCTGTTCCAGAGCTGCGTGCGGCTACGGATAATATTATGAACTCGGAAACGATGACGTTTGATGTTGAAGTGTAAAGCAGAACTAGTGGTTATTTCAATGGCAAATGGTAACTGTAATTAATGGTGATAAGCCACACCCCCTATTAGGCACAAATGACGCGAACGAACCACATATAATCTATAGATATCCAATATTCGCAACGCTTTTGGTGTGAACGCAACATTAAACTCTCTGGTTATGAGAAAAAAAGATAACAAAAATTAAGTAAACAAATGAAAAATGACTTGCTAATTAGAAGAGACATTTATTTTTCTTGTTCCCTGATGAGCTGAACAATTATGAGCCATCACTCATCTGTCACTAAAATGAATCTAGGAAGGCCATCCTGTTGAGATACAGTCTGTCAAAACTATTTACCACTCAGGGAGTTGTTTTGGCGTCAAAGTTATTAAAATATCATACTTTTAAAACTCCACCATGAACTGAAATAGGGCTGCATTTTATGCTAATTTCTTGATTAACGAATACATGTTTTTGTCTCTAAAATTCTATAAAAGTGTGAAACTATCGTTTCAAAAATAGTTGTCAATTAATTAACCAACTAATAGTTTTAACACCACATTGAAGCTATTTAATGGCATGGTGCAAAAGACATCACACACACAGTTAATCAAATTCACCTCAAATTACCTGCAGACTGAACAATTACAGCTTAGCTAATATACAACTTCAAGGGCAATGAATTGTTTTATACTCCTCTGTAAGTGTACAAGTGTTATATACAGCCCCGTTACCTTAGCTTTGCTGGATGGACCCTTTTCCTTCTCCGCCCTCTCTTCCGTCTCTCCTCTCCTCCTCCTCAGCTCGGCACTAACACTGCGCTCGAGATGAGACACCTGCCAAAAAGCCACGCAGCCACACAGCGCCAACAGCTGGGCGAGACACACGCAGTTCACTACAGAAGAGAAAGACACATGGACATGTGATTAGAGTATGTTGGACATGTTACACCGAGTCAACGCAGACCAAAGAGACTTACCTTGCTCACCTGACTCATTGGACTCTTGAGATCCATCTTGCATTTGGCTAGCATCCTTGCCAAGTTCGCCACCTTCTGCAATCTGATCGAGTAAGAGGCGAGCGCAGCGCTGGAGCAGTCGGGAGCACAGCTGGTCAGGGGATTCAGCCATGAAGTAGAGGAGCCGGACAGCCTGTTCCATGAAGCTCTGCCAGTAAGGGTCTTCCATCACCACACCTGGAGCAGTTAGGTCAAAGGAAGAAACCAGTGTGAAGTGGTGAAGGCAAACGCGAACATATTTCTTAACAAATGGCACACTTGTCTCCATTTACCTTCAGCAATGGCCTGTGTGAGGCAGGTGAAGAGCTGATGGTCCTGTGGCAGTCTGAATGGAGCACCTTTTGATTGCTGGAGGAGACAATGCAGCAGATTATGTTAGCATTGTGTTAAAGCCTTTTTACATGTTCATGGGTAAAACGTCTACCATTGGACAGGTTTCTCTGCCCCAGAGTGTATAAATAAATCAGCTTTTCATGCATTGAATTATCAATTAAAAATATGCAATAGTAACAGCATGATGCAAACCTAATGTGAGGAAACTGTGGTTGGAAATGTGAAGGGTTTGATACCAGTCACGGTTGCCAAGAAATAAGCTGAATATTGCCAGCAGTTCAGATATCGAGTGTGATCATAAGTGGTGACTCATTTTCAACTCACAGGAAAACCTTTGTGTTTTGTTGACAATAGCTTTACTTCATTGTTTGTGAATTACAGACACCACCGTTTTGTATATCAAATTTAACTGCAAAAATAACCAACTAAAAATTGATGGTGATAAAATGAGTGTTTTTAAGGCTAAACGTTAGAAGAGCGCGTAATAATGTTGCCCTCTGGTCTGCTTAGAGGCAAATCATGACTTATGTCTCCTTACCCTGACATGGTTTGTGATGCTGGAGATAGTTATAACGGCATCTCTGGCTAGAAGAAAGTCTTCAGTCACTTTTTCTCCCAGAGCCACAGAACAAAGAGTGTCCAGATTACTGAGGACCACCTCCCTCTCTGCCCTGTTGGATTTGCATGAATACAAAAATGAAAAGGGCCATTAAGAATAGATTTTACATTTCACAATGATTATGCAAAGTGAGGTAATAACATCTGTCCTGCATCACCCCAACCGCTGTGTGCTGGCCTTGCCAGTGCACGGCTGCTGTCCAGATAATGTGTGTAGGAGGATGGGTTAGGGGGAGTGCATGAGATTTAATAGGTTAGGAACACTGCTAGCTGGATGAAGAGAGGCAGCAGTGTGGGTGGACTGCAGATAGTCTCTTTACACGCTCGCTCATCCCTACAGCGGTGGCAGTCTTTGAGGTAGATTGAGGAGGAACGCAGAATGTGAGTTATATTTTAATTTATATAGAGATAAAGTGGTCCATGTCTTACCGTGCAGCCATACCCAGCAGTAACACCGCAGCTCGCCTGTGTAAGTTTGATGTTTCTCGTTTGCCAGTAAATCTTTCCCACAAGACCTGCACAACAGTAGACTGGAGATTGCTTCCACTACCAAAGAACTCCTGCACCTGAAAAAAACAAACTGCAATTAGTCATGTTTAATACAAACCTCAGAAAAGTAACTACAATGTACATTTTATAGCTGGTCAATTAAATATCTTATATAATTGTGTTCTATAAATAACAATTTTTCTCAGAAATTATTCAAATAAGCTTAATAAAACTGTGACTCACTATTTCCTCAAGACATTGGATTGTTCCCAAAGATGCATCCACCATCAGTTCAGAGAGACTGTCAACAAGAGTGTGGGCTTTCATCCTAAAAGACGAGAGATTTACTTAAAGAGCGCAACTCAAATCTTCTGCTTGCATCACAATAATATCACCAGTAATATGTAAACAATGCAAAATACTAGAGAATCCCAACAGTCTCTCTCTCGATAGATAGATAGATATACGTTCAAAGATTATATTTGATGTTTTTGAATGTCTGTTGTATGGAGTGGTTAGATTGCTGCCAGATCGCCCTGTTAATCCTGTGCCGAGCAAGCAGGAGAGTTTCTGCTCGGCTAAATGACAATATTCAGGATTGAGGCTGAATATTTTGTTACATCAAAACATGTTTTGTAAATGATACAATTTATTATGATCAATTTTAATAAAGCCTAATTATCGGACTTTACAACACACAGTTTTTAGAAATGTTTGAGACACTTTTTTTTATATCTGCAACTGCGCAGAAATATCAGGTTTAAACAGAATGAACAGACAAGCAAAGAGGCTACACAAAGGAGCCCTACAAAAATGAATGCACCAGCTGAAATCAAATCAAATAGTCAATGTTAAGGCCATTCATAACATCATACATGTGTGAGGTAGTTTTACGTACCTAATGGAGTCTCCTTGAGGGTTCAGGTACAACCGCTTGTAGGCCTGAACAACAGCATCTTTAATGGCAGCGTCAGCTGACCAGACCAGAGGCAACATCTTCCTGACTCCACTCACAGAGTTGGCAACGCTGAACTCGCATACAGTCACACAAAACTGTACAGCCTCCTGGACAACTAAAACAAAAGATTGCAGTTGTCAAACATGAAAATATTTCTTTTAATACACGAAATGTGTACACATTTCAGTAAGTTTGAACTGATATATATGGCCTCTACCTGAAGTGGTTTTCCAGTAGAGCATGCTGTTGATGACAGAGATTGCCCTCTCCACTTGTAAGGCAAAGGTTTCTGTGTCTTTCAGGTACTGCACCAACATCTCTTGCTTCTTCAGCTCCCCAGCCTCTGCCTCCTCTGCCTCTTTTTGGGGGGTTGGTGGCAAGTTCTGGCTGAGATCAGCGGTGTCATCGTCCGAGCCTAAACAAAAAAACACCAAGTGTTATATGTAAAGTAGCCTAACCACAAAGGAATTCAAATAAACCATTTTTACATTGCTGCTTGATTACTCTACACTTTATGCCGCTGTATGCACTTCACCATGAGGCTTTTCTTTATAACAGCACACTAAGAAATAAGTCATCAATTATTTTAACTTCATTTTCTGGTGTCTGTCAGTATTACAGGGCCAGAGTACACACTGGAGGCGCACGCACACACGCACACACGAAATGCAAAGAACAGAAATGTGTTAAATGTGTTCAATCATGCTTACATTAAGATTCACATCAGAAAGCTCTTAGGAGTATCTCTCTGCTTAAAAATGAGCAGGTGAACCAAGTGCAGTCTTTACCTTTGAATATCAGAGCAAGTGTGTCCATTAAAGTCTCAGGGGTGATATCGGACAAAGACGCAAACATGTCAGATTCGGGGAACCAGCCGTAGCCTTTTATACAAAGACGCACAGCATTCCTGCAGAGAGGAAAGACAAAATACATGTCACATATATTGTTGGTCAATTGAAAGTGTGGGAGTAAGAAATCCTTTAGGGAGTGAGTCTTGGTCAACTTGGTGGTTAGCATCACCTGTATTTGTTGACACGGAGGTACTGAGCAACCATCACTGCAGTCGCTCTGTCGTTCTCTGCCTTATTGTCTTTCTCCCTTTCATCGTCCTCGTCCTCGTCGTCCTCCTCCGCTTCTTTACGTATGGGCTCCAGCTCTGCCATGACAGTGACGAGCAGCTCAGGCTCCATGGCGGCCCACAGCTCGGATGCTTTAATCACTGCCACTGCCGGGAGGGAAATTCAATAAGGATGACTCAAGTAATAGCTACAAAGAAAATGAGGAGGAACAACTGACAGAAAAAGGCCACAAATTAAATCAATTAGCAGAAGTAGGGCAGAACGGGAAGAGAACTGTCCTTTGGATTAAAACTTTTAGATTTTAATATTGGCTTCCAGAGTGCCAGCATTTGATCATATTTTGTTAGTGTCACATTTTCCTTTCTTATGTTAGACACATGTATGTAAATTGTATTTTAAAAGAATGGTGGAAGTTAAGGGCTACACAGAATAGTTCATAGCTTTATTCATAACATCAACATTTAAATTCTAAATTGAATCTGACAAAAATATTCTGTGTCAATCAAATTTTTGAGCATTTCAAAAACATTTTTATTGCCCTCAAATTAAGGGTTTTGCACCAAAGTTCAAGAACTTGACCCTCAGATTTCCAAAGAAGCAACTCACAGCTGACTGAACATTGAGAGGTGGGTGAACTTCTTGCCCTTTGCACACATACTGTCAGCTTCATACCCGTGATTGTCCACTCTAACTTTAAAGAGGACTAATTTGGGTGAAGACAAGTCACTGTAGGCAGGCCCTTACAGCAGAACAGGAATGCTCCTCTGCACAGCCAAGATTACCTGCCAATAGAGGCAAGAAGAACCTAGCTCCCTTTCAGTAAGCTCGTATTCGCCTTGGACTCATCATTGAGCAAAATATCAGAACATAAAGGAAAATAAACTTCACTGGGTTCATTCTTACCCGGTGCTTTCCCCTCCAGTTTCTCTTTCATCCCTCTCAATTTAGCGGCCTCTTTCTCCAGCGGTTTCTTCAGATCTGCGCTGCTAAGCTAAAGAGACAAGAACACATTTTAGTGAGATTGTGAAATCTGAACAAATAGCTACTGTGAGTCTTCATTAATCATGTTGCTTTTAGTGACCTTGCAGCTATATGGGTTGTGTGCGATGAACGCTGCTAACAGCTGGATGGCGCTCTTCACTGCATTTATAGACTTGTCCATCAGTCGCCCCACGGCAAGCTCCATCACCTCACTGTACTTACACAGGGGCAGTGCCTCAAGACAAAAGATTATATTTATTACCAACTGGAGCGTTTAATAACATGCATTTACAGATAATTAAGTGAATCAAACCTACTTTGCTGTTGACTATGCGTGCATAGACCTGCAACACACGTGCCCTAACATGGGAATGTGTGTCATGCAGATGTTCCTGCAGTGTGTCAAAGAAGCGGTCGCGGTCAGCTTTACCGGAATCGTCAAGCTTGTCACCACACAGGACCCGCACAAGGATCTCTCCTAGTACCTCACACACAGCAACGCGCATTGTGTGGCTCTGGAAGACAGTCGGAAAAGGGGAATACGTCTGTATCTAATCTTGTACTTGTGTCATTAACATCATGTTTTGTATCTACAACAATCATTGACGCTTTCATAGCAAATCTGGCAAGAATGATGCATTAAAACTACTTGAGCAAATAAAATACAACACTTGAGAATAAACACCTTACTTTGTGTTCAGTTGAGTTTATGAACTCTGCCCTCAGATAACCAAAGAGCAACTCATTGGGGAGTCCGTGTTATGTGTAAAAATATTGCTTAATGTGGTGTTACCCCATGTACAAATTGGTGCACATTACTGCACAACCCCGCATAATTAAATTAAATTATGTATCCAACAGCTCTGTCATCCTCAAACTAGCGAACAACATAAACCCCTACACAAAGTTTTGAAGGGCACAAAGAGCAGTGGTTGTTGGGAATAAGAGGTCTCATTAATATCATTTAACGTTTATATTATTATTTGACAACAGTGTTCAATTCAGGAGCAGTAAATTAATGATTCAATGTTGGTAAGATGAACATGTTCCAAGTATTCTGTACCTCTCCTTCCAGGTGTGTGATGAGCACACTTATGTTGGGGAGCATTAATTCAGGCACCAGGGAGCCGAGTTCTGCAATAAAGGAAGAAAAAGCTTTGACCCCTGATGCGTCTCTAGCTAGCTCTTCACTTGACCTCTGACCAATCTCCCTGAAGGAATGAAGAGAAAAAAAGAGGAATGAATTTCTATAACGTGATTATCTGCAGCCAAAGATTCGATAGCATTAACAGATTTACAAAGAGGACCATTTGTTCTGAACTCTTTATGCACAGAAAAATATGCTTTCTCACCGTATAACTTCTCCTATGATCGCCCTGACTCCATATTCTGTGCTCCACACAGACACGGCCTGGGCAAACACGGATGACAACTGCTCAAAGTGTTGCAGCAACTGGATCACCTTTACACTTGCACCTGTAACAGTTAAGAGTATACATTAAAAAAATAATATACAATGTATGCTTAATAGCAATAGCTTATTAATTAAACTGAAAGTGTTGATAAGCTCTTAGTCACAACTGTTGCTCATGTTTAGCATGTGACTGAAACTTACCCAGAAGGTGGTTGTACTTCTTAATTAGAACTCCCAGTAAGTGGATTATACAATCTCTGGTGGGTTTGCTCTTGACATGGCTGATGGTAGGGTTCTCAAGTAGTTTATAGCAACAGCAGGTCACACAACTAAGAAGGGACAAAACAAAGAATTTAAAAGTTTGTTCATGTTATGATGTCGTAAAATCTGCAAGAAGTGTAACTACATTAGTCTCCGTTAGTTACTTTGCAAAACTACAGGTGTTTGTGATGGTTCTTGGACCCAACCACAAAAAAAAAAGAAGTTGTGGGAGCCTTAGCAATGGGCTCAAGAAAAAAGATTTAAAAATCAAGGACTGTGAGGAAATATTAAATAAACATTAACGTAAGAAATTGAACAACCATCTAATTGTGTTCAGTTTGATGCAACAGCATCAATGGAAAGGTTATGTTCATATGACCTCCAATGTTATCACTGCCAGGGAAAGAAAGTTGGAAATCAACTAACTGAATAATAATAATAATAATAATAATAATAATAATAATAATAATAGTCTGACAGTGTACTCTTGCCTAGAGCTCCATAATCAGCTGTGAAAAACAGTCAGAAAAAGGAAATAAGTCTGTTTCTACAACAATCATTGACTGGGGATTTATTAGTCTTGCCATTTCATGGCAAATCTTGCGAGAATGATCCATTAAAACTACTTCAGCAAATTAAATACAATACTTGAGAATAAACATTACTTTTTGTGCAGTTGTTGCTGCCCTCAGATTACCAAAGAGGAACTCATTGCAAACTGAACAAAGAGCTGGATGAACTCCTCGTCTCACACTCTCTCTCTCACACATACACACACACACACATATACGCACGTACACACTGTTAGCCTCATCCCAGCCATTACTCCGCTTTGACTGTAGAGGAATAATTTGGGTTAAGGTGAGTCACTGTAGGCAGGCCCTTACAGCAGAGCAGTAATGCTTCTCCGCACAGCCAAGATTACCTGCCAATAGAGGCAAGAAGAACCCAGCTCTCCTTCAGTAAGCTCGTATTCGCCTTGGACTCATCATTGGGCAAAATGTAACTGAACAGGGCAAAAAATAATAAAGACAACAGAGACACTGTACTCTTGCCTAGAGCTCCCTAATCAACTGGGTACCTAATGAACTCTTCCTCTACCAGGGAGAGGCTCCAGAGGGAACGAATATCCAGCTGGAGGAGCTGCAGGAGGGCCTGCAGAACCTTCTCTCTCTCGCTGTCCCATTGTAGAAGTCCATCGCCTTTGCCTTTTTTACCACCCTGTGCAAGACAGACAAAGCATGTTAAATTAAATGTGTTCTGCCTAAGAAAATACTCAACTCAGACAATAAAATGGACAATTGCAATTAACTTTGAGTACATGCCCTCAGTTTACCAAAGATTGTAATTCATACTTGTCAAACCAACGATAGACTATAGCTTCTTGCCAGCTGATACATGTACATTCATACCACACAAAGACAGAAACATCCACACATTGTCTGTCATCTTCGACCTCACCCGTCCCACTGCTCTTGGGGGGGCAGAGATTATCGAAGGTGACAAGTTTACTGTGGATGGGCCCTTACAGCGATGCAATAAAACTCCACCACACCACCAAGATTACCCATCTAACAGCAGGCTAGAAACAACAAATCTCCTGGTCTGACTGAATCATTAAACTTGCCATGATATCATCATGCGGGCAGTAAAAATAGTTTAACATAGCAACAATGCCGTGTCATTGCCAATAACAAAGTGTTTCTTAGCGGCATGATCTCTTATAAACATACCTTCCCAGGTGCTGTGACAATACTTTGTCTACAGGAGTCACCCTCAAAGATCTCTGTGAGTTTGCAGAGTAAGTAGACACTCATTTTAACTGCATTAAGTTTCTCTTTGCGCTCTGCAGCTGAGACGGAGGTAGAGACCAGAAACGCTGGCAGGGAAGCAGCCAGACCGCTAACCACTGAGAGGAGGAAAAAACAGACAAAGTCATCACATAGGCATACCAGTTGTATTGTTGTCCATTTAAATGTAGAAACATGAAAAGGTGCAAACCTTGTAGTAGTAACTCCAAAGTATCCTCTTTCAGACTCAGGTTTACCGCATTGCATTGCCTGAAAAAGAGCATTTTGTACCCATGAAGTTCTTAATAACAATAAATAGAGCATGTTATACACAATCAATACTTACTGTAGCACGCTGTAGCCTGTGTCAAAGTGCTCCAATATACACGAAGGGCCCTGGCTCCTCAATGCAGCCTTAAACTCTGTGTGGAAGCGAAACAGAAACCGGTCACAAATCAGCCCAACTGAAAATGTCAAAAATCATCTTCACAACTTTTAACAACCAAACCAGCTACTTACTACAGATATAGGGTGGCAGCTGTTTTGGGGGCACCACATCCTGAACCACGTACTGGTTGATCCCCCCGGTCTTTACCAGGTCACCGACGCACACAGGCACAAAGAAGTCCCACGACATCCCTGATAAATAAACATTATACTTGGTTTTCATGCATCATTAAATTTTCATTTTGTCCGCATGTCAAATAAGAACAATGTAGTGAAACTACTTTAGCAAATTGAATTCAACACTTGTGTCCAGTTGAGTTTATGAAGTCTGCCCTCAGATCACCAAAGAGCAACTCATTGCTAACTGAACAACAAAGAGGTGGCTTGAACTCCTTGATCGAGGTGAACTCTTTGTCTCTTGCCCTTACAGCAGAGCAGGAATGATACTCTGGACAGCAAAGGTTACCTGCCAAGAGAGGAAAGAAAAACCTAGCTCTCCTTTAGTAAGCTTGTATTCGCTTTGGACTCATTACTGGGCAAAATATCAACTGAACAGGACTACAAATAAATACATATTAATTACTTCAACAATTGAACACAGTCATCTAACAGTTAATTGTGTTCAATTTGATGCAACAGTATCATATGCGTTACAATGTTATCAAGTGTGTACAACTCATTATATTCAGTTCTTAACGCTAACTAGGATGTTTATGTGAACGACTTAACTCTAATCAGCCAGGTAATATTACTCTCTATGATCGATTCAGAAAAAAAGATGAATCGTCTTTCTTTTGTGCAGACAGCAAACAACGAGCTGCGAGCAAATCTAGCAGGCTAGCTAGCTAGCTTCTAACGGCGTCTCTTTACTCGTTAGCTGTAAGTTATTTTTAACTGAAACGAGAGTAGTTAGACTCAGCCAACTACTTTTAGTAGGTTAGACAGATAACACTCACCTGTGTCGCCTGCAGTTCCTTTATCCACAATGACGACCTCTGGAGACTAAAAGTGTTGGGCGCTCTCTCCGCCGCTCTCGAGCTGTTTGAATCCGTAAGTTTTTCAAACTTATTTGGATATCGCGCCAAAGCAATGGGGCTCTGACGTCACCCGCAACCCCACCCCCTACAGGAAGACTGTGAACACTGCCCCCTGCAGGAGGACTGTGAGCACTGCCCCCTGCAGGAGGACTGTGAGCACTGCCCCCTGCAGGAGGACTGTGAGCACTGCCCCCTGCAGGAGGACTGTGAGCACTGCCCCCTGCAGGAGGACTGTGAGTACTGCACCCTGCAGGAGGACTGTTTACACTAACACAACGTCAGAGTTGAAAAGGCAGATTTATCTGATAAAAAAGACCACAGAGGCACGTTTTTTTTTGAGGTAGTAGCTGTATTCAAATGATTGACAACACAATCACCCCCTCTCCATTGTTCCAATGTTTCAGCTACAGAAATGACAATACTTTTCACGAAATGTCTTACTTTCTATACAGCACTCAATCAAATGTTAAAATTAAATGGTATTAACTCACTACCCAGAGATAACTAATACTGTCGGGATGCAGCATTTGTCCTTGTGTTCGTTTGACGTCTCCTTATACTTGAAACATAAAACTAGTGTTTCAAGGCTACGCACAAGAAACTAACTATACAACAAAGCAAACAAGTATCCATGGCCTAACGTGTTTCAGAGAACATTTTGTAGTACATGTGAATATAGTATTAAGTATTGTGACAACTTGGAACTGTTAAACCACTGGGGGCAGTTGTAGTGTTTATTATTCATGTCTGAAACAAAATGTAAAAAAATAAATCACAATAAGAGCACCAAAAGTAACGGGGAAAAAACCTGTTAACTGTTTAAAAAACAAATATTAAATACATTTGTAACCACTTGGCTCTTTCACACACACACCGCATCAGACCAAGGCAAATTACATAAACCAAAAGTAAATGCACCAAAAGTTAAGGAAGATGAGAAACAAAAATGCTAGTAACTAATGAAGAAATATTCTTCTCATTTTCCATCTATCTGTGTCCATGTTTTTTTCCAGTTTTTATTTTTATTTTCTCTTTCTGTCTTGAGAGCATCGTGGACAATACCTGCATAATAAAAAGAAAACACCCAGCAAAACTATTTAGTTGACTTGAATAAGTAACAATTCACACTTCAGGATCGTACATTACAGCCTGGGTTTCTTACCATTTGCCTCTCGGTTTGGTTGTCAGGCCCACGCATGCAAAATGAAACCACTCAATGGAGCACTGGAGAAAAGACCAAACAACAAAACAATGTTCTGTTTAGTTTTCCTGCAAATAGAGCACTTAGTCGAGACAAAACATGAGCTCAAAAGTAAAATCAATCTTTTGAAAGAGAGACATCACATATATTGTGGAAAGTGTTGCATCTGCTAATTTATCCCTTGCTCTGTCATCTGTGACCTTGTGTGTGTGTGTGTGTGTGTGTGTGTGTGCGTGCATATATATATATATATATATATATATATATATATATATATATATATATATATATATATATATATATATATATATATATATGTATATATATATATATATATATATACATACATATATGTATATATATATGTATATATATATATATGTATATATATATACATATATATATATATATGTATATGTATACATATATATACATATATATATATATATGTATATGTATACATATATATACATATATATATATATATGTATATATATATATATATATATATATATATATATATATATATATATATATATGTATATATATATATATATATATATATATATATATATATATATATATGTATATATATATATATATATATATATATATATATATATATATATATATATATATATATATATATATATATATATATATATAGGATGTACTGGTACTCTGTACAATAGCACATTATTGATATATAACATATATAACATATTAAAAATTCTTATTCAATCTTCTCAATTTCAGGCCTGTACCATTAAAGTGCATTGTTGTTGACCTTTGTGATAGTTGGTATTTGACGTTAATGTTATTGAAATAAAAATTTAAAAAAAACATTGAATTATAGGTTGTTTCAAATGTAATGAAAGGTAATTCAAATGTCATGTCTTTTGAACTGAAATAAATACATTGTCTGTATTATCAGATGTCATGCATGTCCAAAAAATATATAATTTTTTAGCAAATATTCATACAAAAACTCCACAATTATTATTGATGAATATAGGCAGTGCAACTCCTCAGCAATAGGGAAAACGGATATACAGTCCAGAAGGTACAAAACAAAAAGGAAAACCATGATTTTTATATACCTTTATCAGAAGGTATATTAAATCTTGTGTCGTATACTTTCTGATGAAGGTGAAATATTCTAACTGTGCAATATCCCCACATAACGTCCATCTCTTAAAACGTGCAATATCCCCACATAACTCTCCCCTTTTCCCTCTTTTCACAATCCAGGAACAGCACTCAGGACTAGCCTATTTATTACTGTTATTTAACATATATGTATGTATAGTGTTTTATATTTTATACTTTGTCTCTTTCTTATTATAGTGTTTTTAATTCCAAAAATGTTAACTCAGAGAGGCACAAAAGGCAAAAAACCTTGAATCTTGTCTTTTGAAAAATGTCCGTATTCATTAAACATTTTTCTTTGTCTGTATTTTTGTCCATTCAGGTCTGTATTTGTATTTGCAATGAGAACCATGTTGTGAGCTCTTTTCTCCTATGTTCTACCCTCTTTTGTTGCCTGTTAAATTCTCTTAATCTACATTTGTTTTCAATATATTTTTTGGTTTTCAAAAAACCAAACTTACATCAGTGTTGTCGCAGCCGATCATCTCGCCGTAAGAGACCTGATGACACAGACAGTAGGTGGGTTCGTTGGGGTCCACGGGCATGTCCAGCACATCAGATGGGTGCACATTTCCAAAGTTGGTGGCAGGGCTGTTGAATTCTCCTCTGATGATGGAGAAAAGTAATGAGGAAGTCAATATGATCATAAAACTAAAATTACAATTTCAAACCCAAAAAGTAAACACATAGCCATCACAAGCTGGACATAAGATACACAACATACGGTTGGAGAAGTTTGACTTTCTTCTGTGCACTCTTAGGACTTCCATCTTCATCTGAGCTCTTCACTTTAGACCTTGTTTTAGCTGTCTTCTTTTCCTTCTGTCTGGTTTCAACTGGAATTACAAAACAACTTTATTATTTCACTAGATGTGGTTTTGGTTACCCTGACAGTCTTCCGTGCAAAAAAAAACACACAAGACATATCAAGCCAATATTGAGAACACACACCTTTCTTCCCCTTGCTGGAGGTGGAATCATAGTCCGTGCTCTCAATCTGTTTTTCCTTCAGGTCGGCCTCAAATCGAGCCAGGTCTGTGTCAAGACGTCTGATGTGTTTGTCGACCTGCAGAAAATAGACCTTCAGCCAACTGATTGAGGTATGAAGGGTCTATCTCGATCCCAAATTACTGACAGATGTATGTCCAATATTATGTCTATTTCTAAGATACTAACCATCTCGTAGGTCTGCATGGCCAGTTGCACTTTATCATCTCCAAATTCCTTGCATTTACTGTAAGACTGCTGAATCTGCCTTAGTATGGACAGCTTCTGTTCAGAGGATAGAGTCCGCGCGTTGGCTGTGTACTCTTTAGCCAGAGAGTCTATCTGTCCCTTTAGATCTAAAAGACAGACAAGTGATACTTAGTACTGTAAAACATACAACACAACATTGTAACTGTCAAAAAGTCAAAGTTATTTAAAGTAAATACAAAAATATACAAATAATAATAGCAGTGATAGTTTACTTAAATCATAGGCGTTTGCTTTATTGTTTATTATAAACAGCTTCTGTTGAATAGGACATGAAATAGCATGGTTACTAGTTAGAATACTTAGTTATTTTAACATCACTCACAACATATTATACTAAAACTGGCAAAAGCAAATTATTACCTTAAGTCTGTTATTGAATATGAACTAATATTCTACTGCATATCAGTGATTCCCAATCTGTTTGGCTGTTGACCCCTTAAAATTAAGTAATGTGTTTAGATTTAAGACAGATTATTAGTTGTGAGCAGTTCAATCAAAAAATGATGCCTAAGTCTTGGATTGTATTAATTTAAAGGGTGTTTTTTGTGAGCTGAAGAAGTTTACTTATCTATAAGAAAAGGGAAAACATTGGAGATAAACAAATACAAATATATATATATATATATATATATATATATATATATATATATATATATATATATATATATATATATATATATATATATATATATATATACACACACACACACACAATTTTGTATTGTAAATGTTTTTACCCCCTAATTTTCGTATTCAAATAATCATCTTTTGGCCGCTCAGACTCTCCTTAGGATCCTTTTGGGCGACCACGACCCCTAGGTTGGGAACCAGTGCACAGTTTACAGTGTTCAATCATGAGACTTTGGGGTGGCGCAGTGGGCTGCAGCGGGGCTCTAACAGCGCCGCAGATGTGCGTCTTCAGCTCAGAAGAGTCAAACAAGAGTAAAGATGCACAGTTATTAGACAGCAGCTCATTGTTCTCACCCTCTGTGCGCTGATCTAGATCCCTCATCAGATTGAAGTTTCTCTGCAACTCGAAGGGCAAGTTTTCGATGCCTGGCGTTGTGAAGGTGGAGACAACAAACAGTTTAATCCTGCTTCCAGGGAGCCCAACATGCGACAGTAATGTTATTTCGAGCAGGACAGCGCGCTTTATCATGTGCGCTGCATGACTCTTCAGCTAACATTCATACATCACAGTGAAGAGCGAAGGGAACCAGAACATGCTGCATGTGCAATGAATTAAAATAAGGCCAAGTGACTTGTTACAGTACAATGTGTGCGTGCAATCTCAAACGGCATCCTCTGTCGTTCGGGTGCGCCGCTTTAAAATGCGACCCCAGCAAATAGACCGAGCCTAAACCCGCGGACCGTTAGGAAACGGTTACTTCGGTTGATTCCGCACGAGGGTCGCGCTGGGGCTTCGTTACACAGCTAAAGACAAACCACAGAGCGAGCCAAGTAAAACAAAATGTTGTTCAGCATTAAGACTCATAATAAATAGCTTACTGTCCAAATAATGCTCCAAATACATCCCCGCCGCCATCTTAGAAAACGTAAACAACACAGCTTCCGGTCCGAAATGGACCAAACTGATTGGCTGCTTCACAGGCTAGGAATATACAATTATCAAAGAGAAACACATGTAATCAATACTAGTTTGCATATGGCGCGACTCTTTACCCCATTTAAGATTGACAGGATTCAAGATGTCTGCAATCCATTTAGGACCTAGTAAAACCTCTAATTCAAAAACATACAATTGCATTGATTTATAACAATGAATTGGATTATTTTGATAATCGGATTACATTTTTCAATATCTGACAATGTAGGACTCTTTACATTATGACTAGACAGAACTTACAATTAAAGATACCTTGTATGGAGTTGTGAATACTCATAATTTCAATCAAAGGCATCAACTTAGACGTTTAACAATTTAAATTGTAGATGTTAGAAACTGGAATTATGAGTTATCAAAAGTAAAATTCACACGTCAAACTACATTTGTAAATGTCAAATATGTAAAAAGAGATAGTCAAGTGAAATCTTTTAAATGTACATGGTTACCCTAACTGGCTTCAACATTGAGCTGTATGCATCAAATGAGCCAATGATCTTTGTGTACCCAAAAGACCCACTGATGAATAATGAATTGAACAAGTGATGATCTGAAGTATCTTAAAAGATTTATTATGTTTCACAGATTCATAGATTTATGGACGTTGTCCCGACCCTGGAATTAAATCAACAGACAAACATTATGAATATTCTGGAATACATAAGAAAAGACCCAGTTTGAGCCTCTATAACCAGTCTAAGTCACTCGTATATGGGCATTACAGATAACATCTGGCTGACACACACAGTACAGTGAGGAAGAGTATTGCTGCTTAGAAATAACAGCACACACACATTTGTTAGATGAAGGGAGCGAGGTCTGCAAGGAAGCTCGACAACATTTTTACATAATCTGATACTATTAATCATGGTGTACACGTCATCATTCTACATCTTTTTTCCCCAACATGGCCTTCAGCTTTCTGAATTTATTCTTTCCCATTCTCTTCTTTGTCTTCACGGCTGCTTTTCTGTTTTTGCCTTGCTTTTTCTCAAATCTGCTCTCCTTTTTGTCAGCCTTTGATGCTTTAGTCTCGTCAGATGTCTTCGCGGCGGGCTTCTTCGCCTCTGCCCTTTGCACAGTCTCTCCATCCATCTTGGCAATCTTTGCCTTTTTTGGTCCCGAAGGTGAGTCCTTTTTGCCTTTTGGCTTGATGTTTGCAGTTTTCTTGGCTGCTGTTCCATTGGCATGAGGTTTTCCCTTCAAGCCTCCTGCCTTGCTGGGAACCATCTTTTTCTTGTCACTTTTGGATGGTTTCTCCTCAGAGGAGCTGATCACAGCTGTCGCCTCAGGAGCATCCGTATCGTCTTCTTCTACATATTTAACAGAGGGTGAGTTCATGTTTAAAATGTTAAGCAACATGATGAAAATTGGGAAGTGCTCATGCGAAAAAGTGTTACCTTTGCCTGCAGACGTAGTTGGAATTACATTGGAGAATTTCTTCAGCTTGGCCACAAAAAATCCATCCATATTGTGGGAATGAGGGTAAAATCGTCGAGACAGTCGCATAGTAGGATGAAATCTACGTTCCTTGAACCTAAAAGAATGGAAAAACAAATTTAGGGTTGAAGATCAGAGTCCCTGCCTTTCAATAACTCAACCGCCGCGGGGGTCATATTTACCTGGTGAAGCCTTCCTTGCCAAAGTCAAGTCCAACAGGAACTAATTTGACATTTCTTTTCTTTAAAGCGTAGTCTACCACCCATTCGTTCTCCTCCACCTGGTGGAATACATTTTGATCAGTACCCAAACCTCTCTTCTAAATACTCACATATAACAAGTAAACCGAAAGAGGAATTAGCTATTTACCATTATTGAACATGTGCAGTAGACCAGATATCCTCCCGAAGAGGACTCAGCATTGACGGAGTCAATGGCAGACAGAATCAGTTCTTTCTGCAAGTGAGCAGCTCGCTGGATGTCGGCCTCATCCTGTCAAGGTAATAAGCGTGTAGAAGAAAAACAGCTATCAAAACATAATTGAAACCAAAAGAATATATTCGAGTGCATTTGTAAGCAGTGAACTGTGCTTTACCTTGCTGGTTTTCACAGCTGGATCTTTAGCGATGACTCCTGTGCCTGAGCAAGGAGCGTCAAGCAGCACTCTGTCAAACCCACTCATCACCTGTGAACAAACGGTTTCAACAAGTTAGCACACTTCATAAAACTCAAGGGTAAACCACAGAGATCAGGTTTTTCTACACATGTGAACGTCACCTTTGGGAACTGCCTTCCATCATAGTTGCAGATAACGGTGTTGGTGACCCCCAGGCGATGGACGTTGCCTACAACACTCTTCAATCTGTCAGCGTTGGCATCATTAGCCACGATCATCCCAGTGTTTCTCATCAGCTGAGCTGAGGGTTGAACGTTCACAAATGTCATAAAACAGATTTAGCACTTGACAAGAGTTGGCGTTCGCCATGTTTCTACAGTGGCCCAGAACGGACAAAACAAATGAGGCCAGGTGGGGCCATTTGCGCTTTTGCATCGGCCACCAAAGTTGTCATTTGTTTGCAATCTGAAATCTCACCACTAGATGCTCTAAATACAAGACCTTTAAATAAGTAATGTGCTAATTAATTAGGGCATTATCATTATTATTATTATTATTATTATTATTATTATTATTAAGGGCATTTCTCACAATTCTCTTGCATTTTATAAAAGCAATGTTTAATCCATTAATCAAAGATAATAATCAGCAGATCAATACGTGATGAAAATAATCATTAGTTGCAAAGCAAGACCACCTTAAACAGTTGGAAGCGCCTATTAAATGAGTATCACAATGTATAACTTCAGCACATCTTACCGATATAGGTCGTCTTGCCTCCTGGAGCTGAGCTCATGTCCAACACCAACTCTCCCTCTTGTGGCGAAAGCGCCATGACGGGCAGAAAACTAGAGGCTCCTTGCAGCATATACTGACCAGACAGATACTCTGGGGTTGCACCTGTTTTAAAACATGAAAGGCATTATACAATTAGAGCTTGTGTAGTCGTTAACAGCTTCAGTCAGATTGTTGATGTGCTGAAACGTACCAACAGGTACTGAGGAGTCATAGATGACCAAACCAACTTTAGACCATTTTCCCAGTGGATCAAGGTTCACTCCTCTGTTGATCAAAGCCTAAAACAAGAAAAAACAGGCCATAGTTCAACATCTGAGAACTTGAAGGCAATATTTTTCTGGGTTAACAACATACTCAAAACTAAAGCCAAACAATTAATTAATTAATCTTCTATTCATCTCTGCCATTTGTTTACAAAAAGGCTACAACATGTGTAGTTTTTGTTCCGTTAACTACATAAATCAAATTTGTATGTTATTTCTTTGACATAAAGTGTTGTTACATTCTCTAAACAAACACAATATATTACTACTTTATTTATGCTTCATAGTAAGTTGACGTATAAAATACACATCAAGTATTTGAAGAATCTCTCCCACCCCGAGCTGTTACCTGGGCAAGATCCCTTCTCCTTGTTTTCAGTGTGTTGGTCCGAATAGTGACGGGTCTCTGAATCTCATTGGCCTCAAGAAAATCAACCAGCTGTAAGCAAGAAAAAAAAACTAATTTAAAAACAAACTTTGCAGTAAAAAAACATTTAACTCAACACACATTCTCAATCAGGTCTTGACGACAGCAACATGCCAAACATGAGAAGAATATCACAATGTCTGTGTTAGGACAGAGGAGAAAGAAATACAAACACCCACCTCTGAGAGAGGGAAGAGGTCCATGAATTTCTCAATGAGGAAGTTGTTGTAGCTGTAATAAGTACAGAGATCCTTCTTCAGGAGAGAGATGTACTCTGACCTTTCTTTCCCTGCTTCCCTTTTTGTTGAGAAATTACATAGGACATCAACGTTGTCCTTAATTCTTTGATAGATTGTCTTCAGATCCAGAGGAAGGATATCTGACAATGCGGATAAGAAAATAATTTAGACCAGTTTTTAAAAGAGAAGAATATTTTTGGAAATAATTGTAAGTTACTTACTTTCTCTCTCACTTTCCTCTGCACCAGGTAGCCTGAAGGCATCTATTTCATCCATGTTGGCTTGTACTGTATCATCCTCATCAGAATCAGCAACTGATTTATTTTCCTCATCATCATCACCACCATCTTCATCCTCCTCATCACTCTCTTCAGCCATGGTTTCCTTCTTCTTCTTCTCTTTCTTGGCTGCACGCTCAATGGGAAGAAGCTAAATGTGAAAAAAAGGAGGAAAGTTGTCACTAAAGCAAATTTACTGTTTATCATATTAACCGTAAGACACACTTCTGGAATTTGTTGAATAATTAAATGTAAACATTTGAGTCACAATTTGTCAAATTTCAAGTCTTAAATACAGAGAAACACAACAAAAACATATGGAACAATTGCACATACTTCCTCTCCATCACTGTCGTCTTCGGCAGCTGCTTCCTCCCCACTGCTTTCATCAACGGCACCATAGTCGTCAACCATTTCATCATCATCATCATCGTCGTCGTCGTCGTCGTCGTCATCATCGTCATCATCATCATCAATTTCTAGTTTAGCACCTTTCTTTTCTTGGTCCTTTGCTCCCTTTTTTGCCCTTTCCTGTTCCTCCTCCTCCAGGTCCTCCTCCAGCTCCCAGTGCTCATCACTGTCATCATCATCATCATCACCTTCAGGTTCATCAATTTCTCTTTTCCTCTTTGCTGGTTTCAACCATTTACTGTTCTCATCAGTGAATCCTTTAGGATAAAAAATATGCAGATCTTAAACATCACTTCAATTTAAAGGGCAAGTCAGTTGAAGTCAACTAGACATTTATTGTTTTCCTTCTATTCAGGAGCTAGGTTGTAATTATATGCACTTGTTTCTAGAAAACATCCCAACCACATGTGCAAACACTGATGTGGATACCTTTCTTGGGCTGTTCTTCAGCAGCAGCAGCAGCAGCAGCAACGTCTTTAGGTTTTTTCAATTTCTGGACTCTTTTTGCAGCTCTGTAAAATGACAATATGAATGATTGAACTTGTAAACAGTAATGTTATTTTACGTTGTATAAACGAGTCAACCTCTTACCTTTTCCTGCCTCTACTCGACAGGCGTTTTGGTCCTGCTTCATCTGCAAAAAAAAAAAAAAGGGAGAATGATGCAGTCAGCCAAAAGAAGTGTTTGTAAACTTTATGGCACAGATTTCCAGAGTTATTGTGTGTCCTCATAAATAGCTGATAATTACCATCAGTTATAAACTTGGCCAACTCAATCTCTGCTCCTTTCTGCTTCCTGGATTTTCTCCCTGGCCCTCTCTTCACCTGGCTGTTGGGATCCAACTTCCGGCCCATGACTCCAAGCTACACAGAGAAAATTATGTTCGTCTTTTCAAATCAATAAACATGGTCAGTATATATATGAACAGATGCCAGTGTTGCTAACCTGCTGTAATCTGATGCTTAGAAGCACATAACTTTTACACATACTTACACACAGTAAGTTACAGCTTTTTGTACTGAACCTCATTTAGAAAACTAGTTAATCTGTGGTGTTTTTGCAAATCTTGTTTGAATTTTCAGGACAAAATCTCAAGAAATGTAAAATAGAGGTTATATGTTTAGATAAATTAAGAAATGTTTGTGACTTTATTGAACTCAACCTATATCTTTGTTGACACTTAGACAAATGTATCTTACAGTGCTTGAATTGTATTCAAATTGTATTGACAGTCTAATCAGGATATAAGAGCTTACGTATAATATTTTCTTAGAAACAAATATATTATGGTCTTTGGAAAAAGACAGCAGCACTTATTGAAATAAGCAGCTCATCATGACAAATAATGTGAAACAACGTTAATTTAAGTCAATCAAATTAATCTATAACGACCTGGGAAGGCCAGCAGACAAATTGTATGACTTGAATTCACTTATGATATCTTTTAAGGCATCCACTAGTAGGCATCTACTTTAAAGTTGATCAGGAGTTGGGCCGCATAGCGTCTCACACGTGACGCAGTTCACCATAAGTACTTTTATTTTTTTTCTTACTTTCTACAAATTGTTTTTGTATGGATTACAAATTACATTCATTGCGACATACGTACATACGTATTAACTGATAATGCGTACAAATGCTTTTGTTCTTTAGAAGTGACATAGTACTGACAAAATAGAGTGAAACGATCAGCCAGACAGAGAATTTACGTAAATTGACCCAACTCCGCATGTCGTGTTTGCAAGTTAAAATTACGACCTCGACTATTCACACTATTAACACCACATAATGATCTCAGCAGTAATTATCCTCAAACTCACCGGTGAATCTGTTCCTTTTTAATCAGACTTCTGCTTGTACGCTGTAAGATTAAAATACCCACACGTGAATTTTTCTTAAACACGTTGTGGAAGGACATCCGTCGCAAATAGGTGACGTCTCGAAGGCGTCGATGCAGTGCTCTGGCGCGCGCGCACACATGTTTTATTCTTTTTTCTTTGTTCAAAATAGCACTTTATTACAATATTAGCGTAGCTTTTGTTTAGTGAGCACTTATTTGTTGTAAGACACGCACTCTTGAAAGTGAACTTTATTGTTTTTTTTTCTTTATTAATTTTAACAGTGACGCACCAATTCTGCGACAATCCATACACAGGCATCATGGCGGCCACTAATGAGAAGAAGCGTGGTCTTGAACATTTGGACGAATATGAGCCTAAACCTGCCAAACATCTCCGCAGCCTGCACGACCGCATGGCAGATAGAAGACTGGTTGTGATTCTGGAGGGAGCTTCGTTAGAAACCGTGAAGGTGAGTCTTGAGGGTCGTGTCTGTGTGTTGTTGTGATGCAGCTCCTACCTCCTCCCAGTAGAAGTGACGACAATAGCGTTATATCTTTCTTTAAACTGGGCTAACTTCACAATAATGAAATGTTTTTTATTGTACAGGTCGGAAAAACCTTTGAGCTGTTAAACTGTGACCAACACAAAAATATGATCGTCAAAAGTGGAAGGAATCCGGGACATATACGACCAGACATCACACACCAGGTAACTCAGCATTCATTACGAATAGTGTGCACAACTGTACTAACATAGGTCTGTCGTGACCTTTAGTCGGAGAGAAGTCACGTGTTATTTCAATTAAATATTATTTAAATAAGACATTTGAGGAGATAGTATGAGGTCTGGTATGACGCTAAATTTAGCATCCAACGTGTTTATAAGTGCATTCAACGTGGTACAACCCTGACATGTACATGAGTCATAGAAGTACATCAATTGAATCAAATATGTTTATCTCCCGCTTGACTCTGTCTATTACTGTCTGTATCTGCGTGTATGTAAGACAATAATTAAGAAGGAAGTTGTCGACTTTTATTGTGTGTGTGTGTGTGTGTGTGTGTGTATATATATATATATATATATATATATATATATATATATATATATATATATGTATGTATGTATGTATGTATATATATATATATATATATATATATATATATATATATATATATATAAAAGCAGTAATAGTATCAATAAAACTCTACTTCCACTATTTGTTTAAATGTATAATAGTGTTTTTGGTCCATCTTTGTCATTGCTGTGTTGTTGTTTTTTCATAAAAAACTTAAATATTTGTATTTACTCTTACCAGAGCCTGCTCATGTTGATGGACAGCCCCCTGAACAGGGCAGGCCTGTTGCAGGTTTACATCCATACAGAGAAGAACGCCTTGATAGAGATCAACCCACAGACCCGCATCCCTAGAACCTTTACTCGCTTCTGCGGCCTTATGGGTAAACTATTGTTGTTGAATGCTTTCTTTTTAAACCACATATATGTGAGTTGAGGTTTGTGCAGGCAAAGTAAAAAACTTTCTGTCGCCTCTTTTATTGTTTCATGTCCTAAACCCTGCCTCTGCCTCACTGATCTCCTGATCATTCTTTCGTCTCTTCTTGTATTTCAGTTCAGCTGCTGCACAAGCTGAGTGTCAGGGCCTCTGATGGCCCTCAAAGGCTTTTGAGGATGATTAAAAACCCAGTGTCTGACCATCTCCCTCCCGGCTGCCCCCGCATGTCCACCTCCTTCTCTGCTACTGGAGAGGCCGTCTGTCCTCGGTCTTTGGTGCCAGAGGGACCGGCTGCAGTGGTGATTGGAGCCTTTGCACATGGAGCGGTAAGAAATGTCGATAAATGGTAGCTTTTTCACTGCTCTAAACATCAAATATCTATGGTACCAATCTATGTGTCTTTATTAGGTGAATGTGGACTACACAGAAAAGACAGTGTCCATCAGTAACTACCCCCTCTCTGCGGCACTGACCTGTGCAAAGATGTGCTCTGCCTTTGAGGAAGTGTGGGGTGTCCTGTGACAAACGGTCAATAAACTACGAGTGTTGACCTGGCAGAGACATGGACCTTTTTTAATGGAGAAGGAATGGATATGATCTCCATTTCGCAGAGACCACAGACATGACTGTTATACACTGAATGTGTATACTTGTATGATGGTGTTTGGTCACCGTGTGGGGGGAAAAACTAATTTCTGTACAAAATGTTCCTTTTTCTTTTAAGAGGCTGTTTGTTATATCATTATCAAGTTCACCATTTACTGAGTTATGAATCATCAATCAATGCAGTTGCATTAAACTATTTGACTAAATGATCAGTTGTTTTCTTTCATATAGACTGAAGAGTGAATTTCTCAGGGGTGACAACATATTAAAAGATGATAGAGTACATGGATTACCCTGCGAACATGCAACCAAGTGTACAATAAAAATAAGATGATAGAAAGTAATTTTTAACTCTGCAGATTCATTCAAAAGAAAATATACAATTTCTGATTGATTGAAAGGTTTTATTTTATTACTACATTACTCTCAATGCAAATAGTAGTGAGCTCTTTTCCTGGCTACCCAAGGTTGCTGTGCTTTTCCATCTTGGTGGCTGTTTTCTCCATGAAGTAATCTATCGACGTCTGTTTAGCTTTGGTTGACGTCTCCAGGTCTTTCTTGCCTTTTGAACCCAGACTGCTTGGGTAGTTGTATATCTGTGTTTCCTGCTTCCTGCTGCTTTGCGAGTCTTGCCTTTTGGTTTGGCTGCTGCTTTGCGAGTCTTGCCTTTTGGTTTGGCTGCTGCTTTGTAAGTCTTGCCTTTTGGTTTGGCTGCTGCTTTGCGAGTCTTGCCTTTTGGTTTGGCTGCTGCTTTGCGAGTCTTGCCTTTTGGTTTGGCTGCTGCTTTGTAAGTCTTGCCTTTTGGTTTGGCTGCTGCTTTGCGAGTCTTGCCTTTTGGTTTGGCTGCTGCTTTGCGAGTCTTGCCTTTTGGTTTGGCTGCTGCTTTGCGAGTCTTGCCTTTTGGTTTGTGAGTCTTCCTCGGCTGTCTCTGTTCAACTCTTTTGAAGGATTTGCTGGCTATTCTTCTCTGCCTCAGATCAGCTTTTAAGTATGGGGTTTTCACACTAGTTGTCCTTACTTGCGTTGTTGTGCCTGTCTGCTTCAGATTTTTTTGAGAAAAAAAAAGTCATTTTGGAATATTATTGACAAGACAAACCTGCTGTCTCTAAGTTGAAATGTAACGGTCAAGCCAACACTGCAACGCACAGGGAAGAAAACTGCTGCTGCACTTAATGGATTGAAACTTGCAAGTATGTTCTAATTTTCGGCCAACTCTCAAACTATGTACAGAGCATTTAAGCAGCAATTTTCTGTCCTACTGTTTGGCATTCAGTGTCGTTTGTCCTGTCACCTAAACTGAAATTCAGATGGAAACAAGTGATCACACTAAAGGAAAAGGTCCTCTTACCTTATTGTCGAGTCTGAGTGCTGAATTCCTTGTAGTTCGAACAAGTGTCTCATTGTTAACCAACCTTTGCATTAACACGTTCTTCCGCATGTTAGCCTTGGCGACATTGTAGCCTCCATCAGCCAGTGCCTGCTTGAGCTCTGCCATGGACATGCGACCTTGGTGTTTGTACTGGGAAACCAAACCGAGGATGAGCTGGCGGGGATCAGGCGAGTTCGGCCTTGTGCCATATGTCTTGGGTGCACTCTCAGCCGCAGTTTTGATTTGATGCTTTAAAAGGCGAATAGGAGTCTCTGAAAGATCGACAAAGACAAGAGAAGGTTGTGTTAAGTCAAATATTTAATTAAATAAAATGAAGACTAGAGAGTGTGTGTGTATCTTGTTCTAATGATCAAATCCATTTTTGATTTATGGGTTGAATATAAACTTAATTATAATCTAATGCACATTTTATTGAAGGGATATTATTGACGACACTGAGATGTCTTCTTAAATTTTTCATACGAGTTATTTTATTATATATATATAGATGTATGTATGTATATGTAAATATATAAACTTTAAGTAACTTTGAGTTGAGTTTAACGTTAAAATAGTAGTTGCTGGCCGCTACTCACTCGGCAGAGAGCCCTTTGCTCTCACTGCAGGCTCCTGGTTCTGGATGGCTCGTTTCAGAAGTCGGCCCAAACACTTTGCTCCTCCTTTCCCGAGTCCTTTCCCGGTCAAAGGCCTCGCTCCTTGTTTGGTGGCATTTAACGCTGTTTTGTCTTTTGCGTTTCTCTGCGCGTCTCGGGGTGAGGTTTTATTCCTCATCTTGTCGATTCGCCTATTTCTTATCGACCGGATGAATCTCCTAATCTCTCCAGCTGATTGCCAGAGAGTGTGAGTTCTTTGAACGATAATAATGATATTGTTGTTGTCTGAGGTGATTGTTACCTCGGATACAAACTTTTTTTGTTACCATGGTAGCTATAGAGCGAGAACATAGATATATGAAACAGGAAGTGAAAATAGTTTTTCAAATGTTTATTTTATTGACATAAATGTGTGTGCAATTGACGATAATCCAAACAGATCTTAACTACTAATACAACAAATGTCAGGTTTGTATTTACCTGTACATATTCCAACCACCAACCTGTAATACTAAACTATCTTTGTAACAATATTTGTAAACATCAGTATATTAATAATCTATGACTAAAAAAACAAGCCCTGCTGGTCTTCAGAGCAGTGGTACTCAGCATTTTTGTAATGAATGCTGCTGGCTTTTTTGGGGGCACTGCAGGCTTGTGGGACACAGGTCAGATTTGGCACAAATCACTTTGATCAAGAATGAAGGCTCCAATGGCATAAATTCGCTGTATGGGTCTGATACACAGTGAGCCTGGAAAGGGAACACAATTAAATACATTGATCAGTAGCTGAGAGGAAAGGCGATGCCAGTTATAATCTAATAATAGAATCACTATACCTGTGAAAACGATGTGAAAAACAGACTAGTGTGTGATAGTCCTGAGATGGAGGTGTCACTCGGCTGGTTCTTTAGACTCTGATGATAAGCCTGTGGGGGGGGGAATGTAGATGTATTAGCTGAAATATTGTTATGCACACAGAGACAAATGCCTGACAGTTGCTGCTCACCTGCAATGCTATCTGCAGGGCAGAATACTGCACCCACACCTCCTGCTGCTGCACTGCTGAGAGAGGAAGCGCTCCACCCCGGCCTGCTTTGTCTGTCACAGTGAGGTAGTGAGCCCACACACATTCCCCCACAGCATGCACCATCTCACTCTGAGAGTAAACTACAACACAACAGACAGATTGTGGATGAAGTCGAGTATAAAGAAGACATTTTGGATATCTGAAAAACTATAAGTAACCTCAACATGACAATTATGAGCTTCTCTTACCATCAGGCAAAATCAGGTGGAGGATATCTTTGGCGATAAGGAAACCAATCACACCATAATTTATGGACCTGTTTAGAAATAATACAAAAAGTGTGCTATAATGTCAAATAAGGCTTGAACACGTGAAAGCC